>NW_018164444.1:6401858-6407882 GCF_001263595.1 Phalaenopsis equestris
GGGGGGCATTCCATACATACCACATAATTAAATAACTTCAGCTTAATTAGGACTGTAAATTTAACTCTAGATCAGCTCGGAATATTTTTTTTTATAATATATAAGTAATGAGTCAAGAGCCAATTTTGAACTAGAACGAATTCAAATAATTTAATTTGAGCCCGCTTGTTTAGATTTCAATCTAGATCAAGCTTGATTCAATTTAGAGTCTGCTCGGCTCAAAATTGAATATAACAAACATGAGTCGCCCTAAATCTATTCGAGACATTCTTCAGGCGCCCTGAGATCAGTTCAAAGTCAGATCATTAACGGCCTTAAGCTTGATATTGGGGAACCGTAACTTTAATTAAGAAGAGTGTTAATTAAAATTTGTCAATATTAATGTTGAACCTTTAATGAGATGAAAGAGGTGAGGGAGGGTTATTTACAACAGCTCTAAAGTTTCCCAGGATCCGTTATCATTATCGTAGTATCAGAGTAGCAGCGTCACATGGATTTTTCAAGCTCCACCACAATCAGATCAAGCCAACTCTTGATCATGCTGCTGAACAAAATGAAGGAGATCAACATACTAGCTTCTCTAAAATTTCTGATGTATCACATCAAAAAAATATTCTTATCACCTATGCAATTTGACAATTATCAGGTATAGAATACTCAGATACACAAATTGTATACAACAAATGTATTTGAAGATTTCCTCTCATAAAATACTTTCATCCCTTCTCAATTCATACAAAATGAATCGAACAATTATAAAGAAAATCAAAATTTAAAGTATGGCAGCTAATCGATCTGAACCCCACGGCAACAATATTATCAACCATTTTAACCTCATTTTTACCATATGTTTTAAATCTTCAAGGCACATCACAAATATGGCCAACATTGGGAAGGAGATTCCTTTTTTTAAATAAATCCAGCCTAATTCAACTTAAAAAAGAGTTGCATAACATTAACATGGTAAGTAACACAATGTCACAATATTTAACCAACATTAAAACCTTGGTCGATAACATTGCTGTCGTGGATTCCATGATTGACACTGAAGACAACATCCTTTACACCTTAAATGGTTTAACACAACAATATCAAGGCTTCTAGATTATCATATGCACACAATTGAACCCCATCAAACTTGAAGACTTCTACTCTCCAGTTCAGAAAGGAATTATCTGGCCACTGAAACCATGAAACAACAACTCATCACAGCTCTACACACAAACAAGACAAAATTTCAACAAACAATCAAAATCACAACACTCACAAACCCAACCCAAAGAGCCAAACAAACCAACCCAAATATCAAACTAATACCACCAAAGCCAGACAATCAGTTACCTATCAAATTTGCCTCAAAGTCGGCCACTCACCGATACAAATGCCGACATAGAGCCAATTTGCAACGCAAACCCATTCCTTCAACCCACCACACTGCCCTCAAAGAGAACAACACCTCCCCCACACAATCTTGAGTACTTGACACCGTAGCCACAACACACCTTACCCCACACCTAGACAATCTTCATCTCCCCAACCCATACCTAGGCAACGATCAAGTTACAATTGTAGATGGCCAAGTAACAAACATCTCCCACATGGAGTTTGCCATTCTACCCACTCCCTACAGCAAGCTCAAACCTCCCTCACTCTATCATGTACCTCATATCTCTCATAACCTCCTCTCGGTTAAAAAATTAGCCCAAGATAAAAATTGTATACTTTTTTCTGATGCTACTCACTGTTACATACAAGATAGAACCATGCTAGAAGTCCCAACTAAGCAGGGTCTCTACACAATTGAAGCTCTCACAACTCCATCTCCCAACCCAAGTGGCATCAATGATTTGGCCATCCCCACAAAAAAGTGCAATACAACTCTTCGGAGACACTCCACATTTCAGCATTACCACTCCTAAGTTACCATGCTCAACATGTCTTCAAAACAATGGTCATAAATTAGCTTTCTCTATATGTAATACCAATTACAATATTTTAGAATTCATTCATTGTGATGCTTAGTGTCCCTTCCTAGTTCCATCTGTTAATGAATATATTATATATATATATATATATATAAATTACAATATTTTAGAATTCATTCATTGTGATGCATATATATATATATATATATATAGAAACAACAAGAACCCTCTTAAACTCAGCCCATCTACCACGACAATTTCGGATGGAAGCAGTCTTAACTGCCACCCTTCTCATCACCATTCTTTCTCCAACACAACCAACAGTAAATCCCCTCATAAAATAATCTACCATCCAAAACGCCAAAACCATAGTAGGGTCACCTACACATCTTTGGTCGTGCCAGCTCTCCAGGCAACAAACCCAAATGCACAACAAGTTCACATCAGAAGCACTCCACTGTGTATTCTTTGGCTACAACTCAATACAAAGAATACAAATGCTGGGATATCAACACACAGAGACTCATAGCCTCCAGACATGTTAATTTCACTGAAACAAACTTTCTCTATCAAACAACTAACACTCCCTAACTCCAAACAAACCCATCAAACCCACCACCACCCTCTTTCCTTCCTCCCCCCCACAACATGCCTTCAACCACCCATTAACATGAGGAGCTCAAAGTTGTCCATTGTCGCCTAATCAACATTGTCCAACCACTTTGTATGCGGGATTTTCGTGACAAATTAAATTGTGAAACTCATTCTATTTTTCTAAACATTAAGCACACAAATACCAAATAATAACTGCCTCATTTATTAAATCTTATTAAATAAAAATGGATGGCAACTAATGTTCAAAAAAATAAATTTGGCGTCCACTAAATAAAAAAAATATTATAAATGTCATCCGTATGTATATCGAGAAAAGTTATTGCATACGGACACCGCATGCGGAGATACATGCGGTGTACGATCCTGACCGCAGGATGCATTTTGGTTCTTTTTTTTTAAAAAAAAAATTAAGTGAGGCCCACCGTAAATCACGGTAATCTACGGCCAGGATGCATTTTGGTTTTTTTTTTTAAAAAAAAAAAAATTAAGTGGGGCCCACCAAAATACATCCTGACCGTAGTATCCTGACCGTAGACCATCTTGATCTAAAATCAGGATCGTCGACGGCTTGTTTTGGCAAAGCATTATCTTGATCTAAGGTCAGGATCGTCGACGGCTTGTTTTGGCAAAGCATTAATATTAAATATATAATATTTTTAATAATAAAATTAATTTATGGTTCTTTATTGAGAAAATACCTCCACTTTTTCTCTAAAAATACACGTCTGTTTATAAAAAAATTATTCTCACTGATGCATCTATTGGTTGGTTTCCTGCAGGCTGCGTGAGGACTGTCTAAGCTTTCAATCTCTTCATCATCACTCAAGTGTCGAACGAGACTCCTCCAATTAAGGAGGGAGGAGAGCCCACTCAGACAATGTTAACTCACGTGACACCCTCATCGTGTAGCGGCAGAGCGCCAGCGGCCTCATACGTCCCGAGCGACAGTCGAGCGCCAACAACTTCTTGTGTGATTTGCTCATACGACATGTCTTATGTCGTAGCACAAGGTTGAAATGAAAAATCAATGGTCGGTTCGCCCAATCTAATCTACCTTTGTCATCTCCCCAAATTTTCCTCTGCTGAGAACCGAGAAATGAATCAGATGACTCCAATTGATCCAACAACGTGACTGGTAAACCCTTCAGTCTCTCTGAGACTTCAAGTACCTTTTTATTAGGGGATCGATCGAAAGATTCAACATGTTCTCCATGATAGTTCGTGAAAGCCGATTGATTCGAATGAGAAGAGATGCAAAACAAATATAAAATGTCAAAAAGTTTTGTCACGCCCTATTTAAAATAATCAAGGGTGTGGAATCAAAAAATATCAAATATTCAATAATTGATTAAGAATAATGTTAAGTACTTTTAGGTTTAAATTTTTGTATTATTATCACAACCTCGCTTTAAAGAAGTAAGAGAACCAGATGACTATAATTTTTACATTAAAAATATGTTTGCACTGATCATGAGTAAATCTAACGATTTTGAAAGAGAAGAGTCCCACAAAGGAGTGTCAACTAATAAAGATGAGGATGGCCACTTAGCAAATCAGATGCAACTGTCCAAGCCAAAGCAAGCACTTCAAGTCGCGAAGGTAACCAAATCCGAGTCAATCAGTTAAAAACGAGATAAAGAAATACTCAAGTCAACCACTACAAGAAAGTTGACTGAAAGCCTAAATCATCTTCTTGTAAATCCAAACTAGGGAAAGGTCCAGTTCGTAAATATCATCAACCATCTCATGGATGGCCCCCCGAGGCCTCTCATATGGGATTGAGAATTAAAAATGTAGCAAAGTGTTATAGACATTCCTTGAGCTCTTCTTTTTGAGGAGCAAGCTATCTATCGAGTCACTCTGATTCACCATCTACTCATTAGTCTAGCATCTCTTTGTTGACAGAATCTTCCACCAAGGATCAAGGGTCGATGAACAGACTAGATTAGCCGATCGAATCAATCATAACAACCCAAAATGAATCAAGCTCAGCCGACTGGCAACACCGGCTCAACCAAGCCAACTAGACTAGCCTTGACTAGTCCAAGCCAAACATCCGACCAAGCCAAAAAGTAGTCAAGCGATAGGCTCATACATGTAAAATATCTCGAATAACATCTATAGCCCCCATTAAAGTGAGGACAAAAATATAATATCATTATATTGTACTATTTGTCCTATAAGTACCAAGATCATTTTATGTATAAAATGATACATAATTTTAGCCGAAAAGATCAAAAAAGTTCAACACGATTGATAAAATTTAATGTTCATTACTACTCCCTCCACTCTCCCTCCATCTTTAACTCTCCCAAGATTCAACATGTACTAAATATTTGAATAATATTATGTAAGAATAGGTATGTATGTATAATTAATATAAATTGTCCAAATTATAAAACAAATGAGTGTTAAAGAAAACATCCTTCTCATCTGACTAGACAGCGCAGCTGCCAAAATGTTTGATTGACTGATGAAAGAAACATATTTGGCTGATTCAAATATCGTATGATGGCTACATTATGTTATTATTTTTATATATTAAAAATTAAAAAATAATAATAAAATAAATATTTTTTTCTAAATAATAAATAGTATACATTATGTCCAATTTATTTCTTATAGTATCTAATCGGACGTGTCTCCTTACATTTTGTCCAGTGAATTGCACGTCTGGACAACGGTGATGATCCGATCATGTCAATGTGCCCTTCATGTGGTCGGATCATCGTAGTTGTGTAGATGAACGAGTTAAAATGTTATTTAGCTAAAATTATTTTGCGATCATCTAAGATTGTTAAGGGCATTTTACAATTGAATTATTATAGATTTACATGTCTAATATTATGTCATCGAAATCATTCATATCACATAAAAAAAATAACTCCATTTTAGCTTTTATAAAGTAAAATATACATATTCATGCATTAATAAATTGCTATGTGTGTAAATTTTGAAATTTAGTAGTTGTTAGATATGTAAATACATAATAATTGAGGGGTTTGCATGTAAGTAAATCTTTCAAATTTTTTTTTCATAAAATAGTTTTTCATAACCAAATCTAATTCTCAATTTTTTTTTTTTTTTATAAAATAGTTTTTCATAACCAAATCTAATTCTCAAAACATATAATGAAAAAATATTTATAATACTTAAAATAATTTTAAAATTTACTTTAACACACCAATTGAACAACTTCTACATACTGCTATAACCTCCTCAATCAAATTCTATTAGAGAAGGTTCTCATTTCGATTTCAAAGCTCAGTAAAAAAATCGAGAAACGTCCGAACGGCCAACCGCCAGGTTTCACGTCGTCTTGCACGTTAGCAGCGGGAGATGTAGCGCCCGACGATTGGCTGTTTCGAAAAAGTCAAACATGGCAAGCTACTGCTAGCTAGCGATCTTTAAATTTTTTTTTATTAAGAAAAGATTTTTCATAATCAAACCATGATAATTATAAGAAATTTGGTGTGTTTTCTCT
>NW_018164444.1:6407982-6408410 GCF_001263595.1 Phalaenopsis equestris
CCTCCCTCTCCGCCGGCCGCAGTTCCCTCTCCCTTTCCGCCGGCCGAAGCTCCCTCCTCCAGCTCCGGTGCATTGCTGCTACCAGTCTTAGTTCTCCCTCGCCGGCCTCCTTTCTCGGTCGGAGCCTCCCTTTGCCGGCCTCCTTCTTTGGCCGAGCCCTTCCCTTCCCTTGGCTTTCCCTCTCACCGACGAAGCCTCCTTCGATGTGCAGACCTCCTGCCGGCGCTGCACCGCCCACCTTCATCTCCTTGGAAGCAGAAAAGAGGGGGGAGCTGAAACCCTCTCCCTCGCATTTTTCCTTTGCGTGCAGCCGACGAGCTAGCTCTCATTCCCTCATTCCCTGGTGCTCGGAACTCGTCGACAGTACAACGACGATCTAGCAGGCATCAATTAGAGTTGTGATATGTATGTAAATTTATATATATATA
>NW_018164444.1:6411834-6415609 GCF_001263595.1 Phalaenopsis equestris
TATATTAAAATATTTTCACATAAAAAAGAAAATAAGGCAAAAAATATAGGACATTTTCTACTTACGATGACACCATCTACATATTTGTATACATCATCAATAAGAGCAAGTAGTCTCTTCATAGTAGCTTCCATTCCCTCCAAATCATTTGGAAGCTTTTCTAGTGTTGTCATCTTTAAAATATCAACTGAGAGTGAATTACAAGAGAGTGAGACAAGCAATCAACACAGCACAAAATATGAAGCCTCGAGCAAATAAATTGCAGAATGCAAAAAAGTAGTAATTATAAACTCAAGAGGCCCAAGTCAATCCTATATTCCAATAGAACTTCAAATAGAAATGAATTCAGAGCACAATATAGATGAAGAAATGGGGATAAGGCAGACAAATGGTGGAATATAATACAAAAATGAAGATTCAGAACCTTGAAATATCGTGTCTTCTAAGATTTTTCATTCTAAACAAAGAAGCTAAAATATGCTGGTATAAAGCTGGGCCATGCGTGTATCAAGATTTGAAGGAACATTTACTTACAAACCACCCGATTCATATGTATCTACATATCTAACATCTAAACTTTAATTTTACATTTATACCACCAAAATCTATCGTATTATTCATATCACATAAAATATACCATCATTTTAACTTTAAAAAAGTGAAATACACATCTTTTCATACATAGGCAAGGCGGCATATATGTTAAAACTGCAGTTTGGGTGTTAAATATGTAAATATGTAGGAACCGAGTGGTATATATGTAAATCTTCCAAATTTCAAATATGAACATAAATTTCACAATAATGACAAAAGAAATCATACAGTGAAATCCTTAAATAGTAGCAGTAGTAGTAGAGAAAACTCGTACATCCAACCCGTTCTGCTTCAATCATTCGCAGATCCAGAGGAATTTCCTGAAATTGTGCAGCCAATTGTCGATCTCCAAGAAAAAGATTGAAAGAAACATAAGCTTTAATGGAGGCATCCCCATTTGTAAATCCTGTATCTACAGTTAAATGAACAGGGTTTGACACTTCCTTCGAATAGAAATCATGTATCAACTGACTTCCCCCTGATACACCAGCACCAGTTGAATACCTATACCAGGTAGAATACCAAAAGAAAGATATTTTAAGAGAAGAAAATAGGGTAACAGAATGCATCTATTTAGTGAAGTGTTATAGTAAGACAGAAAAAGGTTCCAAGTAAAATAAGAAAAAGCAAAAATTATTAACAAATGGTTACTTAAAAGAGTGTAACATTAAGAAGAATATATAGAATAAAGTATATTTAACAAACATTCAAACACAGAAGGTAGCATAAAAGAGGAAAAATGTCGCTAAAAAGTAAATTTGACAACAAATAATAATATGGGCTATGGCACTAAAGATTCAATAGTTTTTCACGAGTTATATGCTTACAAAAAAGCCTAAAACTACTGGTACTCAAGCGCGTAAATAAGCCAAGCCGGCTTGTGAGCCGGTTCGAGCTCATCTCATTAACGAGTTCACGAGCCGAGCTTATTGAACCACGAGCTCGAGCTCGTTTTGGCTCGGCTTGTTTGCTCAGAAGCCTACTCAACTAGTCTACCGCCAGTCATTTTGATGTATTTTCGATGAGCTTCAAAAACTAATTTGACAATAAATAGTAATATTGACTATGGTACTGAACATTCATTAGTTTTTCCAAGAGTTATATGCTTACAATAAAGCCTAATATTACTAGTACTCGAGGGTGTAAATAAGTCGAGCCGACTCGTGAGCAGGCTTGAGCTCGACACATTAACAAGCTCATGAGCCGAGCTTATCGAATCACAAGCTCGAGCTCATCTTGACTTGGTTTGTTAGCTCGCGAGCCGGCCCGACTAGCCTACCGCTAGTCATTTCGATGCATTTTCTGATGAGCTACCATTGCATCCTTCTCCTCCACCGGCCACTAATATCATCTACAATGAGCTTCCGTAAAAAAAACCGAATTTTTAGTTCAATCTTGCGAGCGCTAAAAATTGAATTTTTAGGGCATGTTTGGAATCAATTTTATCATTATTTTTTGTTTTTATTTTTAAAAATATGTTTGTTTAGTGTGTATTTCATTTGTTTTTGTTTTTGTTTTTTTTTCTTGATAACAAATCAAGTTATTTTTAAAAAATACTTGGAACAATTAAAAGTTGTTTTTAATATTCTTAAAAAAACTTGATTTATTTTTAACAAACAAACATGTTTCGTTTCAAATCAAAACATAAGAATACCAAAACAAAAGAAAAAATGGGGTAATCCCGAACAATTGAAAAGAAAAAAAGGGGTAATCCTGAATAGCCCCTTAACAATTATTTGTCTTTCAATGGAACCCAAAATAGAAAGAAAACAAATTAAGGTGAAATACTGTCTTCAATAAAAATTTTGAATTGAGAAAGCTATGCAACAAATTGAAATCAACATAATTGTTGAACATCAAATTGTACCAAAGTTGAATTAAACCAGCTACAAGTTTAACCACTAAAAAGAATTTATAATGAGGGAAAGCTAAATGAAAAGAAATCATCACAAGTCATCCACTTCTAGAAGCCACATGCTTGAACAAAGAGACACCCTCTCAAGGAAATTTTCAAGTTTCACATTTAATCAACGAATAAATACTTACAAGTGAATGGTACATCAAACTTTTTTTTTTTTTCAAAATCAATTTGATATAGTTTTGTGTGTACGTTCTTAATTTCCTATTTCTGATCACAAAGTCCACTTGCCCTCCCTATCTACAAATCAAAACCACCTATGAGAATCACATGCACCTTGATAACAGAGGAAGATCACAGAAGTCAAAAAGAAAATTCATTGTGTAATCAAATTTCAATAAATGATTTAAAGTCATACAATGAAAACATAATGATTTAATGCCATAAACTCAAACTTACAATACAATATTGCCCTCAAAATTTCCTATCCATCAATCAAAAAAGCCCAAAAAAATTATATAAATCCCAATAGGAATGAAAGACCATCAACGTTCAATTGTGTATATAGCAAGGAAGGCCCATAACAGATAAAAAAGGTCAAAGAGGGTATAAGATGGCACTTGCTTTTGAATTATAAGTATCATAAACCGAGCACAAAAAAAATCATAAAAGTCAAAAGTCACTGAATAGAGAGGTTAATGCCCAAACATAGCATAGAAGGCAAAAAATCATTACATTTAACATAATAGATAGAAGCTTATTGATCATAACTAACAACACATCAAAAAATTTAATCAAAGAATTTGCACAAACCAAACTTTCCTTCAACCTTCTACTAAAAATAAAAATTCCTGCTAAATTTAAAAATAACCAAAACCATTACAATCACAAATTTTAACTTTTGCTCGTCTTAGCGCACACATTTTAATCCTATGTTGACAATAGATTTCAAGATTTTCAACACCATATTGTAATTGAACAATTTTAATAAAAAAGTGACAGATTAATAGCTAATTTTACAACTACTATTTTATCCATATAAGAAAAAAATAAACCTTCCTCCACCACTAGAAACCTTGGGAAGTGTTTTGAAAAGCCTCTTTAGAAAAAAAAGTGTCCATAAATTCTGCTTTGATATAGGTGAGACTGTTTGGCTAGCTATAACTATTTATTAAGCAACTAAAAATTAGTACTGAGGCAACTTGATCCATGGAAATCATTTTGAAAACTGTATAAAGAAGAACCATAGACTCTTTGTCAGTTACAGAATGAGCCATAGTTTTGAACTGATGCAAAGCCTTCGCACCAACAGTTCTCAGATAC
>NW_018164444.1:6415709-6424292 GCF_001263595.1 Phalaenopsis equestris
TATATATATATATATATATATCTTCTTAAGCATTCTAACAAAAAGTTGGACTCTAATTTTCATTATGTGTGCCTAAAATTTTTAAGCTTTAGTTGAATATGACTCTTTCTCTCCATATTCATGAAAATTCTTATGAGATGCGCATGCTTAATAAGCTCAGCTCCCAAGCTCATTAGAAAAACAATTTCAAGCTAACTCATCAGCTGACTTAGTCTGCTTACATCTTTGACTAACATAAAAGTTTTGTAAAATTTTTATAATTTGTTTTCATCTAGTCCAATAAATTTTTATTTAAGTGATTTTTTAGATGGTATGCTACTCCATAACTATAAGGTTATGAGCATGTATTTTAAAATATATATTGAATTTAATTGTAAATAAAAATTAATGTGTTTGATTCTTAGATAAAAAAAAATCTTTTGATCCTATGATCTTGAAGCTTTATATCTTGAACATTTTATATAATTAACATACACCAAATTTTTACATAAATTTATGATTTATATCCAGCAATTTCAAACTTTAAATTCATTATTTTACACTTTTGGAAATTTGGAATTGTATTTTATAGGTTATAAGAGGACGAGAACCTAAATTGCAGCGAAACAAGGAGTTTGGGAAAAATTTGACCGACTTAGCCATGCCTAAATCTGGCATGTCCACGCCACTTGAGTTGCGTGATCACAACCAATCCGCTAAAGAAGACTACACTTTAGAGGGAACGATGTTGCCACACGGAATAGCGGTGTGACGATACCACCCAACCCAAGAAGGAGACCTAATTACACCACAGATCGGGCGTGTTTATGCCGACATATACTTTTTAATTTGGAAATTATTTAGTGCGGGATTATGATGATTTTTGGAGGAAATTTGAACTCAAAGCTATAAAAGAACATATTTGAAGAGGTTTATGGAGCATTTGGAGAGGAGATTTATAAGGAGGCTAGGGATAAAGAGAGATTATTTTTTCCTCCAGTTTTCTTTGTTCTATTTTTTCTGAGAGAGGTTTTCAGAGAAGTTATGTGCTACTTTTGTAAGAGAGGATATTAAGGGGATGTAAGTTGTTTTTATCTTAATAAAAATGTTTCTTGTTGGTTTGATTTCTTTGAAGCTTTCTTTATTTTTTCTCTCGAGCCATGAGTATCTAAATATTTTTTCATGTCTCTATCATTCGTGGATAGATTTCTTGATTTGAATTCCATTCTTAATTTCTCATATACATTTTTTGCGCTTTAATTGATAAACATTTTTAATTAACCTTCTGGTTTTCGTTTACTCCTAACTTGGTCAGTTAGGGTGCTAAAATTTATCATGATCTATGACTTTGGTAGGAGTGTAGTGGAACGATTAAGTTAACCATGAGATTCAAGTAAAACTGGAATATTTTATTCTAGATCTTGCAACCATTAGCAGGGATCTAAAATTAATTGGGGACGCTATAAAGATAAGCGGAAACTATCTTTATGGAATTCTATATCTTCTTTAAATCTTAAGAAGAATCCAATATCCCTAGTTGACAACAACCACGTAAGAGAAATTTGTATGAAAAGGAAGTCAGGTGACACACCTGAATCACAGAGGTAAGATCATCAATAATCTACGGAAAACACCAAAGTAATTTGATCTGCTTTTTTGTTTGTTTTATTTTTTGTAGGCTCTGACCGATTTGCGATTCTCTTTATTTTTTTTTCTGAATCTTGTTGAACTAAGTTTGAATGGTAGTAAACTAATGCCTTACTTTTTCAATTATGTTTCTTAACACACTTCTTCATGGGAATGATATACAATATTTCCTTAAACCACTTGTTACTTGGACACTTATACTTGCATGAAGTGACCGCCCGCTTCGCGGCGCTTTTAGCGGCCATCAACAATCTCATATCTTCTAATGGTTGAATGTTAGTATAAATGAGATTAATATATTTTTTTAATTATAAACATATTAATTAAGAGAAGAACATCAATCATTCAAATTTTGTTAATTATAAAAATAGATTAATTGTTCCATCAAATAAAATCATGAGCCCATGAAATTATATTTGTTAAGGAACTCATGTAATAATTAAAAAAAAAATTAAATATAAAATTGATTATAAGCCCATGCTCTAGTAAAAAATAATAGTTTCTGAAGTCAAGATATCTTTAAATATATCTATTAACCTCTTTATAGTTTTTGTCTAGTTTTATAAATTTTTACTTAATTAATTTTTTAAATGGCATGTGACTCCATAACTATAAGGTTATGAGCATTGTATTTTAAAATAATTATTGAATTTAATTCTAATTAAAAATTAATGTGTTTGACTCTTGGATAAAAAAAGTTTCTTGATCATGTGATCTTGACGCTTTATATCTTGAACATTTTATACAATCTCATATTTTCTAATGATTGAATGTTAGTATAAATGAGATTAATATTATTTTAATTATAAACCATTTAATTAAGATAATACATCAATCATGCAAAATTTGTTAATTATCTAAATAGATATACTTTTCCATGGAATAAAATTTTGAGCACATGAAATTATATTTGTTTAGGAACTCATGTAATAATAAAGATACAAAAACTTTTAAATATAAAATTGATTGAAAGTTCATGCCATGGTAAAAAATAATAGTTTTTGAAGTCAATAAATAGTTAACTAAAAATTACAAGTTGAATTATTCTTCCTCTTTAAATACTCTTTTACTTACTAAAATTGTTTATACCATGAACTATAGTTTCTTAATATTATATTTTATATATAAAAAACTTTAAATGATAAAAAAAAATGATTAATCAAAAGTAAGCATATGAATCACATCTTATATGTAATTAAATATGAGGGATTTCACTTATGGGAGACTTTAATGCCCTATAACTAAATAAGATATATTTAAATTTATTTATTATTTATAATATATATTCTAATATGAATTTTATCAACTCTCATGGGTATATTATTTTATCATTTCTCATGACCCCATCTTAGAATTTTTTGTTCTTTGTTGCATATTTATCAATATTCATATAAAAGAATTTTATATGGCTCTTTTGAGGCTCAACTTCATATTCTTAGAGCATAAAAACCATTTTAACCTTATGTCTATCAATAAAAATGTTGTACAATTAAGATAAAAACTCAAATACTATGCTTTTATAAATTGTCTTCCTAAATAAAGAGTAAGCTTCAAAGAATAGTGGTTTTAAAACCTATGATTAGTGAAGCTTCTCCTTTATTCTCTTGTATAGTGGGATTAGGCTATATTATCAAGACATTTAAAAATTTTATGTTTTATTTCTTTCTTTCTTTATGTGTTTTTTATTCTCCTCCTTCAACTCTCACTAACCTTCCCTAAAAAAGTACACTTGCTTGAGGATTCAAAAATCCAACCTCTCAATTTTTCAATTCATGCTCCATCATTCATAGGAAGCTTACATAATTGGTTTTTATAAGTTAAATGATTTGCTACAAGAGGATTGCAATTATGATGCTTGTAATAGATGCACATAGATAATTAGTGTAGATGGTTATAGTAAAATGATTATTATAAATTGGCGGAAGGATGATGAGGAGTTGGAATATCTAAAGAAGCTTGGAGCTTATACCAAAAGGATGAACATGCGATGAGAATTTTGAATGTTCTTATAAAGCCTTGGGTGATGGAGTTTTCATGGTAGAGAAATGAATTTAATTTTAATTTTAATTTATAAAATACATTCTAAAAATATTTTTATAATTAGATCATTATCTTCTTATTTTATTATAGCAAATGTTGTCTTCACACTCTAACTAAAAATTTTTAGAATCACATGAGTAGATATTCCTCTAGTTCATTTAAGGGGATCGATTTCTAATAATTTTTCTATATATATTTCTTTTTAAGATTTCTAAATAAAAAGTTGGGCTCTAATTTGCAATATTTATGCCTCAAAATTTTAAGCCCTGGTTGGATATGATCCTTTCTCACTCTCCTTATTCATGAAAATTCTTATGAGATGGGTCATGCTTAATAAGCTCAACTTGCAAGCTAAGTAGAAAATCAATTTCAAGCTAACTCAATAGCTGACTAAGCTGACTTACACTCCTAACTAGCATAAATGGTTTGTAAATTTTTTTAATTATTTTTCATCTCATCAAATAGATTTTTATTTAATTAGTTTTTAAATGTCATGTGACTCCATAACTATAAGGTTATGAGCATGTATTTTAAAATATTTATTGAATTTAATTGTAATTAAAACTTAATGTATTTGACTGTTTAATGAAAAAAATCTATTGGTCATGTGATCATGAAGCTTTTTATCTTGATCAATTTATACAATCTCATATCCTTTGCTGATTGAATGTTATTGTGCATAGGATTAATATTTTTTTTAAAATATAAACCATTAATTAAGATAAAAAGATCAATCATTCAAATTTTTTTAATTATAAAAAAGATTAATTTTTAATCTAAGAAAATATGAGCACATGAAATTATATTTGTTAAAGAACTCATGTAATATTAAAGTTAAAAATACTTTTAAATATAAATTGATTATTAGCCCATGCAATGGTAAAAAACTAATAGTTTCTAAAGTGAAAAAATATTTAACTAAATCTAATCACTTCTTTATGGTTGTGGGAGAAATAATTATTGAAGCAGCAATGTGTGAATAAGAGGTGAAATTAATATTAGAAGTGGAGAGCTCTTAGAAAATAATTGCATAAAAAGGAATTGAAGATCATAGTTCTTATTAGCTAACCTTTTAGGTTTATCTAACTCGATAAGCCAAAAGTGTTCAAACTAGAAATATTATGCAAACTCTTGTAATTATTTTCCATTGGCTCATGGAGGTCAAAAAGATAGGAAAGGATTGTTATGTCACTAGAAAATATATCAATCAAGCACATATATTTATTTAAGAGTTTTTTATTAAATTGAACTCAACATTATATAAATTTTAATTTTAATGAATTTATATTAAATTTAATATTTCAACTAGATAAACTCAATAAAACTAAATGTGTATTGATCCAAGTCCAAATGAGTCTAAATCAAGAATAAAATGTAGTTAGAAACTTTTAAGAATGCTCTACACATCAAGAAGAACCTCATCTACAAGAAATTTTAATCAAATTTTAATACATTAAAAGTGACAATAAAATCTTGAACATTGCAATAAAAAATTACAAATTATTAGGAGTTTCAACTTATAAATAACTTATCCTGCCAAATGATAGTATTTTTATATGAAAAAGTTTATAAGAGTATTGAAATATATTATTTCAATTGCAAAAAAATGAATTTTCCTTTTTATAATTGATGTAAGTATAATAACCTTTGATATTTTGTGTGGTTAGACCATGTGGTCTATCAAATTGAGATTAAGATTGTTATTTGCACACTTAAATATTTATACTTCAACTACTTGATATATTTTCTTAGCTCACTCATAGGTCTTCTTTTAGCCTGGTTAAGAAGAAAGCCCTACTTCAACTATGAACTCAGAATAACTATGATTTAAACTTAAAAAAAAGTAAATAATAAAAAAAAGTATGATTAAACCTTAGCGTGACTACGTAAAATTCATATGAATATAACATAGGTCATAAGAGGATCTTTTGATTATTTAATTCTAATTAATGTCATTTTTATCAATGGGTTTGGCATAGTTAACTACATAATAGATCTTATTTTATGCTTAATCCTAATTGCTCATGGTGGGCTTAGTTGGTGTTCCAAGCATCTTCTCTTTCCACCATTAGTCCAATTAAATGCATGCTTCTGTTCAACAACTAACCATGAAATCAAAATTAGCCTTATCTATAGGCACAAGTTTAACATATGGTCAACATAGCTAAAGTTTGCCTTGCCCATGTATTCATTTGTTGATTCTAAACTAAATAATTCAATTAGCCTTAATTAATTTTTATAAATTTATAAATCTAATATCTAAATTTTAATAATTATATAAAAAAAATATTTAAGTGTCAAAACAATATTAAAATATAGTGTAAAAATATCAAGGTGTCTTTCATAACTAACAATTTATGCATTCACTAACTCCACCTTTCCTATATTGTTAATGCACGCCACATATTCCCCACAAACTTGATAACAAAGTAATGATTTACATAGGTTTATGATTAATTATATATTAAAAAGAAGATACAAAATTAGGATGGTCTATAGTGAGATTATGCTTTGTGAGGTTTTTCCTAGGGAAAAATACTTTTACTAATAAGTAATTTAAAGATAATTAATTTATTGGATCATTTCATTCAAAAAAATTTTATCTTGATTTTTTCCTAAAATTTGAAGAACTTAATCAACTTTCTCAACTTTCAACAACATACATATGATGATTTGTCCACATATTGCATACTTTTAATATATTTATAAATCTAATACTTACATTTTAATATTTAAATTAATATTTTAGTTTCAAAATTATATTAAAATAAATGCATAAAGAAGGCTAAGAATGCATTCATTAACTCATCCCCTCCTATATAGTGGATGCATGTCACATATGCCCCACAAACTTCACCTTAAGGTCAAATTTTACATTGAGTCCATATGAGTTATACATTAACTCTAATTAAATCATTACAATTTAACATGTGTTTTTGTTAAGAAGAAAGCTCATATTAATACAAAATATAAGGGGCAATTACATACAGAGCGCCCCAAACATTGCTATTTATAAATCAAGCACCACTTGCATCCATTTTTCAAATTCTCACTGAAATATTAAAATTCATGATAAAATCTCAACCTATATTTTTCATTTTTAACAAATTCTCAATGATTTGATTGTGACCTGCATAAATACATCGATTTGATAATTAAAAAAAGTATTATACGTGCAAATATACCCACAAACTTATCCAAATATCAAATTTTACAATTAGTCAACAAGATATATATATATATATATATATATATAAAAGAAAAAAAGTTATAAATTAAGAAGACAAAAAATATAATTAAAAAAAATTAGAACACTTTTCTTAAAAAAAAAGGAATACAAATTTATTTAATTTATTGTATCATTTCATATAAGATGACACCAACATCTTCATAAACAACATCTTGATAAACAATGAAGTCTGTCGCAATCACCCCTCATTCTTATTCGTTCATAGAAAAACATGAAAAATCAAACCAATCCAAACGGTCATCAATCATCATGGGCTGGACGTAAAGTTGAAATTACCGCAGGTGGTTCGCCGGAACAGCAGCGTCGAGCTGAATCCAACCCTGGAATATGCCAAATCAAACTCCACCAAATTATCCTCCAACTGATACCCCCCAATCACTATCGATGTCCTCGCCGTCCTCCCTCCGTCCACAAACCCAAAACAGAACACCCCGCTCTTCACCTCAACCATGGAGTTCCCCCCATATATGATCCAGAACACATTCTCATTCTGCAGAACCAGTTCCACTGCCGGCACCCCCGGCCCCACCCTCGTGCTCCCCAACTCCTTCCCATCATAGCACAGCTCGAACGGAGCCACCGCCGCCACCCTCGTCACGTTCGCCAGGGCGGCCGAAAACGCATCCGTAAGCGACTTGTATATGCTCGTCTCCAGCGTGGTGTACGGTACTGATGTACTTATTTTGGTTCCTCCGTACCCCGTATTTTTGTCGATGGTCAGCAGTGTCTTGTTTAATGCCACCGCGGTTCCTCCGACTTTGATGGCGGTGACGCCGACGAAATACTCGTAGGAAGGTTCTCCGTTGGTGTAGGTTCCGGCAGTGCTGATGGGGTTGGTGAGGAGTGGAGTGTAGAGGAGGGATTGAGAGCCGTCGATGCCAGGAAGGAAGTTGTAGGGGCCGGGGCCGAAGAAAAGGGCTCCGGTGACGCGGGGGTTGGAGGGGAGGCAGAGTGCGAAGCGGCGGCGGAAACTGAATTTGGCGGCGAGTTGAGATGGTAAGGCCATGCGGGTACGGCCGAGGCCGGCGATGCCGACTGTGCCGGCAGCGAGGCCGCGGGTGAGTAAAGCGGGTGCGCAGGAGAAGAGGAAGGATGGGTCGGTGACAGGGGAGGAGGGAGTGAAGCCGTCGGTGGAAGGGAAGGAGAGAGCGTCAAGGCCCAGATCGCCGACGCCGTTGTAGTGGGTGAAGGGGTTTTCGGGGTAAACGCGGCAGGTGTTGTTGTGGCAGCCGGGACGTGGGGAGGAGAAGCAGTCGCCGCAGCTGTCTGAGACGGCGAGGGAGCAGAGGGCGGAGTGGCAGGGGACTGGGCGGTAAGTGGATGAGAAGTAGATGGCGTCGCAGTTGATCCAGAGATGACGGCCGCCGAGGTCGACGGCGAGGTTGAGGGGAAGGGAAGGAGTGCGCTGGTTGATGCGGGTGAGGTATTGAAGGGTGTTGGGGTCTTTGGAGAGGGGGGCGATGAGGGCGTGGGGGCTGGCTGTGGAGGAAGGGGAGGAGAGGAGGAAGGGGAGCAGAGAGAGGAGAAAGGAGATGGATTGGGAGGGAGTGGCAGACCCAAGTTGCCATTTTTGGATCAGGAGGATGGGAAGGGTTTCAGCAGGCACGTTGAATGCATAAAAAAAGGCCGATTTGCCGCAAGCTTGACGGTGTTAATGGGGGGGGAGG
>NW_018164444.1:6424310-6466424 GCF_001263595.1 Phalaenopsis equestris
GGGGGGGTTCGATAATAATAATAATAATAATTCGTACTTGTAAAAATTAACTAAATTGTACTATTTTATTAAAACAAATGAGGTTGAGGAATTTATCTAATCATATTTTTGATAAATTCACTGTAGCAGATTGAAGTCCCACAGTGGCGATGACTCGACGATGGTGGTCCGACAGCAGCAACAACGTTGGTCGGGCAATGGTGGTTCAGTGATGATGTCGACCCAACAATGGTAGTCTGATGATGACGTTAACCCAGCAATGGTGATCTAGTGATGTCGTCGACCCAACAATGGTGGTCTGACTGCAAAGATGGTGGTCGTCAGACAACGACCCAACGGTGTTGTGGGCAGGAAACTATGACCTGAAAATAATAATAAACTGACGGTACATGACCCACACAGACAAAGGTGGTGGCAATGATGGTCCGACAGCTGCAGTATGCAGACAATGCTAGTTGGGCAGAGACCACGGTGCTGGTCATTTAACAGTGTTCACGAGGCAACGACAATAGTGGTGGTCGGATAATGACCGGACTCTAGTTAATTAGTTGCTTACTTTATTTTCAAATATCAAAAATTAAAAAAAGAATCAAATTTTCATTCCTATTACAGTATCTTAAGTTTTAAGTAAGAATATTTTACTAAGTAGAATTTTTGTTATCTAAAATTTATAATTTAAAAAAAAAAATCATATTGTCAATTTTCCTTGTGGGTTCGATATTCGAGGCTTAATAAAAAATTCTTATATTACTTGATAATGATAGTATACTTGCGTAGTATCACATATTTAAATATTAAAGTTGTATTATTTTTTGCTTCATAGTGAAAAATTTGCCCAGTTTTTGCTTTCGATCAAGTTTTTAGCTTTGTTGCAAAATATATATCATTAAACATATAATCACATACATAAAGTCTGGATCGCCCCTCTCTTACAACCCTAGACTCCCTCTCTTTTAAATTAGGGGCCGCCTCATCTCAAAAAGAATTTAAAATTCCCTCCCAAATTCTCTCCAAAAGTCACACTTTTTAAATCCCAAAAGACATGTCCAAATCCCAAAAGACATGTCCATAAAAGACATGTCCATTCATTCAAGAGACATATCCCTTAATTAAAGAGCCTTACAAAGTGTCTAAGATGCGTTGAATCACTAAATGGGGCGTTTAAAATATTTGAAGCCTTCAAAATCCGCTCAAAATTTGTCTGGAACCACCTTAGTCCATCAAAAATCATCTCTAGCATTTTAGACCCTGATTCTGGCGCTTCAAGCGCCAAGTTAATTAAGTAAACACTGTTCTAGGTTCTGGTGTTTCAGCTGCCGATTCTAGCACTTCAGGCGCCGCTTCTCTGTATAGTGGCGCCATAATCACAAAGTTCTCTATTTTGGCCCCAAATTTCCTTTTTTTTGCTACTTTTGCTCTAAATGCCTAAAATTGATACACCTGCAATAAAAATATGATAAAAATATGAAAATACCCTTCTTAAAATATGAAAATACCCTTCTTTAAAGTGCAATATCATTAAAAATAAATATAAAATATATACTTAAAATAAGACATTATTTTGGTGTATCAACAGTGTTGGTCGTGATGTTGGGGTATTTTTTTGGTTACATATTGGTATTGTTGGTGTTGGTGATAGTGGTGTTAGCAGTTTGTTGGTGGTAGTAGTGTTAGTGGTGGGTTTTGGGTGAAATGTTAGTGGTGATTTTTTGGTGACATGGTGGTGGGGGTGTTAGTAGGTTGTTTGTGTCGGTTTTTTCATGACATGGTGGTGAAGTTGGAAATTTGTTAATGGTGGTGGTTCTTTGGTGACATAGTGGTGGTGGTGTTTGTGGGTTATTGATGGTTTTGGTGTTAGTGATGGTTTTTTGGTGGCATGGTGGTGGTGGTGTTGGTGGGTTGTAGTTGGTGGTGGTTATATACATGAAATTGATGGTTTTTTGGTGACATGATGGTGGTGGTGTTGGTGGGTTGTTGGTGGTGGTGGCTTTTTGGCGACATGATGGTTGTGGTGGCTTTTTGGTGGTTTGTTGGTAGTTGTAGTGTTGGTTGTAGTTTTTTGGTGGAATGGTGGTGGTGATGTTGGTGGTCGTTTGTTAGTGACATGATGGTGGTGGTGGGTGGTTTGTTGGTGTTGGTGGTGTTGGTGATATTTTTTTGGTGACATGGTGGTGTTGGTGTGGTAGTGATATTGACGGTGTTGGTGTTAGTGGTGGTTTTTTGGTGATGTTTCTTTTCAGTTATATTTTCAACTTATTGTTTTTAAAATGACACTTTATGTTTTCTCTAACAAATATTTATATTGTTTGGTTCTTTTCTTACTAGTATTGTCATGGTTAAGATAAAATAAATTAGTTTGTTTACCATGTGGGATAAAGATGTGAAACTAATATTTTGTGATCCTTGTCTTAAAAGATGGAATTGAGAAATACACCAACAAGTTATTTTAACAAAGAGGACTGACAAAATATTATAAAAAAAATTTAAGGAAATCACAAGAAAAGAATATGATACGATGCAATTAAAAAACAATTGAGATCAATTAAAAAAGAACTGAAAAATATAGAAAGACTTGAAGCGAGGGTCCATGGTCTTAGGTTGGGATCCGATAAAACGAACAATCGATGCTTCAGAAGAATGGCGAGCTGAAAGATTAGAGGTGAGAATTTATGAAACCTACAATCATTTTATCATTTTTGTTTTTTCAATTACATCAACATATCAATCATCCATTAATTTCTATGTCATACCAAATGCAAAAAAAAAATAATAAATACAGTGGCATTGACCTTGATCTGGAGGCAATTTGGATAGTATGTTGGGTGGAGTTATGGCCGCAGGTGATCATGCATGGGCCCCTATTAAGAGAGGGTTTGCTAGCATAAATGAGCATATGGATGTAGGGCAAACAACTGAATACAATAAAGGTTTCAGCCTGAACCTCAATGAAGTTGAATCTACCAGTCGATCCAAACGTCCTAGAGTTGAGAAAAGGAAAAAAAAATGGTAAAATTTTCATTATATGCCAAACTTTACAATTAGTTATTTCATGCATCAATGACCCTAGCAGTTCACTAGCAATTTCTATTCAATAAATAATGTAAATTCGGGCAGCTCCACAATTTATGTGGACATGTTGCTCTACTTATTATCTATGTAGTTTCTTGAAGAGCCGACTCAGAGAGACTTCTTTATGTCGATGCCCCATAATCGTAGGGTCAATTACTTAAGTTATTTACATGAAAACAAGATGCATGATTTTTATTTATTGTTGAATACTTTATGTTTGATTTTCACGGGGACATTATTTGTGCTACAATCAAAATACTTGAGTTTTATTTCTTAGATATTTTCTCTCAAATATTTATTGGGACATATTTACAAGCACAACAACTTTTTCATAGATTTTTGAACTTTTTTATCATTATTTTTTCTTTAATGCATGCTATAGCTCATTCGACGTTATTTATATGTGGTAGTTACATAAACAATGAGTAGCATGGATAAAGAAAGACAAAAGAAGTACTACAAGCTTCATGCTTAATTATGATTATTACAACTCATATATTGCTTGTTTTCCCTGCATGACATCCACATACATAGGCGACAAAGTGGGTTGGGGAGTTGCTTGAGGGGCATCCAACAATATTTAACAGTATATTTTATATAAAACAACTTATAATCATCGATCTGTTAGATAAACTACACAGAAACCATGAATTTCATGGTTCCTCTAGAATGACTTTCCGAGAGGTGTTAACCATAACCCTATATATTTTATCATAGAGTGAATCTATGAGAGGAGTCATTGAGAGATTCCAGCACTCATCAGAAATAATCAGTATATATTTTTCAATAGGGTTGAATGCTTTGATCACCTTTTCATTAGAAATTATCACACTCAAAGACCCCACATTCCAAAGAACCCCCATAGAGATTGTACAAGACCAACATTATATGTCATATCTTAAGGTAAAGGCATGTGTTTATATTTTCTTGAATTTACTTGAACATGATAATTTGAACACCTTTGATAAATTCTTTAGGATTTTATTGAAGCAATTGATGAATCACATATTGATGCACAAATATTAAACAATGAAAGGATCACACGCATCGGGTGATGCGGTTTACACACACAGAATGTAATGGTTGTATTGATTTTATCATGTGCTTCACTTTTGTTATGACCGGATAGGAAAACAATTCACACAACAGTCGCGTGTTCGAATTTGCCACGTGAAATTAGAAATACAACTTTCCAAAGCCACCTCTAGGTTTACTTATATGAATAAATGAAATGGTACTTTAACTACAATAAAAATGATTATAATTATTTCAGAGTAATATTATTTGGTTAATGATGGATATATTTTACAAAGAGGGTTCTCAACTCATTTCTTGATATCAAATACCATATTATTGAATTTGAAACAACTATCAACATTGTTTGGGGTATGAACGATATGTTTAACAAGAGACACTCATCCTTACGCGGCGTTATCGAAAGAGCGTTTGGAGTTTGGAAATAATGCGTTATTTTGCAAGATATGCACATACATTTTTTTCAATAAACAAGTTCAGATTGTGGTCGCTACAATGCTCTCCACTACTACATTCGACGACATCCTTCACACAGTGGCATTGACTTCAATAGAATAGATGAAGATCATTCACATGTCCCTACTGAAGCATATGCATATTGCCTAGGGCAATCAATATCACAAGTTGAAAGTGATTTTTCAAAGACTTGTACCCAGGAAGGGGAAAGTGTTGAGGAGATGATGGAGTTATGAGAGCGAATTACAGATGCCATAGTAGCGGGTGAAAGAATATTATATATTTTTATTGTTTTAATGATTTATGCAACGACGTACATGTTGAATCTCAATTTGCTGTAATTTTGATTTTCAAATCTTTTGTATGTATTTTTTCCCACATGGAGTCTCCGAGACAACTGTGGGTACAATATTTAATATATTTATTTATTGCATGTTTTATTTCTGATTTGGAGGTTTATGATAAGATACTCGACCTTATAGGTTTCTCGGGATGGCCTATATGATGTGATGAGTTCTTCACACATATAAAATCACTATCAAGACAATCAAGTACCCCTCCTTTTTGAGATGTATGCCTGTTGGGGTTCTTTTGGATGACCTTTATGGTGATAATTGTGATGCATACAACTCAATATTACGTGGTTTAAATGCAACAAAAGACATTTTCTTAAAGGTCTATTGTCATATTGTAGTGACTGATTATTTGTTGGTTTATACTTTTTGCTCTGAAGCCTCACAAATTTGTAATACTTTAATTGAGTATTTATATTATTCTTCTTTACTAATGTTGCATCTAAGGGTCTATTCTTTTTCGTTTAAAACCTTCAGAAAAAAATGAACTCGATGACTTTCAATGTCTCCAGAGCATTATGTTGCTATTGTGAACTATATTATTCTTTGCTTACTTCTCCACAGAAGCATAGCTATGTGATACAATTTTACAAGTGTCCAAGGAATAGACCAGGGAAATGTGACTTCTTCTGGTGTACAAATATGCTTGATGATTCCACGTCAATATTGATCAGATGTTGAGAGTTTCTTCAGAGGAGGGATTACATCGTGATTAATCAACTGCATTTTAAAAACAATATTATGATGATACTAACTGCTATTCTAATAGTTTTATTTTTAATTTTGATTGTTGTATTACTCACTGTTTAATGATGTGTTAGATTTTATTGGTAATATTCAAACTAGATATATGCTGTCATATATAAAATGTGCAATCATAATTGATTTTGTTATAAATATCACTACTACAAGGGCATAAATGTCATTTATTAATATAGATGCAGCATAGCTGCTGCAAAACAGTACTAAACAAATAGACATACAACTTCCCAACAACGGTTTTTTGACATAACTACTATGCGACAATTTTTTAATAAGTTGCAACTGCCCCAATTAAACTCTTGGTAAATTTGACATTTATGACAAAAATTATAAGAACTAGATTTACTTTAAATCATGCTTAAGTCCTGCTCAAATCCTCTGTCAAACAATTCTTAAGAATTTGCAATTATTTGCAAATAGAATTTAATAAATCTTATAAATTTGAATTTGATAAACGTCAAAATGTTTTAAATCCTAAAAACTATATGATATGATAAATGTTAAAGATTGTAAAACTCTATATGAAAATATATGCCAACTTATTTTAAGATTTAAATGTGCTAATTGTAATAATGATTTAATATTACATATTAATGATATAAATATTAAGTTAAATTAAATTAAGTTAAAATTTTGATTTATAATTGTGTCATTCAATACTTAAGAATTTATTGTGCTGATTAAGCATTAATAAAAATTATTTTAAACAATAGTTTAACATTATTTAATGAACTATTAATTAATTAAACTAATTAATACAGCTTTATACATTAATTAAAATTTAATTTAAATTAATTATATTTATGTATTATTAAATAGTTATATATAAATTTATCTAATTATAATTAATTTGATAATCTGTTAATTAATATTTGTATTATTAAATTAAATTAATGAAGGTTAAACAAAACTATCTTCCCCTCGCCTTTCCCGCCGGAAACCCTCGCCGTCGTCCCTTACCCTCTCCCGGTTCGCCTCAATCCATCGCCTTCATGACCAAAAGCTCGCGGTACAGGCGCGGTTAGCTAGCTGGGAAGGCAACGACGGGATCGCGGCGACAAAGCTCCCAAACTTCCTTCTTTCTCCTCCTCGCTCTCCTACCATAAACCATTGAGGAAGAAAACCCTCGTCTTTCTCCACGCCTTAGCGCGCTTCAGCTTCTTTAAATCCGTAAATTTAAGGCCAAACGGAGGAAAAGATGGCTTTTTTGCTGTTGGACGTGATTTTTAGGTTAAATCCTGCTCAAATCCTGGCACCAAACGGCCCATTACTCTTTGGCGGAATTTAGTTTGCATATGGTCACCGAGCAGCCCCTAAATCCTCTTGTCTCGCTCCCTCATGCTTATTGGGACGTCAAGTTGCTCTGTAATGGCGTGCTCCAATTCTACTGTCCCCGCAAAATCCCGTATCAAGCGGAGAAAACTCCCACCAGTGTTTTCTGAAGAGCAGCCGCAACCGCAAGAAGAAGATCGAGATGAGGGTAGAGACCTGAAGAAGATCAAGCTTTGCAACACCTGGGAGAACCTTGATCTCATTCTTACTTTACAAAGCAGAGAAATTAATCTGCAAAGGTCTATTCCAAAACCTTGTCCACTTTTCAGAATAGGACGAAAAAATAAGTTTTTTTTTTCTTTTTTGATTCATTTATCGAGAATTACAATTCTGTTCCACGCAGGAAGATCGAGGCTTCTTTTGATTTTGCAAATTCGGAAGCCAGCAACGGTGATGGGAAGATGCAGCCCGTTTCTTTTACACGGGCACTGCACTATGTTTTCGATTGGATGCAGTCGCTTTTGATGTCTACAGACCGAAACAGGAAAAACGGCGAGCCTTTGGATCCTTGCCTGGACTACAGATGCTGGGCCGTAATCAGATCCTGCTCAGAGAAGTTTTCAGCGGGACCCTCCCCCAATTTATTAAGAGCTGTAGCGCCTGTTTTGAAGCAAGCATTGTTCTTATTGGACTCTAACTTTTTATTAGGAGTAGAATCCAACCAACTATTTGAGAATGCTTTGCAGTGCCTCTCCTCATTGCTTGCTTCAAAATCAAGAGCTTTTTACAATGTGGGCATGGATTTATGGATTTCATGTGTTGTTGATGTTCTTAATATTATCGGTAAAGTTTCGAGCAGAGAAAAACAGGCATCTTTGGTGGCTAAAGTCCTTTTGGATCTGTCAGCACTTTTGCTTGATCACTTTTCTAGTTTTCTGAGATTCCATCCAAACCCAAAGAACATATTCTGTGTTTTTGTAGAGAGGCTACTCGAACAGTTGTTCGAGGTGTTTGTTCTATTGCGGCTGAGAACCAAAGATAGTTGTTTTGAACAATTTGCAAGCATGCTGAAGATTGTTGAAGATGTTATGTTGAACGGCTTGTTTCATCCTTCTCATATTAGTGGTTTTTTAAGCTCAAGGAGTTCAACTGTGGGGCAGGAGGTGAAATCTAGAGGTGCTAACGAGAGTTATCATAGGCACTTATTCAACAAACTGGAGAAATTTATACAAGAGAAAAAGATAACGGCATTGGGTGGATTTGCATGCTTGCTCCGTTTGTTTGCTGGCAAAGCCAAGGGTAAGCAAGATGGTTCTTTGTCATTTAGAGGACATCAAGTATTGAAAAAAGGTAATGCGGTCTCTGGAGATGCTCAGGAAGCAGTTTTACCTCTTTTTGAAGTATTTATGCAATTTATGAAACCTCTGTTGCGAGAGTGTAAAAATTGTGCAGAGGAGTTATCCATAGTGTCAGGGGTCTCAGAACACAGGTTGATAGAATTGCATTGCTTGCTCAGATCTGTGAATGAGATTCTTGAAAGTTTCATACAGGAGAAAATATATGTCCGCACAGAAGACACGCCTGAAGGAAAGCATTATTATTTTCTGAAAGAAATTTATGATGCGTTTTATTCTATTTCAATAAAGTTGCACTTTTTTTGGATGTCTGAATTGGAAATGTGTGATGAAGTAAAAAAGATGCTTCCTTTGATTCGAAGGGAGGTTGTTGTAGGTGTTGGTTGCTTTTTGGAAATTGAATACCGGGTTTTTGGGGATGATCTTGTAATTATATGGCTTTTGTTAGTGTCATACTTGGCTGCTAATATATCTATTTCTGATGCTAAGCCTTGTTCGTTGCTGATGAATGAGATTTTAAACCTCGGGTGCAAACTTATCAATGTCTACAGTGAACTTCGCCAGGTTAGTGGGTTTTACCATTTCTACGTGTAGCTTTCTGTTCAACTTACTCTCCTGTAGTCCTTCATACTCTTATCCAAAAAAGTATCGTGCAGATTGCCCTCGTTGTGATTATTATGTAGTATTTGCAAACTTATCAATGTCTACGGTGAACTTCGCCAGGTTAGTGGGTTTTAACCATTTCTACGTGTAAGTTTCTGTTCAACTTACTCTTCTGGAGTCCTTCATACGCTTATCCAAAAAAGTATTGTGCAGATTGCCCTCGTTGTGATTATTATGTAGTATCGCTCTAAATTGCTTAATATTAGATAAATTTCGCGTTGTAGAGGTATTGTAAGTATATGGCTTCATCCTGTAATGGCCAAACAGCCTGTTACATACGTACCGCTCTATTCCTTTTTATTTACATATTTATCACCTGAACTTTACTTTTTACACTTATACACCCATATCCTTCCTATCACATAAAAAATGCCACTAGTTTTACTTTATAAAGGTGAAATACACCTTTTCATGTATAGGTAAGGTGGCGTATGAGTAAAAATTGACATTTAGGTTTTAGATAGGTAAATTCATAAGAATTAAGTGGTATGTCTGTAAATCTTCCTTTTTTTTGGAATAATCTTACATCCAACCCACAATGCATTGCACCTGCTTTTTTTTTTCTTTCAAATTCAATCTATTAATTGGACTTTGTTTACCTTTTTTTTCAGAAATTGTTCTAATTGGCTTTCAAATTCAATCTTGTTTACCTTTTTTTTCAGAAATTGTTCTAATTGGTTCACTGTTTGATACTGTAGGTTATTACTCCTCTATTTGCATTGTGTAAAGCTGTAAAAATACTCATAAAGACCAATGATAGTGTAACAGATGAGTATAAGGTATTTTCCTCTTCTTTTTTTTCTTCTCCGTTGTGCTTGAAAGCAGCAAAAGCTTTGCTTGGCTCACAAGACTTCAGGACGACCATCTCCAATGCTGTAAAATCAGTGCCAGAAGGGCAGGCTGGTAATTTTATTCAACAGCTGAATTTAGATATAGCTGATGCATTGGAATGGATCAGACAGAATTCAGTTTCTGTGGATAGAAAATCCTTTATTGAACATATTGATATTCAAGCTGAACTACTGGGAAGGATTCTCTCTGAAATATATTCTATTGTGCTGGAGTCCTTGAGGATTACTGCAACAAACAGCGTATCGATTGGGACCTCTTTAAAGAACTTGATTAAAACATTAAGGCCCAGCTTGAGTAGTTTTTTGCAGACTCAAACAGATAATGTTAATGATTTTATTTCCTTTATCACTGGCATAAAATTCTCAAATCCTGAATTTATTGAATGTGGAAACAGCTCACAGGTAAAATTGCAGAGTATATGCTGGCTCTTTCTATTTTTCTTCAGATTATATGCTTCATCTAGAAGTTTGTACAAGCAATCAATTAGTCTTATGCCTCCAGATTTATCACATAAGGCATCAGAATCGTTGGGAGACCTGTTTACAACATCTTGTTCTATGGATTGGGTGGAAAAACCAGAGAAAATGGATGGAGGGTATTTTTCCTGGATAGCTACATCCTCAGTTTCGCTTATGGAGGCCATCCAAATCCTTTCAAAAAATTTTCTTTCAAGCAATTTTGCAGCTTGTGATCCACTGGTTTATATATTACAAATCTGTACCTTACAAAGGTTGAATGATTTGAGCAGGCTGATCAAGGCTTTTGATTTTTTTCACCAAAAAGCCCAAATGAAATTGCAAGATGAGAATACTCCTTCACAAAAATCAATGAAGGTGTGGAAAAAACTTATTGCAGGTTCAACAAGGGAGGCAATGGAGCTAACAAATTTTTTAATGGGTCATCTATCTATTTTGGATTCAAAGAGACCATTTGACGAGTTTTGTGGCCGTGGTAAGACTAGCCTTGTCTATGAAGGTGAATGGGATCGGGGGATTTGCTCTCTGGATAAGAAGTCGTTACATGTTGCAGTTTGGTTGCTTTTATGCCAAAACGTTGATGTGTGGTTCGTTTATGCCACCAGAAAGCATCTAAAGAAGTTTGTCTCATATTTGTTTCTTTTTTCGTTGCCATGTTTGAGTAATTATGTCGATGATATGGATGGGAGTATGAGAAGATCTTTATGTAACACTGTTACTCTGCAACGTATTTCGCTCGAGTTACTCCAAGATTCTTTTTCATATGAACAAATGGTCAGTAAAAGATCAATGTAATAACCCCCACAAACCCCCAACCCCCAAAAAAAAAACAACCAGCCATTTGAACCTTTTTCACAATGATATATATTTTAGTCTTGTTTTTATGGTTTTATTTGTCAGAGTTGCTAAAATGCCTTTTTTCTTTCTTATATTCTTCTAGATGACATACACAAATGTTTCATCTATATTTTGCCATATTTTGAAGAAACTGCTGAATCCTGCTTTGCTATGCATACAAACAAATAGTCTTGACTTGGGTTGCTCGCCAAACTGTGAGATTTTGAATATTTTGGAGAAAAAACCGGTATTGATTAACGCAAATGATGGGCTTGATAATTCTTCATTGTCAGGTTCAGTTTCAGTTCTGCCAAGTATGATTTGCTTGGAAAAAAGCCGAGGGGAGCCATCATCTTCCTTCAGCTTGGAGCTAAAAGCTTGTGGAAACTTATTTAATCTTTTTTGCAAAATGCCCAAATTTTATGGCAATGCAAAATCCTTCTCACGTTATGCAACTTATATGCTCAACATTGAAAGGTGGTTTTTTGAATCCTTTTTTCATAAGGTGCATTTAATACTTGTTATAGTTGTGAAAATGGAAACTCTATAATCTGCATTGATCTTATCTTCCATTGCCAACCGTCTTCCTGCTTTTGATTTTTGGATGGCGACAACATAGATTTTGTTTTTTGAGCTCTACACATGGATGTCTCCAAACTTCTTCCTGCTTTTGATTCTAGAATTGTTTTATTCTTTCAGGTTTTTAATCTCCAACTTACTAAATCATCATGAGAAATCTTTTACATATGACCCATTTGAGTTGTTGACTTTGTTCGTATCTTGCCGGAGGGCTATGAAATGCCTTGTGATGGGATCTTCCAAGAACTTAGATGCCATAGAGTTAAGGGCTATCAATGTTGTATTTAATTCCTCCTCTTCTATTTTGTGGCTTTTTAAGTCGGTATATAAAGTAGCTGGACTTCCGAATGCTTTTTTTGGGGAGAGATATTCTAGTCTGGTGCAAGACAAGATTTATTCCTTGATAGATCAGACATCTTATATATTCATGAAAATAAGTGAAGCAAAAGTTAAGGATACTTTGCTTTTCCTATTGAAGGAGATGTTTAACCAAAATCAAATATTGCAAGATTCACCCTTTTTAAATGATAATGACTGTGATGCTTGGGAGCATGTGGAACTGGTGGCTGATGCTTTAAAGGAACATGCAGAAAAGTTTCTTATTACATTTAAAAGTTGTGTTCATTCTGTAAATCTGGATGCTTGTAGCAACAGTTCAGAGTGGAATAAATTTTCATCCATCATTTCTTGTTTTCAAGCTCTCCTGTCGGGCCTAACATCAGCTTCTGATAGTATTTTCAAGGAAATGAGCTTAGAGATATCACAAATTTCAAACTTTATGTTGTTTTATGTCTCCAAACTCAACAGTCATGTTGTTGTTTTCGAAGAGCTTGTAAATGTATGTTTGAAGATTATAGTTTTCGATGACAACCAAATGCTCGAAGATTTCCTTAGTGCCATAGTGGGAGTGGAACTTAAATCCTTCGATTTTGTGTCTTTTTCTAGAAGTGGAAATAAAAGATCAGGAGCTTCTTCCATCAGGAAACATAAGTCACCAGCTTCCCATATAAAATTGACCATTGATTTCTTCCATATAGTAAATAAAATTAATTTACAAAAATTTAAGATATCTTGTGGAGCATTGTTACAGTATTTATTTAAAGATTTATGTTCCCAGGCGGCTTTTATAATCAGACAGCTTTTTACTACATCTGCAACAATTTTGAGAGTAAAGTGCATGCCATCATGTGATGGGCATTTGAAAAACCAGCCTTGTAATTATCAGTTTGCATTGAGGTCTACAGTTATTCTTTTTGCAACTTCTTATATTCTCTTGCAAGAGTTTTCTGAAACGAGTGACCAATCATGCTGGTTTTCTTTTGCTTGGTTGGATGGAGTTCTAACATTTTTTGATGTTGTTGGGAGTCTATTTAGCTTCGGTGATCCTGATATTTCAAAAGATGTTTATGCCGATTTCATTGTCTTGCATTTGAAGGCTATGGGGAAATGTATTAGTGTACAGGGAAAAACTGCCATTTCATCTTTGGATATGGGGTCAGATACAAAGATGCTTGAAGCACAAAATGAAACAGACTGGAATTCCTTGAGATCTTTTGAACATGGAAAATATAGATTCAACGCATTTAAAATTAAGTTGAGAATGTCAATTAAAAAGTGTTTGATGATACCTTCAGAGGTGTATCTGAAGATAGCCATTGAAGTAATTGAAAAGAAGTTAATCGGCGTGCAGCAAAACCACACAGCAATTTATCACTTAAGCACTGGAAATGTGGATGGGGGAATGGTCTCCTCAGATTTGGCTGCTAGCATTGAATGCTTTGAGTTGATTCTTGAATGCTTTTCAGGTGCTTACCAGTTTGCGATTTTAATGCTCATTTAAATTTTTATTGAATGTCATGAAATTTTCTATATGAAGAAGTTCTGACAGGTTGCGATTTTCCATATTAATACCTATTAAGTTCTGAATTATGAAAAAAGTTTGTTTACATTGCTTGAGATGTTTTTGTTTATTCTAAGTAGTTAAATTTCACTAGTTTATGAATGGAAAATTTGAGTTGCTTATTCTGAGTTAAATTTCACTAGTTTATGAATGGAAAATTTGACATCTATGCATAGTCATCTGTAATCATGTTTTCTAACAGTAGACTTGATTTGCAGGGCATAACCAATTTCTTAAGAATAGCTTGCCAAACCTAGTTGGTGCCATAATCAACATATTTTTGCACCTTCGAAAGCCATCAATCTTTTATACAGTGGAATTTTTCCCAAATAAAAGTAATACGGATGCAGGTACACTTATTCTTATGTGTGTTGAGGCTCTTACAAAAGTTGTTGGAAGGCGTTCGTTTCGCATGGATTCATGCTATGTTAGCCAGTATTTTCACATACCAATGGCGCTCTTCGCGGGATTCCGTAAGCTTAGGGATTCTTGTGTTAACTGGAATTTTTCTATGTTCTCTTGTAACAAGGAAAAGGTTCCTTTCACTGGTAGGAAACTATATTTTGTAGACCGTCAGATCTCTATTGAGCTGTATACTTCATGCTGCAGATTGATGTGCTCCACTATTAAACACCAAAAAAAGTACGAGTTGCTGTCTTTTTTACTCCATTCAAACTTCATTTAAAGCTTATTCTGTATTTCTGTTGGTCATCTGCTCAACTTCATAAAGAAAATTAAAATGATCTTATATGCTTCTATTCGTTAAGGATGTGATGTTTTGGTAGTATTTTGGATCTTACATACATACATACATACACATAACACGCGCGCGCGCATACACACACACATAAATATACTTTTGTGTGAAGAGCAATCTAAAGCAATTATAAACAATTGCCCCAACTTTAGGGTCTATGATTGAGCTTAGTGGTCTACCTGTTTTGGTTTTTATTAAAAAAAAAATAAATGTTTAGATAATAATATATTAAATTACTAAACAACTGTTACAAGGTCAAAGCTCTATTAGATTGTTGTGTGAGGGGTGTTCCATATAAAGTTTACATTTTTAAGAAAAAAAATATAATGAGAATAAAAGGGATATATGTCTTTGCTCACATTTAAAGATATAGCCTTGACGGCATTTTAACTTGAGGATATATTTTGGTATAATCAAGTGGTCCTTTATTATTTTTGACTAATTGGATGTCTGTAATAGTCTCAGTAACTACTAAGTTGATTGACAGTTTCTTACCATCCATTTAAGTAGGATTCAATATGTAAGCAATGAAATTTTATTTTGTTTCTTTGATTAAGTTTTTGTCATCATTTTCTTCATCATCACAAGTTTTTTTAACTTGCGTTCTTTAATGTAGATTGTATAATTCCTAATCATGTTTTCTTTGTCTTTATTTTTTCCCTTTGAATTCTTCAATATTAATTCCATGTACTTATCTTATTGGTGCATAAAAATTACTTTAATGTAATTCTAGCTACCATATCTTCAATAATATAGCCCATCATCTATCTAATATTAATCATTCCATTCTATCATTTATAATTTTACCACACATCCATAGTCTGATTTATGTCAGTTCAACTCAGCTTTTGATAACTTCTTTGTTTCTAACAATTTAGGTCAATGAGAGAAGCTAAATTAGTTGCAAATTAATAATCTACATGTCTCTATAAAGCTCTTAATTTATTTGAATTTCAAGGCATTATTTATTTTAACTACGTATTTTTAGCTCTGGAAGTTATTACCCTTCTGTGTAATCCTTTTCTTTTTATAATAGAACAAAGGCACTTAATGATATGCATTTATGTATGATCAATTTTCAAAAATATTGATGAATAATTTTTTATTTCATGCTTACGAAAATTAGCTTCCCTTTACACAATCTTTATTTTATTATTTGTATATCTTAAATCTTTTAAATTTTATCTATTATCCATTTTTTCTTTCATTTAAACGAGACTTATTCATCTAAACTATATAGTTTGCTAATATCACATACCAAGTTGCCTCACTTTATTGTATTATTTGTATCTCTATAGACAATGTACAAATTTAATAATGATCCATGATGCTATCTCAATTGAAGACTTTGTTTTAACTCCGTAATTACTTGAAACAATTATCATTATTGCATATACATATCATATGTATATTAAGCATGCGTTGGCCTTAATATTTTTTCTATTAAGTGTTCATGTAATTAATTTTGTGATATTCAATCACTATCCTTTTCAAGTAAATAAGTATGAGAAGTTTAAACACAAGTGGATGGGGATTGGATTGAGTACGTGTTGGAATAAAATTCCTGTGAAATTCTTCCCAACTTGAACCCACACATTTTGTATGAAAACTTATACAAATAAACTAAGCACATACAGAAAATATAGGTGACAAAATACATAATATATGTTGGGCTAATATGTGAGTGCTTAAATGTCAAGCACAATAAAGTTGATTTTCTTGCAATGTTACAAACACGCAACTTGTGATCAAATTAAACTACTTATAAGTGTAACAAAAGAAATACATAAATTGTTATCTATGTGTGACTAATAAAACTAACAAGCACAATGTAATAAATCTACTGAATCATACAAACTTTGGATCACATATATCGTCAAACACCAAAGATACATAAATTAATTCCAGCACAATCATAATGATGGTTAGTAGAAATTTGCATAGTCTAAGTGTGACTATGTCAAGTTGAAGCACCAATAACTATAGCACATGGGGAAATAATCATCAAATCACAGCACGAGGATCATCAGGTCAAGTAATATTGAGAGAGAGAGAGAACATGATTATAGAACAATGACACCATTTGTTTATGTGGTTGGCACTAAATTGACCTACATCCATGCATAAGCACTCCCTCCTTTAGAATTCCACTAACTTTTCTTCTTATGATGTAGAAACCCTTTTTTTAATGGTAGAGTACCTATATCATGTGTTCTCCTTCAATTAGTTATGTATTTTATGATTCTATAGGTTATGCTCTCTTAAAGAAATCTATTTTGAATAGTTTTTCTCATATCATTTAAGATTCTCTAAATATTAAAATTAGTAATTAAACTATGTTGATGTCACCTAGCTCTAAATTTCAGGATGTAATTCTATGGATGTACCTCTTTGCTTTTGTGCATATTAAATTTTAATTCACCTTCATTTTTTTGATCTATTTGGAATATCTTTAATGATTCTCTGTAGTATGAACTTCTAAGGAAATCTATTAGAACAATTTTGATTACCATTAAGATATTTTCAACATGTTTATACGGTTAGACAAGTCAGATATATGATACCTTTGCTTTAACTTACATCTAAATTCATATGAAATGTCAAATTTCTTATCATGATTTAGAAAGATAAAAAACTTAAGTATGATTTTCTATCTCCAACAAATTAAGAAGCTTATGATCTCCAAAATTTGGTTTGTATCAAAGTGCTTACCTTCAAAAATTAGTTTTCTTTTCGGTGAGAGTGCATACACTCGTATACTTTCACATTAGATGGTATTCCAGGGGTTTATCTTCAAATTGCCTGATTTGCCATACAATTTATGCTTTTTTGGAGGTCCAATCCTTTTTCTCTCTTCATATTTATAACTTTTTCAACTAATGCATTGGAGTTTTCCTCTCAAGTAGATTACACTGCCCACTAATTTTTTGTGTGCCTAAGGTACTTCTCTTCCATCTCATGTGCGCTTTAGCATCTGATTTGGGTTTCAAACAAATTTGATGTTTGCTTCATGTGATTCTTACCAAATCAAATAAAAGTTTTTAATACAATTACTTGAGTTGTCGTTTAGGTAAAACATTAGGATCCACTTGCCAGTTGGCGTGTGAAGGTGTATTTTAGATTGTGGAAATACATAAGCTTATCAACCAAACAATGATAATGAAGAGTATCTTCAAAAGAAACATTTCATTCCTTTCTTATTTTATTTGAAAAAAAGAAACATTTCATTCATAAATTTCTTTATTCTTGATAGTTTGTACCTGTAGGTGAGTCAACAAATCTACAGTTATGAAGCCTAATTTCTTCAATTATATAGCATATTTCTTCTGATAAAGAGAGGCCTTAGTTACATAAATTTTACGGCAATAAAATAGTTTTGGAAGTCCCTAATTTGATAGTAACACTCGTCTCTTGAAGATACTTTTTAATTTTCTCAATGCCTGAAATATTTTTTTCCAATAAGAAGAATGTCTTCAACATATTTCGCCAGAATCACACTCCTAAATGATGAATGATTGATGCAATACATTGATTAATTATGCCACTTCAATGACCAATTTCAATAAGAACCTTGCATAGTTTATTGAACCCACCTCAAAGATTTTTGTTAAGCCTATATGGATTTTACAGATTACGTACTTTTTTCTTATCTTAAGCAGCATGTTTAGGAGATTTTTTCATATATATAATTTTGAAGAGATCATCATAGAGAAAACATTCCTAATACACTTGATTATTGAGTGTAGTAAGGAGATGGAAACAGTTCAACCAAACCGCTAGGGGAAAAGCCTCGGCATGGTAAATTCGTCATTTTATCACTTTGCTGATTGGATGTAGCCAGATCCCGAGCGAGACGATGAAGGAAATTCGTCATTTCAATTACAATTTCAATCATAAGGAGATCCCTCATTTCAATAACAATATTAATTTTATATTTCCTGTTAAGATCTAGCAGTGTAACTTAATGTGTCCATGGAATAGAAACAATTGGGCAAGGCACAATAACGTGACAAAATGAGGAGAATCAATGGCCAGGGGAGTTAAAAGACTATATTGGAAAATGGTGAGTTTATGTTTGTATATTTCCAAAGTGCATTTATAAGTTGGAGATTCGAGGTTGCTAGCACAAACAGATGCTCAACCAAATAAGATGGGGTGTAAAGAGGTCCATTAGAAGGAAATTATTATCGTTAGCAAGTATAAACCTTTAGTAAAACAAGAGTAGGTTTGAGCAAGATGTGCAAGTGGAATAATTGGAAGCAATTATGTGGAGTATAAATAAGGGTAGTGAGGGGTTATTTGATAAAAGATAATATCCACAAAAATATAAAAGCAATTGGTAGAGAGATTAAAATAATGATAACCTTTGTGAGTTTTAGAATAACACACAAAGTACATTTAATAACATGCGAAAAAATTGTACTAGATCCATGATGAAAATAATGGATGAAACAAACTCAATTGAAAACATAAAGAGCTATGAGAAAAAAATAATTTGTTGTTGATAGAGAAGAAAGAATGGGGGAGCTTCATTTAGACTAGGGAGGGTACATAGTTCATTAAGTCACATGTCATTAGGATAACATCTCTCAAAGTTATCTTAGAAAATTTGTTTGAAACATTAATGTACAAGCAACATTGAGAGATGACATTACTTGTATACAAACACAATTTTTTAGGAAGTATAAAGGCAAGATAATTGATGTGTAATACCATTTATAGTACAGAAGGAAAAAAAAAATGGATTGCATTTATTCTAGAGCAACTGTAAAATGAACTTTAAGAGATGTAAGACTTCTATTTTCTTATAACATTTTTTGAATATTGTGAATACTTCAGGCCAACATTTTATAAGTATATTCAAGTAACTTTTCTGTGGTCAATAAAAGAAACTAACCAAACTCCATGTGAGTTAAGATAGGACTTGAATTGTGGAAATTAGATTGTAGCAAGTCAAAATGGCTACGAGAAGATCTAGGCATGGGAATTGGGACACATGGTTTACTTTTAAACTTCACATCCAAACCTAGCGTTAGAGGAGGGAAGATGAGTGAAACTCTAAACATAACAAGGACATTTGGGATAACAATGGCACTTGTAAGGGCAGGTAGTGTAAAATGAAGCAATGGAAAAATTTTTATAGAGATAATTGATGTGTTCAATTTCAACAGTGTCACAATTCATCCTTTTTGAGCTGAGATCCCAAAAAATCTAGTAAAAGGAAGAAAAATTATTAAGCAATTATGACATTTATTAGAACAAGTTTTATAGTTAACATGATTATAGGAAAGCGAGGAATATATAAAACATTGTTTAAAGTTACTGAGGAGAAACGTAGAGATCCTCTTCGAGAAATCGGAGAGTAATCTGTTATTAATGTTGGGAATAGGAATTGTTAGTATGGTGAGAGAGAAAAACAATTGTGGGTTACTTGCCATGTGGGACGATGCACTTGAATCCAAGACTAAGGATGTATCAAAGTAAACAGAACTACATGAGTAGTAGTAAGTTAGATTGAAGTTTTATAATAGATGATCATATTTTTCTTGGGAGAGAAAAATAATGTTAGAACGAGCCTAATAGTATTCCAATGTTGTCCCAACATAATCAAATTGGTAATTAGTTCTCTGACAATATTAACAAGGTGAAAAATGAATCATCGCCTCCAAGATAACAATTACTTTTGCAGTGTTAGCTCTAAGAACAATGTGTTCAAATTCAAGAGAAGGCACAACTATAAGCTCAATAACTAAGAGAACACGTGATAGAGCAGTGATAAATGATGAAGTGGGGATATTGAAAAATGTGGAACTTCTCATTTTAATTTTGCATAGTAGTGTGATAAATTGTGAAGTGATGTTGAAGTACTTCCATTTGCCTTTCAATGTACTATAATAAGCTTGAATTCATTTGCCTCCTTATTATGAAGAAAAAATGTGAGAGTAGCCTATGCATGCCTGAATAATGTTAGCATCTGGACAATGTAGAATGAAAAAATCCCACATCTAACTGGCAAGGACCGAAAAGATGATAATGGTGGAAATTTTTGGTTTAAGAATATTGAGCATTTATGTGAATAAATCATAGTCATAAGACTTTCATTTGACCCAATAAGGGAACAAAAAGTTTTATCACAAGATGGCTGAAGGTGGGAGGTTTCGGTTTTGTGTGGAGGGTGAGATTTTTTGTGAGTAGATGAGGTAGGTTATGTAAATTTGGGTTTTGAATGGAAAACAATGAATTTCCAAAGTGATCTAAAGTTTGCAAGACTATGACACCAAATGACACCAATCCATGATTTTAGATAGAGGTTAGGGATCATGGTTGGGTTTCAAGATGCGTGCAAGGGGATGGAAAAGTAGAAGAGGTTGAAATAATGATATTTGAAGGGTTAAGGAGTGTGCGGTTGCTGTTTAGATGGTAGCTAAGTGGAGAAAGGGACCGGTGACTTGTGGAAGAACATGCAGGAGTAATGAGAAAGATCAACCAGATATGCTTAATCAAAATATAATAAACACTACTTGAAAGAGAAGGCCACATCATTATAATACGAGGAGAAAATAGAGAATGATTCTCCAAATAAGCGGAAGTAAAACTCTCTGATAACATTTTAAAATAGTCATCTATTTTGGGGAAATTGTTAAAGAAATTGAAAACAATGATAGCTTATTAAAGTAGTTTTTAAGTAATTGATTGTTTTAACTATTTAAATTTCATAATTTTTTAATGAAGTTTGGTTCTCAACATTGGATCATAACCAGCGTAGTAAGTTAAACAAATCATACTATAGCCTGAGAAAAGTGGGGAACAACTTTTGTTTGGCAGCAAAAGTTAGTGGTGTTCTTGCACTACATCGGTCCACTATTTCATCTTATTTCATTGAGTTATGATTATTTTTATTGTTCACGTGGCCGCTAGCTTCATCATTTGCTTTATTAAAATTAGGTGCTCTTACAATGTTATAAGATGAAACAACTCTTTTAGTGGAGTTTAGCAATTGTAACTTTTTATGATTATTACAATATAGTTGTCATTTATGACTCTCTATACTGATATTCAAATAAGATTTATCTTTTTTAACCATTTTGGTTTAAACACATAATTTGTATAATTCATATCCTTTTTAGCTTATTAGCTTTATGTTTATTTGCATGAGCTCAACTCCTTTTTATTTTGCAAAGTCTTGTTATCGCATAACAGAAGATCAATGTTTCATATTTTTCTTGCAGACCAATTTCTTGTTCATTGAAATGCTAAAACTTGATCTATTTTATTCTTTGCAGTGAAGCCGAGAGATGCATTCATTTGCTCGAGGAATCACTAAGCACGTTGCTAAGCTGTTTGGAGATTGTGGATTCTGAAACTGGTAAAAAAGAGGGCTACTTTTCTTGGGAATTAGGGGAGGCAATAAAATGTGCTAGCTTTCTCAGGAGGATTTATGAAGAGGTTTGTCAAATCATAAAGTGCTATTTCCTTTAACTTCCCACACTCAATTTTAAACATGGATTGTAATGTGACACTAGAATTGATGCACAGTAATGCATAACTTAATTTTGTTTTTTAGTTTGTTAATTGGCACAATAATCCCAAATCATAGCAATTGGTGATTTGTATTACATTTATCACATAATTCATAAACACTGTTAGGCTTCTTATTCCACAATGCTTAGGTTATTGATGGCTTTACCAGCTAATTTTTTCTACTGGTGCAAACAATTTGGCTTGAGCTTGAGCCGCTGCTGGCTTGAGCTTGAGCATGATTAATTAATCGAGTTCGAGTTTAATTCTATGAGTTCAAGACGGCTCACAACTAACTTGTTGAAAGGGAGAAAAAAATATTAATTCCAGCTAACATTAAAATAAAATGGTTAATAGAACGAGCAAATAGGAGATGAATAATAAGAAAGAAATTGGTGTAAAATATAAAATATTATTTTTGAAATTTTTTTAATAATCTAAAGATAAAGTATTGAATTTTAATTTTTTTTAGTATATTTCATATTAACCTTTTGTAAACTAGCCACCGGCTCACGAGCTAACTAATCTAGTTCGAGGTGGCTTGAGCTTGACTTGTTATCTCATCAAACTTAGCTCTCAAGTCACTTATCCAGCTAAGCCGAACCAGCTCACGAGCCGACTTAGCTTGGTTACACTCTAATCTTTTCTCATTTCCTAATTTTTCTTGCTATATAGACTCGGGCTTGTACTTTTTGAGGTATTTTTTTGTTATTAGAAGGTATATGCAATGCATGATGCTGGTGCCTAGGCAGAGTTGAAGTATGCTTCCCTACTTTTGTATTGCAGATATGTTTCAGTGTTCCATCTTATTTAATGATGAATGCATCACGGAAAGATGTAAAATCTCAGTGAGCTGAATTCTTTCGTAGAGGATCAAAATTAGGATATATAAATTACTCAATGAATTGATTTAAATAGTGGTGTTAGGTTACCTTCAATGACGAATAACAAGAAACTACATGATTGAAGTACATTTTGATATCAAATTTTGAACAAAGTAGATTATCTGGGTTGTGATACTCATATTGAATCAACTTTTGGGTTTTATTAGAGGAAGTAACATTACTAAGGGTGAGAAAAAACATATATGTATTAAAGACTAAATCTAGGGACCATTTGGTTCACTAACGTCGACAAGTTGATGTGGTATTATGAGATGTTAACTATTCAGTTTGTTGCCAATGCCATCCTAGAGGAAAGACAAACAATGGACATGTACCGAATCTCAATTTAGGAGACACCTACTTTTTGTGACTCTTTAAAGTTGCGGAACAACTCTTACCTTATCAATGATGTGAGGTTATATTCATTGTTATCTTAGTGCTTCTCCTGATTTGTTTCGGGATCCACTAAATATTGTTGAAATTCCTTTTAGTAGTAATAGTTTATTTTTTAATTCATTGATTATGTTTACATTTTGCGGAAGTGTTTCCTTAATTTATTACTTATTTGCTTGAGCTTCTTTACAAAGAAGTCAACTCTACGGTGAATATACCTCAAAGATGATGAGATTTTATTTTCAATACTATACCAAGCTAATAATTTAGACAAAATTAATGTTTTGTAATATAGCCGTTGAAGAAAATGAATCAAAAACAAAATTTGGTAAGATAAAACTGCAATTTTAGCAATGCTAGTGACTTGATAACATCTAACAATAGCTCTTTAGTCCATGCAGAAGTACCTTTGGAGGCTAATTTTATGCCAAAAAATTAATAGTGAAGTGTAAAGGATGAAGTGGATTTTTTTTTGTGTTTGCAACCTATAACACATAATTGGTGATGATTAGCCATCACTAAATCTTATATTTTGTGTTAGATTTAGATTTTTTTGGATACTGACTATTTTCATATTATATGATAAAATTATTAGTATTTAAATTTGCTCACGCAAGTGTTGCAAATGCTCTCCGCATAGTTGTACACCAAAATATCATTGAAGTACACAATCATAAATTTTCTGATGAAGGCTAGCCAAACCTGGTTCTTCAACCTCATAAAATTGTTCAACACATTTGACAGACTAAAATTCATGTTTGTCTGCTCATAAAATCAACATCACGTCTTGGTGGTGGTCTTTTACTTGTCTCTAGGTATCATCTGGATTTGATGGTTGCCACTGCGTAAATCAATTTTGGAGAATACACTAGCTCCATGCCACTTATGCAATAAGTCATCCAATCTTTAATGACGATCTTATTCACCGTCGTACTATCAATACATATACAATACAGTCCATCTTTCTTGAGAAAATTAAAGCTGGTATAATATTTGAACTGGTATTTTCATGAACTAGTCATTGGGCCCTCAAATTATCAACCAACTTCTGTATCTTCTCATACTATGTTTGTTGTATCGAGTAGCCTTGTCAGATGGTGAGCATTGATGATGAGATGAGATCTATAGTATTATGAATTTATGTAGGGGTGATGATATAAGTGGTAGACTTTCAATTAAAACATCATGAAACTCCTCAAACAGAGGTACACTGCTTCAAGTATTGGCTCCTCCATCTCACTGGCCTCTAACTTTACCAAGGTCAATCCCACTGACATTTCCCTTATATTATGTAGTATTGTGATGCTTGGAATTAAATCTCACATCTCTTTCTTAGTACTCATCAATTATAATTTCTTCAAGGATAGAAGTAAAATATATTTTCAATCTTCCGTTGAAAGGGAAAGTGTTCTTATGACCATCATGAATTGTGCCCTTACCATGCCGCCATGGTCAACCCTACTAAATGTTACATGCATCCAAATGCATGACATCACATCACGCTGCTCATGTAGCTTTTCTCTGGTGAAAAATTCTACTAGGCATCTCTTGTCATTAATGTTCTCTTTTTCTTTCTTTAACCAAATTAAGAAATATGGCTGAGTATGCTTTTGTATAGTGATGCTAGATTTGTCCGCCATTTGGATAAATATTACCTTCTTTTAATTGCATCGGTCTATAATGAGACTACACACATTCATCTTCACGATATAAAATGTATGGAAGATATTATGTTTGACCTACTAATGCTCTTTTTAGGGCTCGATTTGTAGAACTCATCAAATTATTACAAACATCTCACCTTCACTCGTTGCCATCCTCATCTCCAGATCTTCTACTCTCTATTTTTTTCGCTGCACCATGTTCATTGAAAGAAATCATTGTTTTGTCTTGGCAGTTGGTTACAATGTGACCATATTTTATGACACTTGAAACACTTTATTTTGGGTATGCATTGGTAGTGTCGGCTCGATCATTGGTTGCTCCTTCTTGTGCGGACTTTTCTAGTAGCGTAGGTTTTGAAATTCTAGTGAGGGGCACTTTTGTTGTCCAACCTCATGATATACTTCCGTTTGAAGGAATCTGATGTTGTTGTGTTGCTTTTTTACTTTTAGGGCTAAGTTTTGTACATTCTGCAATGTTTCATGGTGCTCTAACTATACCATATTGCCATTAAGTGGTCTCAATCCTACTAGATATTTGGGTAATGTTCTCTATTGGTTCCACTAACTCACAATTAAACATGAGTTATTTAAACTTATCATTGTACTCTACTTATAATTTCTTATATTGTAAATGGTGAAATCTCAAAAACATATTTTATTTGTAGTGTGTTGGGAGGTACTTATGCTGCAATTTCTTTTTTATTTTGGACTGTTGTGTTTTTACCTTTTTTTTTAATGTTTTCATGGATATTTCAAATTCTCCAACCACAGAGAAGCACTTTTCTTTAAATTAATGGTAGCTAATTTCATCTTTTATGTCAGGAAAAATGCCTATGTACTCAAAGTTCATGTGTTCCATAGTTTGAAACCACTAAATTCACATGATTCAAACAACCATCAAAATCTGATAAACCAACCTTCACTCTTTAAAGCCACCATTTCTTCTCTATGCTCAATGATAATCTACACAAAATTGGTTCTTTGTCACTTGAGGCTTCTTGGTTAAAAGAGTTTTCTTCTTTTTATTAACTGGGTGATTACCATTTTGACTTTACTTGACCTCGTTATATTTTTTTCCGTCAAATTTAGCAAGCCTCCGTCGTAATCAAAAGATTTCTTTTTATATGTCTTCTATATAAGATCTTGAATGCTGTCTTAAGGATTTCTTCTAGGCTGTATGGTAGATCTCTACTTAGGGTTTTGGCTAAGGTGGATTTTGGATTTGGGTTGGCCGAAAGTGATATTGGAATTTATCGAACACCCAAGGGAAAACAAATGTTTTTACTTTAAAAAATTTGAAATTACAACAACAATAGGGAAATTGCAAATTGCAACAAAACAACACAACACTAAAAGGGTTGGATCTAGAGTATAGTTGGTGCTGGCTAGTTTGGACCTCCGGGGAGGTGCAAGGGGGGCCGACCAGTAAGCTGGAAGGTGGCAGGTAGTTGGTGCTGGCTAGGGGTTTGGACCTCCGGGGAGGTGGCAAGGGGGGCCGACCAGTAAGCTGGAAGGTGGCAGCAACAATGGGGAAAGCTAGGAACACAAACAGTGGTGGGAGTGCTATTCTGAGTGGTGAAAGTAAAGAAAATAGAAAAAAGGGTGATGCGAGAGCGTTGCGGGAAATAATAGGGAAAATGTTGTTTTCGTTATCTTTTCTCTCTTTCATTTTTTTAGAAGTCGTCAGCTTGTCTATTTATAATCGTTGTATTATTCCTTTATTCGAGTAAATCTTCCTCTCAAAAATAATGAATGATCAGAAGAAGAGAGAAATCAGAAGGAGGGATATATGACGGGCAATAAACAAACGAGAGAAGCAACGTAAAGTGAGTAAATCTTCCTCTCAAATATAATGAATGATCAGAAGAAGAGAGAAACCAGAAGGAGGGATATACGACGGGCAATAAACAAACGAGAGAAGCAACGTAAAGAACTTTCGTAAAGCGATTTTCTCATGGATAGCCCCAAAGAGCACAGTCCGAAACGAGATCAGATCGAAAATACTTTGGACATCTATCTGCAAAGAGGAACCTACAAAAGCAACCTACAACCAGATATTGTATAAAAAATGATTTTAATTTATTAGAATTAAATTAAAATATGACACTCAATAGGACACAATGGAGAAAAAGGATTCATGTAGCCGATCCCACTTAGTGAGATAAATGTATGTTGTTGTTTGTATTTCCCATTCATAATTAAATCTTCTCCTATTCTCCAACAAAATGAAAATTTGACACTCATGACACTCAATAGGGCACAATGGAGAAAAAGGATTCATGTAGCCGACCCCACTTTATGAGATAAATATATGTTGTTTGTATTTCCCATTCACAATTAAATCTTCTCCAATTCTCCGACAAGCTATCCCTCTGAGAAGCTCATATCACCGGCCTCAACGATGCCTTCTTCAGTAAGCTTCGGCCGTGACATCCTCCCACAAACCTTCAGTGAGCTCTGATCACAAGATTCTCAAGACGAGCTCTCGAGCTTGTTACTGAACTGATGAGCCAAAGCTCGAGCTCATATTATGGGATCGACGTGAGCTCGGGCTTGAGTTCGAGCCGTCTATTTCATATATGAGCCGTGCTTTAGTTCAATATGACTTGAGCACGACTCGGCTCCTTTACATCCTTAGATGTAGGGATGATTTTTACTGGAGGTAGAAAGGTTAGGTATTGTGGGTTAGAGTTTGGATTTTGAAAAAGAAAATCTAGGATTTAAATGGCTTTAATACCAAATTACACCGATTTAGGGCTCCTAAATGCTTTTAAAGGATCAAGGAAGTGGGGGGGATTGCACGATGGCGTTGAGTAAAGCTCTAGGATTGGAGGGGACGAGAAAGTGGTCGCAGCTATTTTTCAGAGGACAATTAAGATGAGACAGCCGGTGATGATATCGAAGATCTACAGATGCTGAAACGAAGCAACCACTTATTCCATTACATGCTAATATGCTATAGACACAGCTTACAAAGGGAAAAATATACTGCCTCCCAGGGAGATAAATTCAGAGAAAGCTATATCTATTGTCATAAAATCCAAGTAAAAGTGTTCCATAGATATTTTCCCCAACATATATATTATCAATTCCTAGATATCAAAATAGCAACCTCAAAGGGGCATCATCCTCTCTAGGGTGAAATGGTCCAAAAATTGGATCTAACTTTGCTGTTCTGCATGCGTACCACACGATACGCTGATACTCAGCATCACGCCGCGCCCACTAGTTTAGGATGTTTGTGGAGCTTAGAAGTACTATCTTGCATATGATTAGGATTTATTGACATTGCGTCAAGAAGTGAAACATTACTTTGAGGACTTATTGACATTGTGTCAAGAAGTGAAACATTACTTTGCTTATCTTATGTTGAAGGAGATTGTTGCATACATACCAACGTGCCACTTCAATATTTCCAGACTAAGATTAAACTGCAGCAAACTTGGTTTATGATGTGGCTGAATTATTTTTAAAATTTCAACATTGTGGGTTTCCAATAAATTGTTGAGATGCTCTCTCAACAACAACTAATATTTCTCTTGCTGAAATATTATTATTCTAATTGATCCTTCCAATGCTTAAAGATCCCTGTTTTTACAAAAGGAATCCATTTTTCAAGAGCACGTTAGAGAAGTTGGAGAAGGCAATTTCATTAGACCAAACTTAATGGTCAAGTACTTTGTTTACATAACTTGTAATGATATGTTTTCACATTTGGACCACCGACATCGTAAACGAACCAGGTAAGATATTTCACATTTGTAGTTGTTGGTGTGAAATTCTCCTAGAAGGTTGGATACAATCTTGAAGGAGATGGCTAATCCGGACATTCACTTGAAAAGAGTTAATTAGAATATTTTTTCAACTCAATTTGGGCATATTGGATTGTGAAGGGATTAGAAGATATCAAGTTGATATCAAACCATCTGGTTTCTTGACAGAGATTGCTAATAGTGTTAATTTTTGTATCATTCCTTCTAGGTTGGAGATCAATTCAATAGGAGTTTTTAGATAATGACATTATCATTGATTGGATACCTGATGATCAAGATTGTGGGGCGAGAAATCTAAGCCATTTGATGACATTTTGTAGCACTAGTGTTAGGATGACTTTTGAATTTTGAATTTATTTTAAATAAGTTTATATTTTGAACTTTAAATTAGCTATGCATGAAAAGGTGTATTTCACTTTTAAAAAGGTAGCGAAGATGGTATTTTTGATATGATGTTAAAGATTTGAGTTGTATGCAAGCAAATATGAATGTTTAGGTGTTAGATATGTAAGTACATACGAATTGTATGGTATGTAATTGTCTCTTTTAATTAATACTCACCTTGTTTTTTCTATTTATGGTTTCGGCGCTGTTTTTCATTGTAACTTGTGCATCTTATGCTTTCCATTTTACACTTTGTCGTCACTTCTAGGTGTCGTGAAATGCGTTTCAAAAAGGCATATTTATGCCCTATTCAATCTCTTTATTCCCGTTCCAATATTTCTGCACGTCTACATCAAAATTATAATTATATAAATATATGCAACTTATTTAAGAAACATAATATTTAACTCATTTGCAGATAAGACATCAGAAGGACGCTCTTGGGAAGTATGCTTATCTCCTACTTTCGAACTATATATCAACTTTTTCAGGTTGTGGTCCCTCTAAAGCTGGTATTAAAAGGTATGTTCCACCATGAAAAATAAAATGTAAATACGTAGCACATTGGTTAGAAATAAAGTGAACTGTTTGTTTTTTGGCATATTAACGTACACAGCACACAATTCTTATGTATTTACATATTGGCATATTAACGTACACGGCACACAATTCTTATGTATTTACATATCTCACGCCTAAACTTTCATATTTACACACAGCATTCAAATCTTTAACATGACATTAAAAGTAGCAATACCTTATAAAAATGAAATACACATTTTCATGCAGAGGTTTAAAGCACCAAAATGATCTGTGTAAATATGGAAATTTATGTGTGAGAGATAGATGAAGCATTAAGCACACAATCCTTTGTTTTTTCTATTACTGCTCCAACTTGGGGCTTTCTGAAATGTTGCTGGTTAATAATAGCGTTGTTGTTTGTTTCTCTTGTGCTGCAGAGAGATAGATGAAGCGTTAAGGCCAGGTATATATTCATTGATAGATATATGCACACGCGACGATCTTCAAAAGCTTCACAGTTTACTTAGTGGTTAGTGTTAGTGTAATAAATTTAAAGTTGAAAAATGAAAATAGCCATAAATTAAAAAAAAAAAAATTTGCAGCAGCTTATTACCTTGCTGATTTGTGAATCTTTGATTAATTTGCAGAAGGCCCATGCAGGAGTACTCTTGCAACTTTGTTACAAGATTACAAACAGAATTTTCAGTATGAAGGCAAAATATAATGCATGGCCTCAAGAAGTTCTATTGAAATGTAGCTCATCAGAAGACAAAATATTAAAGGCGAGTCTCTGTCAACTGGACTAAGTTGAATGAATTCAGGTTTGTTAGAAGTTCTACTTTTTTATTTAAACATATTGCACTAAGAATGTAATATCGTTTTATTCGTAAATTCTTGTTATTTTTAAAAGAAATATGGAATATGTTTTATAATGAACAAGCATGAAGTGATGGTTACTTTTTGATGTTTTTAGATTGAGATTTTAGACATCAAACACATGATGCTCCCTGTGACGTTCAATCTGTTCTGTTGATTCAGATCAAAGAGAATATTTACTTTGGTCAAATGACTAGATTATATTTTAAATTTATCTTCTTCTACTATTGTGTTCAGTATTGATGTTGAGAATATTTATCTACTTTGGTCAAATGACTACATTATATTTTACATTATCTTCTTCTACTATTGTGTTCAGTATTGATGTTATGTGCAATCTAATGTAGTTTTGATATATTTTTTGAAATTATTTAGAATATGATCCAAATGTGCTAAATTATTGATTAGTTGCTTTGCATGGAATCAATAGATATTCGACTCATCCTCCTCGTATCTACATTTGTTACTCTAATTTGACAATTTTGTCGGTTAATAACCTTGAGCTCGGGTTCTACTTACCTTTGCCGAATCGAGATAATAGTAAATAAGGTCCTTTATAAATGTTGTAATTGGCTTTTGAACAAATCAGGATAAATTATTTATGTGCATCATTCATTTTTTGTGAGAATTTCAGAACATTGCACTGCAGCCATTTGCTTTTCTAAGATACATCTAAAGTTTTTTTTTTTAAATTTTGTCCATTATTTTCTTCTCCAAGGAAGATAACTGATTCTCTTGAGTCTCATTATATCATATAAAAAACTTGATGTTATTTTGATGAAATGTGGCACTTTTCATTTATATTTCTTTCAATCTCCTCTTTTCTCAGGTTTAGATTAATTGCCTTTAGAAGATTGGTGCAATGGGAAGACTCCTTGAGAGATTGCAAGGGGTTGAGCAGAATCAACTGTGCAGTAATTAGTGAAGGGAACTGTGCAGTAATTCAAGGAGATCATTAATTCCTTCTATGCCAAGTAGTTGAAGGCTTTATACTAATTCACTTGTTTACTTTAGCACCCCTATTATTATGTTAGGGCAATAACTCTAAGGGGTGGAGTGTGTCACTGCTGGTCTTAGCAGTCCATAGGTAGTATTTAATATTGCTTGTTTGGTATTTAATGAGGTTGTAAGAGTTGTAGTTCTAAAAATATTTTCTTAGTGAGTTTTATGCTTTGTTTGGCAGAGCTTTTATTTTTATAAAATTTTGTTCATTATGAAAAGTTGTATTTTAAAGCTTTTCGGAATAGCATTGGGATATGTGAAATAAATGAAATTTTTTTAAAAGCAGTTTTATAAAAATATTATAGTCATAGTGATGTGGTAGCTAGAGTTTTATTTTAGTATATGTGTTTCAGTTTGTTGTTGTGTCTCTATGTTTAAGAATGACATATAATTAAGAGAGTCTAGCATTTATAAATCGGGGCTGTTTTGTGCGGCCTGAGGATGGAGAGTATTTTGATTGTTTGTAAGAACCTTTCTCGTATTCTTTCGGGTTTAGAAGTGAATTCAATATCTTGGAGTGGCGTCGAGGTGGTGATCAACCATCTTTATTTCACTTTATGCATTTTATTCTCTTTTTGGGATTCTTGGTTCAATTTTCTTTCTTTTCTGAATTTAGAAGCTACAGATTTCTGTTGACACCTTGCTTTCATTATCTTCTTGTTATTAGAGCCCGATTCTTATACATCGTTTTTTCTTCCTTCTCTGAGTTCTTGTGCTTTGTCCGCGGGATTTTGGTCCAAAATTTGTGGATAAAACATGTCCAGAATCTGAGGCTGAAAGTTTGGTTTTTGTCAAGGTTTTCTGGTTTTCTTTGCAATTCAGGTGTGCTAATTTCTGTCAAGTTTTTTTTCTAAGATGATTGTATCTTCTCTGTCGTCGAGTCGTGGGGTTCTTCTGTCCAGATTTGGAGGTTGATAATCCTCTATTTTGGGTTTCTTGACTTCAATGCTTGCCTAGAAATTTCTAATAGTTTGTTGTCATTGTATTTATTTGTGGTTCTTTTTGCTCTCAATCATGCCGTCAAGGAGAAATAATGTCTGTCCAACACTAGATTTAGTTGTGGAAGAATTATAACAAGAAATTCCTCGTCTACAAATAAGATTGACACTTTTTGAAAAGTGAAAACCGAAAAAACGTCAAAATGAATCAGGAAATGAGATTATGGGTGAGGAATAGGATAACACTTTCCATCATGAGACATAGTGCTGATGAATAACCTCTTCGTATCTTGAGCCATGAAAATCGATTGAAACCTCTATATTTTGGAATCAAAATTGGCCTCCTTGATTTTGAGGGAAGATTGGATCTCGATCAGTTCGTCAATTAGCAACATATAGTTGAACAAATTCTGGAATTTAAGGAGTAACAAGAACATATAGTCAAATTAGTAGCAATCAAATTAAAGAAGAAAGTCTCACTTCAGTGGGAAAAGTTGAAGATGATTCGACAAAGAGAAGATTCAAAATCATGTCGTAGACCAATATGAAGAAAAGATGCAACTAAATTTTTTACCTGATTATTATCAACAAGAAGTTTTCATTCGACTTCATAACCTTCATCAATAAGAGTTATCCCTGGAGAAATATGTTGTTGAATTCAAACAGTTAGTGCTGAAGTGCAATCTTTTCTAACCCGAGGAGCAAATTATTCCACAAATTTTGGGTGGCCTTCGACCATTTAGTGCTGATGTGGTTCAACTCCAACATTCCGAGCATTACATGACATGATTAACTTGGCGGTGAAGGTTGAATAACAACAAAAATCGGGTAGAAACACTTCAATACACATTCCCACCAATGATTTGGGCAGTTCCAACACATTGGTCCACTTTCGAGGAAAGGTCGGTGGTGAAAATGCTGAAACAACAAGAAAATTGATGTCTAGCTGCAAGGGACTGCTACCACAACGAGTGAAGGAACTACATCCTGTATATAATGCTTTAAATGTCTTGGGTTTGGCCATATAACCCTGACTTGTTCTACCTGGTGCATCTTTTCATTGGTGGAGGAGGTTGTTCAAGAGAAAAATGATGTGGTCGAAGAAGATATTATTACAACGAGGGACTAAATCTACAACTTGACGAAGGGAAATCCCTTGTGTTAAGACGCTTCCTAAGTATCGAACAATATTTCAATAAAGAATGGTTATAATATAACATCTTTAAAACCAGATGCACAGTTCGGGACAAAGTTTGGAACGTTATCATCGACAGTAGAAGTTGTGATAACGTGGTTGTACTAACCACTCAACCGCATCCCCATCCCACTCACATTGCTCAAGAAGGGGGCTGACATTAAAGTCATTCAATATGCATGGTGTCATTTTCGATTGGTCAGAAACTTCAATAGCTTATGTGATGTAATTCCTATGGATGCTTGTCACATATTGCTTGGTCGCTTTTGTCAATTTAATTGTAGTATAATTCATGATTGGTATTCTAAAACTTATTCCTTTATCAAAGAGGGAATTCAAACCACTTTGGTCCCTATGAAGGAGGAGATTCAGGTGGGGACTGAAACAAACACTATCACTCTTTCATTGTTTTGAAAGATCTTAAGGAGACAATATGGGTACTCTTGATCATAATCGAGAGGACGTACATTCTTTCTAAGGAACATATTTGACCAGATCGAGCAAGCCGAGGGACTTACTTCTGCTTGAGAGCTAGTCAGAACGATCATATTGGGAAAGAAAACATGGGGATTTACATCTAACCCGGGCCGATCGAGGCATGGAGGCTAGATACTAGGAAGGAAAGCTTGGAGACAACATTCAGTTTTAGAACATAAGGTGATTAGCTCGAGTTGAACCTCTGAGGGACTCACATCCACTCGAGTGCTAGTCAAGGTGATCATATTAGGAAGGAATACATTGAGATTTACATCCAACCTGAGACCTAATTGAGACACAGAACCTGAAAATTCTAGGAAGGAAAGTATAAAGACTTAAATCCAATCCTATAAAGGAAGGTGACTAGCTTGAGGTAGACTGCCAAGGGACCACGCCCACTCGAGGACTAGTCGAAGTGATCATCTTAGGATGAAAAGAATGGAGACTTATATCTAGCTTGCGAATTGATCATGGCACGTAGCATACAAATACTAGGAAGGAAAGCGTGGAGAATTATATCTAATCCTATAAAGGAATCAGGTATGGGGCCCAAATAAGCCATGAGGAGATGCACATGAGACTTACATCTGACCAAGATAGTGATCATGTATGAGACCTGAATAAGCTAGGAAGGAATGCACACGAGACTTACGTCCAGCCTAGAAGGTTATCAGGTATGAGACCTGAATAAGCTAGGAAGGAATGCACACGAGACTTACGTCCAGCCTAGAAGGTTATCAGGTATGAGACCTGAATAAGCTAGGAAGGAATGCACACGAGACTTACGTCCAGCCTAGAAGGTTATCAGGTATGAGACCTGAATAAGCTAGGAAGGAATGCACACGAGACTTACGTCCAGCCTAGAAGGTTATCAGGTATGAGACCTGAATAAGCTAGGAAGGAATGCACACGAGACTTACGTCCAGCCTAGAAGGTTATCAGGTATGAGACCTGAATAAGCTAGGAAGGAATGCACACGAGACTTACGTCCAGCCTAGAAGGTTATCAGGTATGAGACCTGAATAAGCTAGGAAGGAATGCACACGAGACTTACGTCCAGCCTAGAAGGTTATCAGGTATGAGACCTGAATAAGCTAGGAAGGAATGCACACGAGACTTACGTCCAGCCTAGAAGGTTATCAGGTATGAGACCTGAATAAGCTAGGAAGGAATGCACACGAGACTTACGTCCAGCCTAGAAGGTTATCAGGTATGAGACCTGAATAAGCTAGGAAGGAATGCACACGAGACTTACGTCCAGCCTAGAAGGTTATCAGGTATGAGACCTGAATAAGCTAGGAAGGAATGCACACGAGACTTACGTCCAGCCTAGAAGGTTATCAGGTATGAGACCTGAATAAGCTAGGAAGGAATGCACACGAGACTTACGTCCAGCCTAGAAGGTTATCAGGTATGAGACCTGAATAAGCTAGGAAGGAATGCACACGAGACTTACGTCCAGCCTAGAAGGTTATCAGGTATGAGACCTGAATAAGCTAGGAAGGAATGCACACGAGACTTACGTCCAGCCTAGAAGGTTATCAGGTATGAGACCTGAATAAGCTAGGAAGGAATGCACACGAGACTTACGTCCAGCCTAGAAGGTTATCAGGTATGAGACCTGAATAAGCTAGGAAGGAATGCACACGAGACTTACGTCCAGCCTAGAAGGTTATCAGGTATGAGACCTGAATAAGCTAGGAAGGAATGCACACGAGACTTACGTCCAGCCTAGAAGGTTATCAGGTATGAGACCTGAATAAGCTAGGAAGGAATGCACACGAGACTTACGTCCAGCCTAGAAGGTTATCAGGTATGAGACCTGAATAAGCTAGGAAGGAATGCACACGAGACTTACGTCCAGCCTAGAAGGTTATCAGGTATGAGACCTGAATAAGCTAGGAAGGAATGCACACGAGACTTACGTCCAGCCTAGAAGGTTATCAGGTATGAGACCTGAATAAGCTAGGAAGGAATGCACACGAGACTTACGTCCAGCCTAGAAGGTTATCAGGTATGAGACCTGAATAAGCTAGGAAGGAATGCACACGAGACTTACGTCCAGCCTAGAAGGTTATCAGGTATGAGACCTGAATAAGCTAGGAAGGAATGCACACGAGACTTACGTCCAGCCTAGAAGGTTATCAGGTATGAGACCTGAATAAGCTAGGAAGGAATGCACACGAGACTTACGTCCAGCCTAGAAGGTTATCAGGTATGAGACCTGAATAAGCTAGGAAGGAATGCACACGAGACTTACGTCCAGCCTAGAAGGTTATCAGGTATGAGACCTGAATAAGCTAGGAAGGAATGCACACGAGACTTACGTCCAGCCTAGAAGGTTATCAGGTATGAGACCTGAATAAGCTAGGAAGGAATGCACACGAGACTTACGTCCAGCCTAGAAGGTTATCAGGTATGAGACCTGAATAAGCTAGGAAGGAATGCACACGAGACTTACGTCCAGCCTAGAAGGTTATCAGGTATGAGACCTGAATAAGCTAGGAAGGAATGCACACGAGACTTACGTCCAGCCTAGAAGGTTATCAGGTATGAGACCTGAATAAGCTAGGAAGGAATGCACACGAGACTTACGTCCAGCCTAGAAGGTTATCAGGTATGAGACCTGAATAAGCTAGGAAGGAATGCACACGAGACTTACGTCCAGCCTAGAAGGTTATCAGGTATGAGACCTGAATAAGCTAGGAAGGAATGCACACGAGACTTACGTCCAGCCTAGAAGGTTATCAGGTATGAGACCTGAATAAGCTAGGAAGGAATGCACACGAGACTTACGTCCAGCCTAGAAGGTTATCAGGTATGAGACCTGAATAAGCTAGGAAGGAATGCACACGAGACTTACGTCCAGCCTAGAAGGTTATCAGGTATGAGACCTGAATAAGCTAGGAAGGAATGCACACGAGACTTACGTCCAGCCTAGAAGGTTATCAGGTATGAGACCTGAATAAGCTAGGAAGGAATGCACACGAGACTTACGTCCAGCCTAGAAGGTTATCAGGTATGAGACCTGAATAAGCTAGGAAGGAATGCACACGAGACTTACGTCCAGCCTAGAAGGTTATCAGGTATGAGACCTGAATAAGCTAGGAAGGAATGCACACGAGACTTACGTCCAGCCTAGAAGGTTATCAGGTATGAGACCTGAATAAGCTAGGAAGGAATGCACACGAGACTTACGTCCAGCCTAGAAGGTTATCAGGTATGAGACCTGAATAAGCTAGGAAGGAATGCACACGAGACTTACGTCCAGCCTAGAAGGTTATCAGGTATGAGACCTGAATAAGCTAGGAAGGAATGCACACGAGACTTACGTCCAGCCTAGAAGGTTATCAGGTATGAGACCTGAATAAGCTAGGAAGGAATGCACACGAGACTTACGTCCAGCCTAGAAGGTTATCAGGTATGAGACCTGAATAAGCTAGGAAGGAATGCACACGAGACTTACGTCCAGCCTAGAAGGTTATCAGGTATGAGACCTGAATAAGCTAGGAAGGAATGCACACGAGACTTACGTCCAGCCTAGAAGGTTATCAGGTATGAGACCTGAATAAGCTAGGAAGGAATGCACACGAGACTTACGTCCAGCCTAGAAGGTTATCAGGTATGAGACCTGAATAAGCTAGGAAGGAATGCACACGAGACTTACGTCCAGCCTAGAAGGTTATCAGGTATGAGACCTGAATAAGCTAGGAAGGAATGCACACGAGACTTACGTCCAGCCTAGAAGGTTATCAGGTATGAGACCTGAATAAGCTAGGAAGGAATGCACACGAGACTTACGTCCAGCCTAGAAGGTTATCAGGTATGAGACCTGAATAAGCTAGGAAGGAATGCACACGAGACTTACGTCCAGCCTAGAAGGTTATCAGGTATGAGACCTGAATAAGCTAGGAAGGAATGCACACGAGACTTACGTCCAGCCTAGAAGGTTATCAGGTATGAGACCTGAATAAGCTAGGAAGGAATGCACACGAGACTTACGTCCAGCCTAGAAGGTTATCAGGTATGAGACCTGAATAAGCTAGGAAGGAATGCACACGAGACTTACGTCCAGCCTAGAAGGTTATCAGGTATGAGACCTGAATAAGCTAGGAAGGAATGCACACGAGACTTACGTCCAGCCTAGAAGGTTATCAGGTATGAGACCTGAATAAGCTAGGAAGGAATGCACACGAGACTTACGTCCAGCCTAGAAGGTTATCAGGTATGAGACCTGAATAAGCTAGGAAGGAATGCACACGAGACTTACGTCCAGCCTAGAAGGTTATCAGGTATGAGACCTGAATAAGCTAGGAAGGAATGCACACGAGACTTACGTCCAGCCTAGAAGGTTATCAGGTATGAGACCTGAATAAGCTAGGAAGGAATGCACACGAGACTTACGTCCAGCCTAGAAGGTTATCAGGTATGAGACCTGAATAAGCTAGGAAGGAATGCACACGAGACTTACGTCCAGCCTAGAAGGTTATCAGGTATGAGACCTGAATAAGCTAGGAAGGAATGCACACGAGACTTACGTCCAGCCTAGAAGGTTATCAGGTATGAGACCTGAATAAGCTAGGAAGGAATGCACACGAGACTTACGTCCAGCCTAGAAGGTTATCAGGTATGAGACCTGAATAAGCTAGGAAGGAATGCACACGAGACTTACGTCCAGCCTAGAAGGTTATCAGGTATGAGACCTGAATAAGCTAGGAAGGAATGCACACGAGACTTACGTCCAGCCTAGAAGGTTATCAGGTATGAGACCTGAATAAGCTAGGAAGGAATGCACACGAGACTTACGTCCAGCCTAGAAGGTTATCAGGTATGAGACCTGAATAAGCTAGGAAGGAATGCACACGAGACTTACGTCCAGCCTAGAAGGTTATCAGGTATGAGACCTGAATAAGCTAGGAAGGAATGCACACGAGACTTACGTCCAGCCTAGAAGGTTATCAGGTATGAGACCTGAATAAGCTAGGAAGGAATGCACACGAGACTTACGTCCAGCCTAGAAGGTTATCAGGTATGAGACCTGAATAAGCTAGGAAGGAATGCACACGAGACTTACGTCCAGCCTAGAAGGTTATCAGGTATGAGACCTGAATAAGCTAGGAAGGAATGCACACGAGACTTACGTCCAGCCTAGAAGGTTATCAGGTATGAGACCTGAATAAGCTAGGAAGGAATGCACACGAGACTTACGTCCAGCCTAGAAGGTTATCAGGTATGAGACCTGAATAAGCTAGGAAGGAATGCACACGAGACTTACGTCCAGCCTAGAAGGTTATCAGGTATGAGACCTGAATAAGCTAGGAAGGAATGCACACGAGACTTACGTCCAGCCTAGAAGGTTATCAGGTATGAGACCTGAATAAGCTAGGAAGGAATGCACACGAGACTTACGTCCAGCCTAGAAGGTTATCAGGTATGAGACCTGAATAAGCTAGGAAGGAATGCACACGAGACTTACGTCCAGCCTAGAAGGTTATCAGGTATGAGACCTGAATAAGCTAGGAAGGAATGCACACGAGACTTACGTCCAGCCTAGAAGGTTATCAGGTATGAGACCTGAATAAGCTAGGAAGGAATGCACACGAGACTTACGTCCAGCCTAGAAGGTTATCAGGTATGAGACCTGAATAAGCTAGGAAGGAATGCACACGAGACTTACGTCCAGCCTAGAAGGTTATCAGGTATGAGACCTGAATAAGCTAGGAAGGAATGCACACGAGACTTACGTCCAGCCTAGAAGGTTATCAGGTATGAGACCTGAATAAGCTAGGAAGGAATGCACACGAGACTTACGTCCAGCCTAGAAGGTTATCAGGTATGAGACCTGAATAAGCTAGGAAGGAATGCACACGAGACTTACGTCCAGCCTAGAAGGTTATCAGGTATGAGACCTGAATAAGCTAGGAAGGAATGCACACGAGACTTACGTCCAGCCTAGAAGGTTATCAGGTATGAGACCTGAATAAGCTAGGAAGGAATGCACACGAGACTTACGTCCAGCCTAGAAGGTTATCAGGTATGAGACCTGAATAAGCTAGGAAGGAATGCACACGAGACTTACGTCCAGCCTAGAAGGTTATCAGGTATGAGACCTGAATAAGCTAGGAAGGAATGCACACGAGACTTACGTCCAGCCTAGAAGGTTATCAGGTATGAGACCTGAATAAGCTAGGAAGGAATGCACACGAGACTTACGTCCAGCCTAGAAGGTTATCAGGTATGAGACCTGAATAAGCTAGGAAGGAATGCACACGAGACTTACGTCCAGCCTAGAAGGTTATCAGGTATGAGACCTGAATAAGCTAGGAAGGAATGCACACGAGACTTACGTCCAGCCTAGAAGGTTATCAGGTATGAGACCTGAATAAGCTAGGAAGGAATGCACACGAGACTTACGTCCAGCCTAGAAGGTTATCAGGTATGAGACCTGAATAAGCTAGGAAGGAATGCACACGAGACTTACGTCCAGCCTAGAAGGTTATCAGGTATGAGACCTGAATAAGCTAGGAAGGAATGCACACGAGACTTACGTCCAGCCTAGAAGGTTATCAGGTATGAGACCTGAATAAGCTAGGAAGGAATGCACACGAGACTTACGTCCAGCCTAGAAGGTTATCAGGTATGAGACCTGAATAAGCTAGGAAGGAATGCACACGAGACTTACGTCCAGCCTAGAAGGTTATCAGGTATGAGACCTGAATAAGCTAGGAAGGAATGCACACGAGACTTACGTCCAGCCTAGAAGGTTATCAGGTATGAGACCTGAATAAGCTAGGAAGGAATGCACACGAGACTTACGTCCAGCCTAGAAGGTTATCAGGTATGAGACCTGAATAAGCTAGGAAGGAATGCACACGAGACTTACGTCCAGCCTAGAAGGTTATCAGGTATGAGACCTGAATAAGCTAGGAAGGAATGCACACGAGACTTACGTCCAGCCTAGAAGGTTATCAGGTATGAGACCTGAATAAGCTAGGAAGGAATGCACACGAGACTTACGTCCAGCCTAGAAGGTTATCAGGTATGAGACCTGAATAAGCTAGGAAGGAATGCACACGAGACTTACGTCCAGCCTAGAAGGTTATCAGGTATGAGACCTGAATAAGCTAGGAAGGAATGCACACGAGACTTACGTCCAGCCTAGAAGGTTATCAGGTATGAGACCTGAATAAGCTAGGAAGGAATGCACACGAGACTTACGTCCAGCCTAGAAGGTTATCAGGTATGAGACCTGAATAAGCTAGGAAGGAATGCACACGAGACTTACGTCCAGCCTAGAAGGTTATCAGGTATGAGACCTGAATAAGCTAGGAAGGAATGCACACGAGACTTACGTCCAGCCTAGAAGGTTATCAGGTATGAGACCTGAATAAGCTAGGAAGGAATGCACACGAGACTTACGTCCAGCCTAGAAGGTTATCAGGTATGAGACCTGAATATTTTAAAATGTCCTTCCAAAGCGGGCAACGGGATTTCAATTCCGATGACCGACAGCTTCTTACGGGCAAAACCCACACCAAAAATAGTGCCGACAGGAGTCGTCGGCTTGTCGATCGTCATATACATCCCCCATTCGAATAAATCTTCCTCCTGAACCATATAAATGATTCGAAGAGGAGAGGAAGCGAATAAGAAGGGACATACAACAAAAAGACAAACAAAAGAAAAAGTAAAACGTGGAGAGTCTACGTGCGATAAATCTTGCAAGGATATGTTAAGAATGTCCTCCCAAACAAGGTCAAGCGGAGGCACCTTAAACCAATATCCGCGAAAGAAGTATCTATGTAGACTACCCATAACCAGAGAGACAGCTGTATGTACCTGTTATGGGGTCAAGAGCATTCCCAGAGGAACGTGTTCCTACTTGTTAATTACATCTTAGAAGATACCCAAGAATACTCTCGATAAAAGGAGTTTCGCTTCATATTATCATAAATCTGGGGTATAGGCAATCAAAGGAAGGTTATTCCGTGTGGGAACAGTCTCTATGCTTCAAAGCTCACGCTAAACAATCGGGCAGAGAATGAGTCTCTCACATCCCGGAATGGATAGCGGCTTATCAGCACATGGGGCCCACAAAATAACCTAAATCATCTTAACGAGG
>NW_018164444.1:6466914-6480113 GCF_001263595.1 Phalaenopsis equestris
CCGTCTGGGTCGGGGAGCCTTCTAACACCCTAGGCGCACTAGACAACCACCTATATGAAGGTATGCTGGGCCAATCAAATTGGAAAAGTACGGGGACTCCTCCTCGGGACATGCAAACATGAATGCAATTATCTAGAATGATCCTAAGTATTGTGGAGGCCCTATTAATATATGCAAGAAAGTAAATGTTGCAATTTTTTAAATCCTGAATATTTTAATACTAAATTTTAATTATCTTGAAGATTTTATTTAGGATTTTGTAGAAACTTAAAATTTTAGGGTCCTTAATGAATCTATGTTGTATCACGAAATCCCAGATAAAACACAGAAAGAAAAACAAGAAAAACACATGCAAGTGCAGACATGCAACGTAATGCAAAAATAAAGCAAAACAAGTCAAATCAAAATAATAAACAGGCTGGTGCCGCTGGGTCGGCAACATATCCCAGAAAAGAAAAAGGGCGGTCGGATTCCGCATATACATGCCCGGTCCTAGTTCTATACATCAATATAAAATGCAGAATTAAGATACGGGGCACGAGCATCTGCTCCTGGTCCCCTCCATGTGGTTCCCGTGCTAACGTCTCGGAACCCGTGCCCGTATCTTATTTCTGCTACAAGACTCTCCTAGACTCTTAAAAAAATACATCGAGAAAAGAAAAAGACTCAATCCTGCATGAAAACAAATGTCAGCGGGAAAACTAACATGCACATAACGTATCGTGAGCCATGCCTTAAAAGTGGGGGGAGCTAATAACACTTGCAACCAAAAGGGTTAGAAATCATTACTTGCTCCCCCCATAGCGGTACATGTGTGTGTGTATGAAAATAGGCATGACTCTCTGCAGAAGAACGCCCTAACACACTACCATACATATGCAACATGTAGTCACATCACAAGTATAATGCAAAAGAAAGATATCTGGCTAGGGCAACCAATCCAGCAGAGAACAATAGCCAGATATCAAAAAGACTACCTAGCACGCTTAGCACATCATCTAACGAAAAGTGCATCAACCTAATATCTAAGTGTGGGGTAAATTTTGGTATGGTATGACTTTGATGGGGTCACTTTACTGGCCCCATCCTAAGGATCCAAAAAAAAATCTAGAGTGTCACAAAAGGGAATGATACTAGTTAGATTCATTGGATTCTTAGCACAGTCATACTCATGTCAGTCCCGATGACTTAACTCGCATTGCTCATTGGGATTGACTCAGCGAGCAATGCTCGTTAAGGCATCGCGACCAACACGACACGGGAGTCACTTTCCTAACGGGTTCGGCTCGCTATCCATGCAAATATGCAAATGTAGATGATTAATCAAAACACAAGTGATGATTATACCATGGGGCAGGGATTCAAATTAAGATATGCATAACGTAGTGGCAGTGGCTCTAAAAAGATGGGCATGACGTGGTGGCAGTGACCCCAGGAGGTATGCCGATAAGGAGGTGACCTATAAAGAGTAGGCATGACGTGACGGCAGGGGCCCCAAAAAGATGGGGATGCCATGGTGACAGTGGCCCTAGGAGGTATGCCACTAAGGCAAAAAAACAAAGGTGGGCATACCGTAGTGGCATTTGCCCTAAGAAGATGGACATGACGTGGTGGTAGCGGCCCCAGGAGGTATACCGATAAGGCAGTAAAAACAAAGGTGGGCATACCGTAGTGGCAGTGGCCCTAAGAAGATGGACATGCCTTAGTGGCAGCGGCCCCAGGAGGTATGTCGATGAGGCAGTGAACTGTAAAGAGTAGGCATGGCATGATGGCAGGGGCCCAAGAAAGATGGGGATGTCGTGGTGGTAAAGGCTCCAGGTGGTATGCCGATAAGGCAATAAAAACAAAGGTGGGCATAACATAGTGGCAGCGGCCCCAGGGAATGTGCAACTCAGACATATGATCATAATCATGCAAACATACATATGTAAGATGGGATGCAATAAAGTATTCATGAACATGCGCTACAATATGAAAAAATGCCAACACACATGCAAGATAATATGGTGGTGCAAGTAGTTGGTCGACTGGGTCGAGGGATCCGGTCGAGCCAAAGTGTCATGTCAATGGGCTCAGGGAAGTCGAGTGAAATGAAGTGGGATGCCCATCAGGCTGGGGTTGCTAGATGAAGTTAAGTGAAATGCTCACCAAGCCGAGGTGGACGGATGAAGTGAAGTGAAATGCTCTCCAGGCCGAAGCAGCCGGAGCGAAGTGAAATGTTCGTCGGACTGGGGCGACCAAACAAGATGAAGCGATGTGCTATGTGACATGCAAACATACACATATAATATGGAGTCATTTCCATGCTAACAATATCACTGGGGAACGTAGTATTGATATTTAAAAAGATGGAAAATTTTGCCTTTGCTTTGGCGAGGCAAGTGGGGAACTTCTCTCTGGATCTCCAAAGGGGGAAGTTCTCCATCTCGTCATGAAACGGGCTAGCAAAAATGCTCTTCCCAATTTCACGATGTCTTTGATCTTTGGAAAATGTGCTAATGACTTGCATTTTCTCATTTTGCAAAGATCTACTTTTCAATCTTTCTAAAAGATCTGGACAACCAAAGTAAAGGAGAGCGAAGGGAGCTCCAAACTCTAGGATTTTTGTGCTAGGGCTATGATAAGCCTAAAAATGTACTATTTTTTATGTTTTATTTTATAATGATATTGTACTTTAAAGGTATGTTTTCTTGTGTTTTTGGTTGTAGGTACATCAAATTGAAGAATTTTGTGTGATTGGAGCAAAAGGAACAAAAATGGACCAAAACGGAGCAAACCAGATAAAATCGGGTCAAATCGGGGCACACCGGAGCCATGGGGACCTAAAATGGACACTTAAGTGCTTATGCCCAGTGCTTAAGCACCCAAAATGGTGCTTAGGTGCCACCAGATAGAGAGGGGGGCGCTTAAGTGCCCCAGAATCGGCGCTTCGATGCCTGTGACGGTTTTCAACATAGCTTCTAGAATGTACGTCAGATTTGGACGATTTTTAAAGCGGTGCTTCGTGCATCTCTTAGGTAATTCATTGTAATTGATAAAATGGACTTTCTAGAAGAATTTGGGATGGTTATAGGGAGTTTTGAAGAGGCACTTAAGGCACCATTTGGAAGATTCAATGAATATGGACAGTTTTGAAGAGACACTTAAGCATCTCTTAGAAAATTATTAAAAAAGGTTTGGAAAGAAAATAAAAAGGAGAAGAAGAAGAAAGAGAGAGGTGCATCCGGCGACGAGCGGCGCCGACGACGGAGCAGGACCGGTGGCGAGCGGCGCCGGCGACAGAGCAGAGGGATCCGGGAGTTCTCGCGGATCCGGAGGGGGGTGCAAGCGGTTTTTGCTGTGAGAAGATGCCAAGGGGCTGTAAAAGCTTGCCAAGAGATGCGTAACTTTTTTTTTTTACCGTTTCTTTATTTTTTTTTGGAGAGAGAGAATAGAGGAGAGAGGAGAGAGGAGAGAGGGAGGAGTTACGCAGCTTTTTTTAAAAGTAAAATCTTTTCTTTAAAGGAAAATATTTTCTTTTTTTAATAATAATAATAATAATAATAATATTATTATTATTATTATTATTATCTCTCTGCATCGTCATCGCGATAAAATGAACATCTCCCTAAGATAAAATTGACGTTCTGGACGTGACCGCGTAGTCCGTTTCGTCATTCGGAGTCTTTTTCGACCATCGTGCCCAAAATGATAATTTGTATATTTTAAGTTCGCATGCGAAAATGTGGTGTAACGAGCGTCGTTTCCAAATGGAATCGACATTCCGGACTCACTCACGTGGTCTGTTTCGTCGTTCGGGGTCATATAGACAACTTTGTTGATGGTCGAGCTAATGCGAGCCATATTTGCGCATGACGCGACGTATAAAGTTCGTCGACACTCGTGACATCTGAAAACTGATGCCAACAACAATAAGAAGTAGTGATGTGAAGAATCAATAGTAGTTTGAAAATGATCTTAATTTGTTAAATTATGATGATTCATCTTGAACTTCATTTACTTTTCAATCTGACCAATTAATTTGTTAAAATCTATGTCAAGACATAAGAGTCGAGATGACCATGTTTTCAAAATTCAAGTAGGGATCACACTTTAATGTCATGGAAGAGTGAAGTCTCTATGAGATTGAATGCAAATAAATAAAGAAATATTATTTGATGGGTGTAGAATTGGTGATTTTGGTGTGACATACGAAAATCAGCAATTTGGTTCAGATGTTTAGAAACCATATGGTGAGATTGTTAGCCCTTAGGTGGGGGAGAAGTGGGAGGTCTGGAGTGGGAGAAGTATCCTCTCAATCTAACCACGGATGTGGATCCAAAACATCTGAATTAGCCAATGTCCTTCATCGCTTGACCAGAGGATTAAAGGATATTATTGCTCCTATTTGTCACATGCAATTAATAATAGATTTGATTCTTCACTAACTACAACCTTATTGTAAATGGGAAAGATACTTTTCTTAAATTTTAAACCTTCGTTAAAATTACTTTACCTGCCTATGGTAGATTTAACTTTTAAGTTTGCAAAATTAGCATAGTAGATTTAGTTTCATTAAACTTGCATTTCACATTTAATTTTAGCTGTTGTAGTTCTTATAATATCTAGTTAGGTCCTTTTAATTAAGAGTTTAACTTTCTCCCTGTGAGATCGATACTTATGACTCCATTACAGCCCTATATTATTTGAGCGATACATATACTTGTGTTTACGACCTAGTGAATATAAAATATCGAAAACAGATTTTGGAAATACAAAAGTAAAATTATTGGCAAATTAAGCATAAGAGTTTGAATCTATAGAAAAGTTGCACACACTAGGCTCACACCAAGTTTTTGACGTCATTGCCTGGGAGTAACAGTAAAATTCTAAGTAAAAGTTGAAAAGATTGTAATTGAACTATTAAACATGTTTTGTGTAAGTATTTTAATATATATATATATATATATATTATTTGTGATTTTGTATGCGTGGTTTAGGATCTCAAGGATTACTACCTATTGATTTTGAATTAGAAAGAATTATAAGAAAAAAATTGAAAACAAGAAAAAGAAAATATTAATTTGAACAAAATGGAACATTAATAAAGACTTTTAAGAGATTATGCTAACCCGACAGGAGATGAAATTCACTTAAGTATTCGAACCCCTGTTGTTGCTTCAAATTCATTTGAACTTAAACCAGTTATCATCCAAATGGTACAAAATAACTAATTTGAGGGAATACCATCTGAAGATCTTAATTTACATTTTGCAAGTTTTTTAGAACTATGTGCTATATTTAAATATGACGAAGTGTCTGAAGATGTTGTCAGACATAGACTTTTTCCTTTCTCATTAAGGGATAAAGCTAAGGTATGGTTAAATTCGTTAGCACCTTGATTGATCAGAACTTGGGGAGATTTAGCTCAAAAATTTCTGACAAAATATTTTTCACCATCTAAAACTGCGAAACTTAGAATTAATATTACATCTTTTTGTCAATTTGAAGGAGAATCAATTTATGAAGCTTGAGAATGATTTAAAGATCTCCCTAAGAAGTGTCCACACCAAGCTTTATCTGATTGGTTGATAATTCAAACATTCTATAATAGATTAGTGGGATCTCTTAGATCTATTATTAATGTTATTGCTGGTGGTTCATTAATGTCAAAAACATTCGATGAAGCATATTCTTTAATTGAAGAAATGACTAGTAACAATTTTCAATGACCTTCTGAAAGTTTAAATCCAAAAGAGTAGCTAGTGTTCATGATTCTGATGTTATGTCTATTATGGCTGCTCAAATTATGCTATGTGTAAGAAAATAAATCAAAATGGAATGAACTATTCTCAAACACTTTCTGTGATTGAGAAAAATTCATTAGGACAAATGATAGATTTTCAATCTTCTTATGAAACTTTAAATGTCATAAATAATAGAACTAATAATCCTTATTCAAATTATTATAAACCATGTTGGAAGAATCATCCTAATCTAAATTGGAATAATAATAATAATCCTAACAATGTAAATCTGCAATGGGGGAATAATGTGAATCCATTAGGAAATTTAAATAGTCAGGGAAATATTAATCCTAAACCTGATTATCCTTTAAGTTTTAACATCAATCCATAAATTAAGGAGAAGAAATTATCAATGGAAGAATTAATATTGCAAATGTGGAATCAATTGCATTGCCAATGAATTGTAATTAGAAACATGGAAAATCAGTTAGTGCATATGACTACTACGCTGAGCAATAGGCCTTTGGAAACTTTGCTCAGTAATGTTGAGATCTATCCAAAAGATCAGAATAAAGAACAAATTAAGGCTATTCAATTGAGAAGTGGAAAAGAATTGGAAACCAAAATTCAAAAGGAAATTAAAGTTGAGAAAGAAAGAGAGGAAATTGAAGTTTTGAGAAAGAAAGAGAGAAAGTGAAGGATCAAACACCGGCTTGGGAAATGCACAAAATGCAATTGGTAGTAGCGCTGCAAAAAAAAAAGTATGACAATCATGACTCTTTATGCCAAATATTTTATTTGTTCCCAAGTTAAAACAATGACTCAAATTTGACACACATCCACTGAAAATCTTCAAAGCCTGCACCCATTCAAATACTGATCCTCATTGATCTAATGTGAGACAATATGTAAAATTGTCCTTTATTGATTTACATGTATTTGTCTTTGAAGTTCTAACCTCCTCTTACAATAATGCTCCTGGTCTAATCTTGCTCCCTTGATGTCCATCACAATATTGAAGGTGTTAACAAAAAAGTTCTTATCAATATGCATAACATCAAGTTTATGTCCAATTAGATTAGTCCTTTAGTATGGAAGATCTCAGAAAGTACTCTACTTCATCTAGTTATGTGTTACACCAAAATCAAGAAGACAATTTGAAGCTAGATCTAGCTTCTCAGTGTTTTTTGATATTTACTGATCATTTGTAATAAATTGACTCAAGTTATCCTAAGGGATGGAATTGATCTTTCAACCCCATTTCTAAATAATGAACTATATTCCTTTTGAATGGGTGATCATGGCCCAAAAATATTTTTTGGTAATTGAATCAAGAATTTTTCCTTCCATGTTTTAAACTGAATGCCTTGGACATGTTCATGTAGTAAGAACAAGTAAATTTCTTGGTAGTGCTCCAACCAGATAGGATTTTCTAAGCCATGAAATCATTAATCGTCCACATAAGAGATGTTTTCATCTAAAATTTGTCTTATAGCGATATCATAATTCAACATAAATGTTTTCCACAACATTTGAAGCTCATCAATCAGAGGCTGTAAGTAAATGTCAATTTTTTCCCTTTGAGCTATGTGGACCTTGTATGATCAACATCATAAATAAGAACGACAAGATCATACATATATTGAGAGGCAAACTATATGACATAATGATTACTGGTCAACATGAATATGGTGTTGCGGCTTGACTATACGGGGTGAACCCATCTACACATAAAGTAAGTCTAACATTGTGTGCTTCGGCTGCAATGTTCATATAACTACAGTCGAAATGTCTCTAGGATTTACCATGTGACAGATGACTCATAAAATTAGCATTGACAGATTCAAAACTATGTCATATGATGTGAACATTTATATGCATAGAAGTCAACCGTTTCTAAAGTCGGGGTATGAAAGGAAGGTAAAAGAGATGCACTTATGGAATATTTTTTCCTTTTATCCCCTTTGTTTGAATCTATCAGCATCGCAAAATAAATATTTCATCTACATTACATCAGCCTTATAATATATCATGCAACCATTAAAACAATAATCTATCTGTTTAGATAGTAGCACTAACTTGGATGCTAGCTTTTTGGTTTTGCACAAGTCAACTGGAACTAAATTCTTTGAAGGGCTTGTCTTCTTCAATAATGTTCCTACCTGATTGAAGCATTCTCTGGTCATTTTAAAATCATATTTGAAATTCAACATTATTAGCGCCATTGATAACTTCATATGCGTAGTGCAAGCTTCCCATAAATGTTGTGTAGCATTTAATAATTGATAAAATTATTATTCTTCATTGTTAGGTGTTTGGTTTTCATCTTGAACACTCCCAAAAAAATGAGCCCTACGCGTATCATGAATCATTTCTTCATATGTGCTAGGATCGTAATCCTCTATTAGAGGAGTTATTAATGCACCAACTTGATCATATTGAAGTTCTAGTTCCTGCTCACTATGTGCAATCAAGTACCAATAATTTGGTTTAAATCTCTTGCGACAAAGATGCAACTTAACTTCTTCAGGTGTTCGATACACTTGATCCTTTTGCATTGCACAAGAACATCAAAAGTTAATATCTGAAAGATAAATAGGCAACTATGATACCACCTGCACAATTTTTTAATATCATTCAAGAGCTCATTAGTGAATCCTTTTCGTTCTGAATATAATATATTATACATCAATGATCTCAAATTTTGAATATCCATCTACAACAAATATGTAACTTTATGAATAAGAACAACTAAATATCAATCATAAATATACTTTATGTTATATATATCGAACACCTAAACAACAATCTTTATATATAAACCACGTACAATTCCTATGAACGACATACACATTACATAAACTTCAAATTTAGCATAGAAACAAAACAATTCTTACGTACTACTCATCTGACACCTAAACTTCAAAGTATACATACAAACCACACAATTTTCATGTATTACACACAACTAAATATGTTTTACACCTATTGGGATTAGCTAAATGAATTAATCTTTTTCTCCATTGTGTCCCATTGAGTGTCATTTTTTTATGTAATTCTAATAGATTATGCCCAAGACTTCTTTGACATACATTTATCTTTCTTAATATAAGTCAAATATAAATCATCTACAATCCTAATAGGCTGATGAGATGGTCTACATTTAAGGTGACAAACTAACTAAGATAACTCTCTTTATTATTGTCTGTCACTGGAGCTGCACCAACCTTTTCACAGATATATTCTTTTTACATTTTGTATATAAGTGTAAAACCACTCATCCACATAACTTATCGTATGCTCTTTTAAGTATATGTGGGACTTTTCAATCACGTAATAGGCTCGTTGCTTTCCTCCACTTCGAATATCCAACTTGAATTTGACAAATAACATCCCTGCCTAGCTAAATAAAATATATTACTTTGAACAGTGAACCCAAAATTTCAAAAACTTTCATTCAAAATAAGATCATCACATGATCAATGTTTGTGACGAAACCATTTAGGACGACTTTCTCTAATCTTTTCAAAAGCAGGGGCAACACCAACCCATCCAACTAAACGTTAAGCCACTCATCACGTGAGCATTCACATATCAACAAAACATAACTTAGTTATTTTCAAATACTAGAGCAAGACCAACCCTTTTATTTATTTATCTAAAACGCCTAAACATTATTTTTCACACTATAACGACACAAATAGTATGCATTACAAATCTGTCACCTGAACTTTAAATATCATATACAAAATAAAACAAATCATATGCATTTTGAAACCTAACACTGAAATATCAGTTTTTACATACTTTGTAATGAAAAAAACAAATATCTCTCCTGAAGTTAGAGATCACGAGAGAAGAAAGCACTACCTTAGGTCCATGCATGAGAGGAGGTCTTTGGAGGTGTGATTTTGTTGGTGGAATGCGCCTAGAAACATCGAAGAAGCGGGCTAGTGGAGATTGCCCGTTGATGCGCTGAAGCGAATGAGCTGAAGGAAGAAGAAAATAAATGAGGGGTTGTCACATAAGATAGATTTTTTTGAGCCTTTGCACTGGATTTTTGTTCAATTTGCATCAGATAATAATCAACACAATTAAGTAAACTTGTTGCATCGACACAAACATCGATACAAAGTTGATAACCCTAAATAGCATCCAAGTTCACCATAAATTTTACAAAAATCCAATAACAATGATTGCGTCAACAAAATTTTGACACTAATTCTCAACTTTCCTGTAGTGTACAGCCTCTGTGGCCAACTGACACTACTACAACCACCAACTACAACTTATGTTACTAACTATGTCTTATATAGCTAATTACTACTACAACTTCCAATTACAATCTATGTGACGAACTACGACCTATATGACTAACTGCTACTATAGCTACTAACTACGACCTATGCAGGTCAATGTTGTAGCTTTCAATTATGAGTTTATGACTAACTACTACTTTAGTTATCAACTATGACCAAGGTGATTAACTATGGCCTATGTAGTTGACTGCTACTGCAGCTTTCAACTATGGCCTCTATAGCCAATTGTTGCTGCTGCAGTATCAAATATGACCTATATGACTAACTACGACATATGTGGCTAACTGATAATATAAATTTCAACTATAACATCTGCGACCAACTAATATTATTGTAGTCACCAACTACAGTCTTTATGATAAAACATTATCTTTGTAGCAATCAACTGTGGTATTTGCGGCCCACTGTCATTCTTATTGCCAAAAATTACATTTTTATAGCTCAATTATGACTATTAAAGTTGGATGACTATTGTACATATGTAATTATCAGCATTGTGATTTCATATTCTCAAATTCATGAGAAAAATAGACTTATGTACTTACAATCATATAGTGGATCACTTTGACTGGGCCAAGCCCCATAGCTTGTTCCATTTCTAGGGCTTTTTCACATAAAAAATCTTGGTGTCTCCTCTTAACTTTTGATTATAGGTGTGTATTGAATCTTTGTGTAATTATAAGACATTAAATATCACTCTATTGTTGCAAATCTTTCAGCACAAAACAATAATAAAAGTATAATATCTCAAAATTTAGATCAAATAATTAAGTTTCATAATTTATTTTCAGTTAAAATATCCTTTTCAAATATTATGCTCTTAAAAAATCGAAATAATTTGTATCAGGTGCATTCTATTTGAGTGCGGACGAAATTGTATGCAGCATAAGATCAAATATATTTAATGATAATTATTTTAGAAAGGAAATATACATACAAATCACACAATTCTATGTGCTTATATATCTAACATCTAAAATTTAATATTTATCATTATAATATTTTTGTCATAAAGTTATGCATAAAAATTATTATTTCACTTTTAAAAAATAAAGTGACCAACTAAAGTTTAAGTGATCACCTATGGTCTATGTAGCTCATGCAACTCTTAGCTCTTCCTTTAATGGTCTCTAAACATTATTGCAACTTACCACCATGAATCATGTGGCTAATTATGGTTATTGCAATGTCGGCACTATTTTTGGTGTGGGGTTTGCGACTTACATGACTCACTACTCATGCAGCTACTAACTCCGCCCTCTGTGGCGTACTAAAGTTAGTGCAACTCCTTACTATGGCTGACGTGGTATACTACTTTCATTACATCCCTCGGCTATGACCCTTATGGCCAACCAACACTATCGAGGCTCACCATTATGGATAATGTAACCAACTACGACCTACCTGACTCACAGCTTATACAACTCCCAACTCTGGTCTTTGTGGCCTATGGACCTTTGTGCAGCTGTCTACATGGTTGCCTGTTATCATTACAACCCTCTGTTACGACCTTTGTGGTCAATTGATGATATCACAACTCACCACTACACCTATGTGACCAACTACGGCCTGCATGACTCACAAATCTTGGAGCTTCCAACTAAGGCTTACGTGGCTCGTTGCTACTGCGACATTTAACAATGGCCTTAGTTGCCAACTAATGTTATTGCAACTCTCAACTACGTTCTTTGTAGCCAGCCAACACTCCTTAAGTTATTTGTTGTAGCTTCTATACTCCTTAATTTGTAGCTTCTATACAACTATTAAAGTTGGATCACTATTGTAGTTTTACAGTTCTAATTTTCCTAATAGTAGACCTATGTATTCATAATTACATAGTAGATTACTTCGATTGGGGTAAGTCCCATGGATTTTTCCCTCTCCAGGATTTTCCACACAAAAATCGTGTTGTCTCCTATTCTTCTCTATTATTTGTGTGTGAACGGGATTGTTGCACAACACTGAAACGATAATTCATTATTCTATTGTCACGAATCTTTCAACACCCAATTATAACAAAAATGATAATTATTTACTAGATTAAAATTAATCTTATTAATTATTAATATAAAACTAATAAATTTAATATTAATAAAATCATAAGATATTTTAGTTTAAATGAAGATTATAAAGGGAATGATTTCAATATATCAAATATTTCATTTAAAAATTTGTCATAATTATCTTTTTTATATTTTTTTTTAAATTAAACAATCAAAATAACATGAGAAAAATCATATAAATTATTTGAATTGAGAAACACCATTTAAATGCATATTTATTTGCTTTATAAATAAATTACCATTTAATTATTAAGTGCATGTTTGTACTTTTAAGGAATTATTACTTTTTATTTATTTCTTTGCTATCTTGTATTGAGACACAATTAAATCGGATGCTATTGATATATTTTGTTTCCACTATTTAAGAATGTATTATTTGACAAAAATATTATGACTCATTTTTAAAAATACAAAATAATATAATTTTAGAAATGACATATTATATTGCATTAAAATGTCAATAATAAGTTTCCTAAATAATAGTAATTTTATAATATGATGTCTCTCTATATAAATAAGATTATTTAAATATTAACAATTTTATAAAAAAATATTTAAATGTAATTTAATATAAATAATTATGATATCTCTCTATATAATAAGATTAAAATATAATATAGTGGCATTTTAAGATTAATAGCATCTCTATAATCTTAAATTAGTTTTTTTAAATATATCATAGAATAATAAAATAATTTTTATATGTAACAATTTGAAATTATAAAATAAACATAAAGATGATTTACATATTTAATGCTCAAATTTCCTTATATAGACACAACAAACATTGAGGACTCGACCAACAATCTCGTCGTTTTCGAGCACCACCTATGGAGAAAAATTTGCATACGTTAAGAATATTATTCAGAGGGTATTGAGGGATTATATCTATGTTATGCCCCCTTGTAACTTCCTTGTAACCTACCTCTAACCTACATGTAACCTACAAATAAGTTTTGTGCTTATGTTTTTATATATTTTAAGGTTACATATTGGTTACAGGGAGGTTACAGGAGATATAACATGGATACAACCCCCAATACCAGAGATATAACACAAATATAACCCCCCCCCCCCCAATACCCTTTGTA
>NW_018164444.1:6485834-6486531 GCF_001263595.1 Phalaenopsis equestris
GTTGTAAAAGCGACACTATGTTCGTGAACAGCTCGTGTTCGGCTCGTTAAGCAAATGAGTTGAACACAAACGCACTTTTTGAGCTCGAAATATAAACAAGCCGAACACGAGCTAAGTCTGGGCTCGCTCGTTCGGCTCCTTTACACCTCTACCCTAGAGACTATTTTGACATTTTCATGAACTCTGAGATTTGCATGAACTTATGTAAATAGTTGGGGATTATTTCGACGCTTTACTCCGTAGTTATAATTTGGCTTCTATAAAATAACTTTTAATAAACATCTTGTCAATGCCGTCTCCATAAGAAATATATCATGGCTTTATAAAATCTAAACCTCCGAATAAAGCATCATGATACGTACTTAAAAGCTATCATTGAAAAATAAAATTAAGATAAAAAAGAGATAGTTCTAGTTCAAGCATTGTGTGTGAATGTGAATATAAGAGGAGATATAAGCTAAATTTTCAGACAACTTCAATAGAATTTTGCTTCCTCACACTTTAAATCTTGATTTTACTAGGCAACAACCATTGTAGCAAGAGGGAATAGATTGTTGTTTCTTTTAAAATAACTATAATAATTTCACATAAGCAAAGGTGAATAGATGAAGTTTTTTTTTCAAGGAAGATCAACTTCACTTCCTCAAAAGAATTTGAGAAGATTAGAGAAACTTAGAGAGTAATTGTGAGAATGTGA
>NW_018164444.1:6487967-6519700 GCF_001263595.1 Phalaenopsis equestris
ATATATATATATAATTTAAATGTCAACAGTCGAAGGACCCATATGCTTTGATGTAATCTTTCTCATATAAGGTTGAATTTTTAAATTTGTTTCCTTTTATACAACTTCTAAAAATATCATCTATCCTAGGAGGGCACTCTTATGAATACTCTCACCAATGAAGTTTCTAAGGAAAATATTTGTTACACCAAAATTAATCTTATAAATTATGGTATAATTATTTATTTATATGGCACATTAACCTTTCTATCAATAAGAACTTTTCCTCTTAGAGGTTTGCCAAGGGTTGCTTCTTTTACTAGCCTTAATCCCAACAATTAGTCACATATCTCTTCAAATGTGAAAGTCAAAGACCAATATTCTTTTTCTTTGTTTTGACCCAAACTTTGCACACATTATGTTATCAGAGGTGAAGTTCTGATACAAATTATAACAAATCTAGCTATAATATGAATGATATTGCATGCTTTGGCTCAAACCCATTTTCTACAAGGTTGAACCTCATAACTTTTTTCAATATCAAATATTTTATTAGGAGTTCACCAATCCCATAAATGCTCCATTATGAGCACATTTAAGTGTCATGTTATTGTATAACCCTATACATATATAATTAAATATTATTTTCTATCATTTTCATATGGATTTAGTTCTTTCTTATCACCATTTTCTCATGCCAAACGTGTAGGAGCTGAATTTTAGCTAGCCTTCATGCTTGACAAATTCTCTTAACCCAAATCAAAGGCACTATTTAAGTTTAGGAAATCATATGCAGAACAAGTTCTTGACAGAAAATGTAGGAAATTAATAGGTGTTGTTGCATCATGCTTCATTTGAAGCTAAATTATCCTATCATAAAGATCATGCAAGAAATCGAAGGTAAAAATTGGGCATATGATTAAATATCTTATAGTGCAATACAACTTACAAACATTGAATAACAAAAAAGAAGATGACCAGGACTTCCTTTAGACAATGGAAAACAAAACAATAAACAAGATACTTAATCATGTAATTTTTTTTCTTCGCCAATTAATGTTAATAAAGCACTTTCAGTCAATTTCAATATTGATACTTTAGAACATGTTTCATCTTTTAAATTAGATTATCAATAATGTTTATCTCAAAGCAACAAATATAATTAAAATCCTTTGTTTAAAATCAGCATAAATTCTAATCAGTTAATTGACTTATGATAAAATTTTGTTGACTGTTTATTAACAAATTGTGTTGCTATTGATTTATTTTGTTCTTATCTCAAAGCAACAAATATAATTAAAATCCTCTGTTTAAAATCAACATAAATTCTAATCACTTAATTGACTTATGATAAAATTTTGTTGACTTTGTATTAACAAATTGTGTTGCTATTGATTTATTTTGTTTCATGCAAAATCTCCATTTAGGCTTTTACATTTTGTTGTTTTAGAGTTGAATGTATTTTATTTTATGAGCTACATCTAAATTTTACTAGCAAAATTGTCTATGAGAGAGAGAGAGAGAGAGAGATGCTCATGACTTTTAAAAAATAATAAAAAATAAGTCAACTTAGGATAATAAGCTTTATTATAAGCTTTCCCTTTAATCTCCTATCTAAATGTAGAGACGTAGATCTATGAGAAATGTTGTATTTAAGAAAATGAATGGATTATAAAATATGGCGTAACAAAAACTTCTTAAAAATAACAAAATATGCAACATGTGGCTCTTAAGCATTTTAAAGCACATGTTTACGTTTCACTAAACTATGTGATAGGTTTGCACGAAGATGTTGGCTAACTTCGCTTACCTTAAATCTAATCCTAGTGTGCCATTTCGATGGACCCATCTCATCAGCCGTTTTAGTTTGAGAAGACTCGCTTGCGAGTTTATCATGATGATGTTAACTTCTACTAATAGATCATAAAATCAAAAGCAACTAACTCATTAATTTGTGATGTCAATTTCTCTCGACCAGTTGGGTTGACTCAAATCTGAAATGTAAGAGAATTGAACAGACCTTTTCATGGCTGCTCATAGAATGCTTCATATGCAAAAACCTGTCCTTAAATTCAGCATGTATGAAAATAATAGATTTTGCTAAATAATCGCTTGTTAAAACAGCAGCGGTTCAAAGTACAGAATGGTAAACTAATAAAGAAGGATTGAAGGCAGTCTCTTGGAAGGTGGGTGTGCGTGCACGTTAGAATGCGGATCTCACGCCCATCCCTACACCTGAACAGAGTAATTAATGTCCTCACCACGGTTAAATCCTAAACCATGTTCAATCTAGTCTCATCACTTTCCTATTTACCCCTCTTCCCCTTCTCACACGGAGGACAGACAGAGAGAGAGAGATAGAGAGAGGAGGAACTCAACTCCATTTTTTCTTCTACTGCGCCTGATTTTGGACTGTGATCCTGTATTCCTCACTTTTGCTTCTCTCTCTACCGACACAAGCTCCCTAGTTGAGCTCTAATGAAGTAGTGGGCTCGCAGAAAGCGGTTTGTTTTCTCGCCCCATGAATTCGAAAGGCTTTTTTTCTTCGCTTGCCACATAACTGAGATGTTTTCTGCTGCGTTTTCTTCAGAAGATTGCCTTCTTCTGTAATCTGATGCAAAATTAGTATTTTTGGTAAATTTAGTTATTGGTGTTCGTTATTGCTTTTTCGTGGATGTATAGGCATAATTTCCTATGTTCGAAGAGCCTTAAATGGCCTAACTCGATACTTTCACTGGTCTGTGTATCTATGCTCCTCTCTGTTTCGTCTCTTTTGATGCTTTCTGCTGCGCTCTCTGTGACACCTTGTTCTGTTCTGCAAATCTTATACAAAGTTGATGTTTTAAGACCTTTCACTAGTGAAAAAATAAGAAAAAAAATCAAACTTTTGATGTTTTAAAGAGATTTTCGCTCTATTTGTATGAGAATAATTATGTTTGCTTCTATTTCCTCTTCAACTACCTTTTATGTCTCCTTTTCCTGCAACAAGTCGTTTCATGATCGCTAATTAACGAGTCTTTCTTCCTCTGTAGCATAGGATTCTGGTTTTCTGAGGCGTTAAACCTTAAAATTTTGGGAATCTGTTTCGTTTCAGCAGAAACGGACAAATTTATTATTAGTTTGTATTAATTACTTGAAAATGGAGATGGGGGATGAATCAATATTGCCTATCGGTGTCGGCTCGTCTTCTTCTTCTTCCATAGTCGCCTCCAATCCTCTAATTTTATTTCGTCTTGCCATTCAGCATAATTTTCTGATTCTCATCAGATCCAGGGCCTTACCTTTGATGAATCCCGCTCCTTTGTAAAGCTTAATTTTATATTAACTTTAAATTCACTTTTAGATTTTTGTTTATCTTTTCGCTAACTTTTTCGTTTGTGCTTTGGAATTGTATCGTTTGCAATTAATTTTGAGAACATGATTCGTTTCATTTTATCCTTTCTATTAGTAGAAAAAGAAAAATAAATGATTTAATATTCTTATTGCTATTTCTTCATGAAATTAAAGAAATTATGTGTTTCTGATTAATCGAAGCTCTATATGTTGCAGGAGTTACGTCTTCTGTCTCTGATTACTTAGCCTTCTCTTCTTCATGGGTGAGCTTGCAATTGAAAGCATGGGCTTCCCATGTGGCTTAGATTTCTCACATTTCACGCCTCCCAGCCATGACAAAAATGTCACCTTTATGCCCATAATCCAACCACCGCCGCCGCACCCCAATTTCTCTCATCTCCCCCACCCGCCCTGCGTTGATTCCGCGATGATCGAAGGCGATTTGGTCGACCCCCTTCCTGACAACTTCCCCGAGGTCATCCCCGACGACGAAGACAGCGATGAAGACATTGAAGTCGAAGAGCTTGAGCGCCGTATATGGAGATACCGGCTTCTTGTCAAGCAACGGAAGGAGCAGCAGAACACCAAGAACAGAGATTTCAGTGATTCAGTGAAGCATCGCCAGTCGCAAGAACAAGCGAGGAGAAAGAAGATGTCGCGCGCACAGGACGGAATTCTCAAATACATGTTAAAAATGATGGAGGTCTGCAAGGCTCAAGGTTTCGTTTATGGAATCATTCCTGAGAAAGGGAAGCCTGTGAGCGGCGCTTCTGATAATCTTCGAGGCTGGTGGAAGGAGAAGGTCCGATTCGATCGAAATGGACCTGCTGCAATCGCCAAATACCAGGCTGATAATGGAATTCAGAGCCCCAACAGTGAGCTCAACTCCAGGTTCATCAGTCCTCACTCATTGCAGGAGCTTCAAGACACGACCTTGGGATCTCTTTTATCTGCGCTGATGCAGCACTGTGATCCTCCGCAGAGAAGGTTCCCTCTTGAAAAAGGCATTCCTCCTCCATGGTGGCCGACGGGAAAGGAGGATTGGTGGCCTCAGGTCGGCTTCTCAAACGACCAGCCTCCGCCTCCTTATAAGAAGCCTCATGATTTGAAAAAGGCTTGGAAGGTCGGCGTTCTCACCTCTGTCATCAAACATCTCTCCCCTGATATCGACAAGATCCGCCGGCTTGTGCGGCAGTCCAAGTGCCTTCAGGACAAGATGACTGCAAAGGAGAGCGCAACTTGGCTCGCTGTTGTTAAGCAAGAGGAGGACATGTTCAGAGACCTTCATCCCGATGCTTGTCCTCCACCATCCTCCGCGAGCAATGGAACGATTTCATTTAGCAGCAGCTGTAATGAGTATGATGTTGAAGGCGTAGATGACGATGATGATGACAAATGCGGCGAGGTGATGAAGAATCAAGACCCGATAGACATGAATAATGTGTTCAGCATGAATAATGAGGAGTTTATCAGAAAGCGAGCCGCGAATTGCGAGCCGGAGATGATACTGAATCAAGGAAGTGTGTTCAATGGAGAGACTACTAAATTTCGGCGAAATGATTACCAATCTATGAAGAGCAATCAGCTGTATCAAAACAGTTGTTATTCCACCAATCCGCCGCCTTTTATCACTTCTTCAGCATTTCAACCGAATGAGAACAAACCACAAATATTTTCAATGTCTCCGATGGTGGTCCAACAGCCAAAGATGGCTTCTGTTAACTTGCAGCCTGCTGCCGCCATTGCCACCACTCCTTTTAGTATCTCCGGCCTCGGTCTTCCAGATGATGGGCAGAAACTCATTGCTGAGCTGCTGAATCAGTATGACAGTAACATGAATCATGGTAAAGTTTCCGGCGAGGTTCGAGCGGGCAATGAGGTGCAGAAAACTGATACTTTTCGACTGCCGAATGAGGCTATGAGCAGCTTCTTCGGTTCCAAGAATGGCGGCGGCGGCAGTGGGATCTTCGAAGAAGCTAATTGTTCTCAATTATGTTCTATTCATGAGGAATTGGAACAAATGGATCAAGTTTATCAGAACCAAGCGACTGATATGAGTAATGATTTCAGATTTGGATCTTCTTTTAGCTCACCAGCCATGGATTTTGCTGATTCGATGTCTCGAGGGGTTGGGAGCTGGTTCTTCTGAAATGAATCTCAGGGGATTAGGAAGCTGGCTGTGTTGATCTGCTGCTCACTAGAGTGAGCATTCATGGCTGCCATATGTAAGCTTGGTTTCAGGTGATCTATCTAGCTTTTTTTCTTTTCATTTTTTTTTTTGGCCTTTTTTTTTCTATGTTGTGTAGGAAATAGGAGGGGAAGAAGAATGTCGGAATGCGATGCTGAGACAGACTAAATATTTTAGGGTTTTTGGGTTTGGATTCATTGAAGAATATATTGTATGGTAGTGCTGTTGTGAAAGTCCTGTCCTGCACATTGATGCTTATGTATATGGCATGTTTGGAACAAGTAGGGTGAACTTATCATATAGCTATTTTTATTGCTTTTTTCATATAATTTTGTCTATTAATTACAGTTTGTTTTGTTGATTTTGAATTGATCAGTTTTTTTGGCTATTAAAAAATAGGGAAATTTACATATATATACTGCACAATTCTTATGTATTTATTTATCTAAATTAAAGTTTGATATTTACACTTATAATATTTTGGTGCTATAAACCTATGAATTAAAATATGTATTTCACTTTTAAAAGTCAGGTACGCTGATGACACTTAAAGATTTGAGTGATATACATGTAAATACATAAGAATTGAGTGGTACTTATATTTTATGATGTATTTATCAGAATACATCTTAAATACATTTTCAAATATACTCAATCAGCATGTTTGTTATTCACGTGAAATTCACGTATCGTTCCCTCCCTTAGAAGAATGCTAATGTCGTGTTCTAAATCTTCAACCACGGCACCACCGGCCAAAGATTTTATTGATTCTCAAATATTAAAGAGATGTCAATTATAGCATCCATTGAAGATAAAATTTGTTGGTTTTTAGTAGGGCACTATTATAAAATTATTAGATAAAAATAGTATGAAAAATTAAAAGAAAAAAAAAAGAAGGGGTAAACCGTAAATCGATAATAGAGATTATGCAAAAGTATTTATGTATTGTAAATATGAATAATGTGGAATGTGATTTGATAAAACTTATATCCAATAAACGCAAAAATGATGATGATGATTATGATGAAATTTCTGGTGCTTAAGCATTTGCTGAAATCATATTAAGAAAGTTTGGTATATGAAAAGGGCGTTTGTGAGCGCATATATTGCCACCTGGAAAGCACTTTCAACCACTTTTCCCTTCACTTGGCCTCTTTTTCCTTCCTTTCTTGATGTTCCAACATCTCTTCACAAGGAAGTCATGACCGGCTAAAAAGGGCTGATAATGAAGGAAGAAAGAGAGATTGTTTAAATGTTTTTTAAAACTTTAATTTTTAATATAATTTAATTGTATATAATCTATGTATATATATATATATATATATATATATATATAGTCAAGTGAGTCTTGACTTTTTAAATATGGCATTAGTTTATTGGGTTTGGCTAATTAGGCGGCTTGAATTAATTAAAAAAAACTTAGGTCGGTTAACATTGACTAAATTTTGATTATAATGGATCTTCAAACTATTAGATTTATCTTAAGGTGAATATAATGAATAAGAAATGAACTAAATTTTAAATTACATTGATCTAAAATAAATTTAATTACTTTAAAGGTTTTTGTAAGCTAAGAAATTTAAAGGTTGCATCAAGATTCACATACTCACAAATGAGAGAAAGTAATAAGAAATATAAGAGTTTTTTCAGGAGAAGCTAGATAAGGGAAAAATCATGAGAACTACTCTTATTAGAATAATCCACAATGAAAGTGAAGAACATAGAAATTCACCATTTCCTTCCAATCGAAATCGGATAAAATACAATGTATAGGCTACGAGTCAAAGTAGAGCAAGATACAAAGTATAACTACGAATTAACCTTTTTACGACGCAATAAAAAATATTAGAATAGCGTGGACATTTGCTGATAAAAAAGTAATGGTTGTCAAGCAATAGCGAATGTCAAAAGTTTAGAGATGGCAGTCAGAGGTTAGCATATATTAGTGGAAGACGATATTGATCAACACATAACAATCAAATGATAACAATCAAGTAATATATAAGTCGAGTGATAATTGTTAAACAATAATAGTTGTTAACAATGATCGAAGTCATAAGTTCAGAGTCAAAGCACAAGGAGTAGGATTCTTAATATTTGTTAGCTTTCTCCTATTTTAAAAGTAAGGAATGATTGTTTATCTTTTAAATTTTTAAGTGCTAGTGTATGTAAAAAATGTGTCAACACTGATCCTAAGAAGAAATAACAGTCTAGAGAGGAAGAGTGCGACAGTATCAAAAATATGTTGTACAACCCACCTGAAAGCTTAGATAAGAATACAGCCTCATCATATTGTATCTCTTCTTTATAAGTAAGAGAATCATTTTATGAATAAGATGATAGAACAATTGACATGACGTGTTACTGTTCACTCCTCTCTCCCTCCCTCCCTCCCTCCCAACTTACACTCTATTCATTAGGTGTGAATCACGAATAAATCAAGATTTAACTGCTAGTTTAATTATGTTTAATCAAATCATCCTACAACTATAACAAGTAATAGAACAAGAATGATCCCTTAATCAACAATATTCAGTTTATATTTAGTAGAACAAGTTAAAGAAGTCTACTGAAGCACATGATGATTTGAGGTTATATGTACAGAGAAAGAGCTTGGTTCACTTCAGAAATTCGATATTAGGAAATATTAATGCCTCGACTCAGAAATAAATCATCATAAATTATTCTCCATATTTTGATATAAGCTTAATTTTTCATTCTAATCTTATTTTATTTGATCAAATTTTCTTTTATTATTCTTTCCCCGTATGCTCAAGTTTTTCTTCTTTATGTATGAAAAATAAATTGACATGATTTTCTTAATTTGGCTGTACATTTCCGTGTTAGTGGTTGTAACCTAATTACAATTAAATAATGTAAATAAATATTAATTAACTAATTTATTAAAATTAAATGAAAGTATGACCCTCCATAGGATGCAATGGAGAAAAAAAGATTGATATAGCCGACCGCACTTAATGGGATAAAGGCTCGTTGTCGTTGTACTAATAAACTAATTTATTGTAATAAAAACAAAGAAAAAAATTGCATTAAATTATCGTGCATATTGAAATTGAATATTGTTGGGTAATGTGGAGACCCGGTCCACCGAATTTAATTAACATCTTAATTAAGTATCTCACCTACCGCTCACCTACCACACCCACCTACCGCTCACCTACTACATCCCACCTACCGCTCACCTACCTCCCACCTACCGCTCTCATGGTTTCTATAAATAGTCTCTTTTGGTTTAAAGGAAAGGCAAGCCAAGCAACCAAGCCAAGTCATCTTGAGAGCTAAGAGAAAGAGAGGAAGAGAGAGAGAGAGAGAGGAAGTAAGAGAATAAAATAAAGATTTTCTTGTAAACGTCGAAACGCTCGACGGTGTAATTCCTCGAAGTAGTAAAATCCTCTGCAGCTCCGTAGACGTAGGCAATTTTGCCGAACAACGTAAATCTGTGTATCGCTTTGGTGTTTTTTTCTACGTGCAATTTTTCTCGTTCCATGTTCGTTTTATTGTCGTCGTTTTTCACAGCAAATATATCACTACTAAATATATAATTAAATAATTTATATTCAACTAAATTTTATTTTAAAAATATATCATATATAATATTTTTACAAGGTATTGAACAATAAACGAGCTTATGAATTGGATCACATTTTACTTTGGTTTATTTAACGTCCTAGTTCTTTAAAAACATTAAATTTATTTATTTATTAATTTAAACAAACTTGATCAATTATTAATCGAGCTGAATTCAAGTTATTCATCGTTACAACCCTATATACAATCATGCGGTGCTAGTAAGCAAGCACTTGAACATGGCACAAATATCACCTTCAATCGAAGTATTTGTAATAAATTTTGTTAGTCTTACTTATCTCAATATTAAGGAATATATTTCTATAATCATGACACTATTATGAGGTAAAACTTAAATCTACCTTCTAAACTTTCATCTAATCAGGAACTTATGTATTTAACCTCCATGAAAAGTCATGTTAAATTGATTTGACCTAATAATGGAAAGAGAATTTTTGCTTCATGGATGCAATGCAGATGTGACTTATAATTGAGCTGAAGAAAAATCATTTCTTACTAATTGTAGATGATGTGTTGAGTGAAAGCCATGAAAAATAAAATAGTCTAAAGGCTTTGTTTATAGTTAGCGTGAGGGTAAGTAAAATCACAATAACCACATAGAACGAGTTACATCCCACATGAGCACAATTCCTCTATACAAATTATCGAGTTTATCATTAGATAATTACAAATTATTGTTTGAGAGATGAGATTTTAATAATGAGGTTGAGAGAAATTAAATTTTGATTATAATTAAAAAAAATTGTTAAAAATTATAAATTACTTCTTAGATAGCGAATGCTTTAGATAATTGGTTGATTTTTAAGAGAACTGAGAATAAATCACAAGCTATTAATAAGTGAGCTACATAAAGTTTTTGATGATGAAACTATGAGATTTTATTTTCTCTAAAGTTGAGCTATGATCATGTCTTATGCTTTATATATATATATAGAATTTACTCCATTTTCTCAAGTAAATATGAAATAAAAACTCACATACCATTTAAATCATGAGGTGTTGAAATCTTTTTTTAAATCATTTGTGAAACATATGCATTGATAGTAATTTACTTCGTAATATGTAGATGAGTTGCTAATAAGGTTGTTAAAAGCTCATTTACATGTTAAAATCAATCTGCTACTAGCACATGTGCCCCAGAGATGGCCTAAGAAAGCTTTCAAAGCTCTATACTTCAACCAATATGTGAATCTCTATCTTTCAATATCTAGAAACAATTCAGCAACAAGTAAAGCATAGCATCAAATCATGAGATAAAAACTCTCATATTGGTTAAATTATGAGGTGTCGAATATTTTGTTGAGTTATCAACTTAGAATATGCACTGGGAGCAGATTAATTTGCAATATGTAGATGAGTTGCTGACAATATCACTCTTTCATGAAATATCACTCTTTCAAGGGAGCATGTAGATAAGAATGAGTAATCTTGCACAAAATTCATGTTATGCATCTTTCAATTGCAAATATTTTTTTTGGATAACACAACAAAAGCAACAAAAGAGACAACATAATATTGAACAAATTGTTTATACTCTATTATCAGATATCAATCTTAAATATCCATCAAATTCATTCAAAAAGCTCAAATATCAAGTCATTTTGACCTTTAAAACATTCTAAATGATTTTTTTTTTCACTATAAATAAAATTATACATAACTTGTAAACATTTAACCTTCACATTTTAAAATCCAATCAATACTAGTCTTCTCTGTAACTTTCAAAACCTCCATAACTTGAACAATGGTAAGCACATTTACATTTATCATTGTCTAATTCTTTTAAATGACTCGAGTGCTTGCATTAATTAGTTATTTCTCATATCCAAACAATACCTAAATTAATATATGTTATCTCCAATTTACGTATTCTACATTTTTCCATCCACAGTCTTTCATATAAAATGAATAAAATAGAAAGCGTCATTGGCTTCTTCATCATTCCTCGTATTCTAAAAACTTTTCAAATGCAGTTCACTTTCAAGTTTCAAATTATCCAGCCCTGTGAGATTGCAGTAGCTTTCCGTCCAGTTGATTCAATTTTCAAGATTTACAAGCCTTCAAAACAAAATAATTCATTCATGTATGTCATGATGATCAAGGCTTCCCATATTATTCATGCATTAGGGTAATTCTTGGATGAAAATCTTTTTTTTAGTCTCAGAATATGCAGGTAGAAGAGAGTATATATAGAAATCTAATTTATATGAACACTTGAGTCGACTAAATGAAACTAGACAATACTGAAAGATACAGTCAATTACTAAAGTCCAAAATACAGAGGATGTGAACACTACCAACTAAGTTTGACATTGATTTGATTTTGAAATTTGGATGCCAAATATTTGCAAGTTATGTAGAGTGTTGATGCATAGTGAAAAGAATCTTAATAAAATATTTGAAAAATTAGTACAACTTAATATTTGAGTTTTTTAATTGAATCTAATTAGACTTTTGAAATATATGTATTTAAATGTAAGTCTCCTAGAAGATGTTATATAATATAATATAAAAATTATTTTGGACACTGTTGGTTTCTTTTGTTATTTTTATTCTTTCTATGCTCTATCAAAAGTATAACATTATTAGCATCTCATCTACATAATTCAAATAAATCAATATTATACGTCTCTATCTTATAATATTTAGAAAGATCGAACCAAAAAGCAGAATATTATTTCAATTTGTAAGCACTACTTTTAATTTTGATGTTTTGAGCTTCTCCTTTAAGATTGAACATAAATATATCATTGCAATATCATCTAATGAGTCACTGATCTCCCTTAACCTTGATGTAATCTAATGTTAAAAATAATTATTTTGGGCAGAAAAAAATACGATGTGTATATTCCCTTTCATTCAAGCAATATTGTTTTAGGTTTATGTTGGTCATTAGCCAAAACTCGATGTGCAATCATACCTGTTTCAATATGACTCTACTAATGATTGATTATATGAGAATGTTGATGAAAAAACTTATTCAATGCAATGCACATGCAACAACTGCATTGTCTCCAACTTATGGAAATCAATACCTGACAGTATTGGGCTTCTAATTTTCTCACAAAATAAAGCTTTTTTCAAGTTGCAACACTGCATTTACTTATTTAGAACCTAGCCATTATTATCTGAGCAATGCGACATATTATCTTAGAACAGAGAAAATAGCAATAGTTGTGTAAGTTCAAATAATTATATTAGAATCCTCTCAGACTGCATTTGCTTATTTAGAACCTAGCCATTATTATCTGGACAATGCAACATATTATCTTAGAACAGAGAAAATAGCAATACTTGTGTAAGTTCAAATAATTATATTAGAATCCTCTCTCTATTTTGAGAAAATGTTAGGCGTGTTAAGACATATTCTCCTCTTATTTGTTGATCGTAGATGCATGAAACACATCTAATATTTTCTCCTCTTTCTCTTCTATCTCTTTCTCTCAAGCAAGCAAAGATTAAAACAGAGAAAAAAATTAACTGAAATGAATAATAGCATTATCCAATTACATCCTATGAGCACAAATCTATACCTCTTTCTCTCAAGCAAGCAAAGATTAAAACAAAGAAAAAAATTAACTGAAATGAATAATAACATTATCCAATTACATCCTATGAGCACAAATCTATAAAAAAAAAAACAAATCCACTTCAAACAAAACACCTAAAAATATAAATAAATAAATGTCATAAGGCACCTAATTAAAAATTTGAAATCATAAATTGAAACCATTTGAAACAACTAACTAAACTTCCTTAAAAACTGTCACATCACCATGACTAAGCTGTCAATATCTTCACAGCAGCTGCAGAACCCACACGATGCAACGCCACCACAGACTCACCAGACTTACAGAGCCCCTTTTCCTTCGCATACCGGAGACCAAGTTCAATCATTTCATCAGTCGCTTCGCTTTGCGAAGCCTTCGTTGATCCTTCCGTCAACACTGGAAAAATTCCTCTGTAAACCAGGTTGTGGGTTGCCGGAGTTATACTGCTGCAACACCAATCGAAAACATCGTTTTTTATATGTACCTCAGGAACCACCACAGACAATATAGGCATCATTGGCCTGTACTTGGCCAAAAGTTTTGAAGCAGTTCCTCCTCTTGTCAGCACGAGAATCAGTCCAGCTCTGACAAAGTTTGCAGTTCTAACCGCCGAAGAAGCAATGCTTTCCAATGGAGTTAATGGAAGCTCTGTTGCAGCCACGACTCGTTTAAACGCGGCTTCATAATTCATCATCGATGCTTCTGCTTCCATGCAAATCCTTGCCATTGTATCGACTGCGAGCACCGGATAAGCTCCAGCGGCGGTTTCGCCGCTGAGCATGACGCAATCGGTGCCGTCAAGGACAGCATTTGCGACATCGGTGACTTCAGCGCGGGTGGGACGAGGGTTTCTTGTCATGGATTCCAGCATTTGTGTTGCAGTGACCACAGGCTTTCCTTTAATGTTGCATTTTTTTATCATTGTCTTCTGTGCATAGAAGATTTTCTCGATTGGTATTTCCATGCCAAGATCTCCTCTGGCCACCATGAAGGCATCAGAGTGTTCAAGTATGTCCACAAAATTGGAGACTCCTTCTTGGTTCTCCACCTGCAATGCCAATTGGTAAAAAATTTGATTTTGGGAGTAAAGTTTGAATCTTTTTGCTATTTGCACCACAAAGTTTAAAGTTTTTTGTCATCTGCATTAGGTACCTTAGACATTAGCATGATGGAACTCGCATGATCACCGAGAAGGTTTCTAGCTTCATCAAGATCAGAACCTCTACGCACAAAGGAGAGAGCGATAATGTCGATTTTGTTAGGGACGCCCCAATTGAGAATGTCTTCCTTGTCTTTCTCGGTTAAGGTGGGGAGATCGACGGCGACTCCCGGAAGATTCACATTCTTTTTCTCGCCAAGAACAGCATCATTTTCGCAGCGGCAGTGAACCAGACCATTCTCGGCATCACAACTTATTACTTTGAGTGAAATCGTGCCATCAGAGCAGAGGATAACGCTTTCAGGTTTTACATCCTGAACCATCTTCTTGTAGCTCATCGATATCAACTTTTGGTCACCCTTTATGCTGTAATCCGTGGTTATGGTGATCTCTTGATCTTTCTCTAGCCTTATGGGCTTCCCATCCTTCAAAAACCCAGTTCTGATCTCAGGACCCTGCATATCAAACAGAAACATGTAAAAAATACTGAAGGAAACATAGAAACGATTCAGAAAGAAGGAATGCAATAAAAACAGGGGAAAGGCGCGACCTTTGTGTCGAGCATTACGGCGCAGAGGATCTCTGTATTACCCATCGCAATCCTGAGATTATCTAGGGTTTCCTGATGATACTCATGAGTTCCATGAGAGAAATTGAATCTCGCCACATTCATCCCAGCCCTAAGCAATTTCTCGATCATCTCTACCGATCGACATGAGGGGCCGAGAGTGCAGACGATCTTCGTTTTCGGCCTTCGCATCCCTTGAACTTCCTCAATGGGGGCCAAAATCCTCGAGAAATCCATTGTTGACGAGCTTCAGGGGGAAATGATGGAGAAATGTGAGAGCTTTACGGGGAATGGGTTGATATATAGAGGCTCCGAGGAAGGCGCCTGTATGGGAAGTCGGTTGAAGAAAATTAGCGACGTGCTGTAGGGTGGCAGTTATATTTGTTAACTGAAACGAACTATTTCTTTTTGTTTTTTTTCTTATTTTGGAAAGTACAGAGAGGCAATAATAATGGTAGAGAGAATTTCAGAACAATTTAATTAATTACAAATACATGAATTTTTTAACTTTATAAGTTATTTTAGGCTGAAAATGATGTAAAATTTAAGCAATTATTCATATAAAACTTACTAAAAAATAATATTTAAAAAATTATTAATGCTTGGGGGACAATTTATGTAAATGAAATAAAAGTTTTGGCTATTAAGTGGGTTCAAATGTATTGGTATATAATTATGAAATATGCAATCTTTAGAATTAAATTCTTTTTAGATAGCGCCAAAGTTTTGACGCTCTAATTTTTTTTTTTTGAGAATATATATTGATATAGAGGGCGAGATTACAATCTTTACAATGTAACCCTATTAGTAAGTTTTTGTTATACGCATGTTTTGTACATCAAATATTTTTTAAATATACAAAAAACTACAATATATTGGTGATTTTTGAAACATGTTGGGGTTTCTTCATTTGACGGCATTCGTTTGTGATATTGTGATTGTTTTGTCAACTTTTCCCTTTCTCTTGGGAATGTATGTTACTGGATTTGTTTACGTTAGTTTTCTCTGTGTGATTTTTAGAGCATTTTTGAAACCTCCTCCTAAGGATCCTTCATGCTTGTGTTTCTTTGTGATTTTGTGATCGTATTCTTTTCTTTTCAATTTTCTTTAAAAATTTATGTGAATCTTTTGTTTCTATATGATTTTCGTAGTGTTATTTCGAGGGCTTTGGAATTTTAAGTGAATATTTTGTTTCTGTGTGGTTTTCATAGTGTAATTTTTTAGGTTTTATTTTTATAGGGTTTCCTGGGGCGACTGAGGTTCTTCCTCCTTTTTGTGTTTATTTTACATTTTATTTCCCTTTTTCTTGGAAAATATATCTGGTTTTAGTTTCTTCTGCTTTTTCTTTTTGGTTTTTGGGGCTTTTGCCCCTGCACCTTTTCTTTTAATCAAGGAATTCTCTCTTTTTTTTTTGTTACCTTCTTCTTCTTCCCTTTTCTTACCTATCTCTGGATCGACACCTATCATGAACTGAAAAGGTTTGATATCTTCTAATATCACCTTTGTGAATGATTTTAATTTGTCCTATGTCTATTGTGCAAATGATAAAGCTATTTTTTGGGATGAAGAAGTTGATATTGGTTAGAAACAGTGAAATCTTGCTTTAGTTGGTTATGCCTTGGGTAGAAAGTCTTTCTATGATAATCTTCTACAAATATTTGTAAGATCTAGAGCTTAAAAGGTTTAGTGGAGCTTCTTTTGTTAACAGAGAGTTTTTCTTGTTCAAATTTACTTGTTCTGATGATGTTCATATGGTTCTTTCGGGTGTTCCTTGATTTATTGTTGGTAACCCTTTTCTTTTCAAGAAGTGAACTATAGATTTTACGCAAATTAGGGAAGATTTTGATGAAATTTTTATTTGAATTAAATTTCCTAATCTTCTTTTATTTTATTGGTCTGAAAAAGGAATCTCTAAAGTTCCTAGTAACACTGGTGTCCCTCTTACAGTGGATGTTTGACTGTTAAAGGCTCTAGATTATCTTTTGCTCGGGTTAACATTCAAATTAATGTTGATTCTCCTTTACCAGAAACTATTACTATTGTTTTTAAAAATAGGGAGTTTATAATTCTGGTGATTTATGAGTGGAAGCATGTTCCATGTAAGGCTTGTTTTACATTTTCACACCATTCTTCTAATTTCCCCAAATCCTCTTCTTTGACGAATAATGTTATTCCCTGATTTAGAGGAAGGAATCTTAATAGATTTATGGTTAGTAATGTGAACAATAGATGTCGTTTGGATAATATTATTAGATCTCTTCCAAAACCTGATAACATTAGTAGACTTTATATTACTTCTGATCTTGATGACTTCGCTCCCATTTTATCTATTAATAATGATGCCTCAGATATTATGGATAGCATCGATGTTACTTTTATGGTTTAAGATCTCTTTTTTGCTGAATGAGATGAACATTCATGTTGTTGATGCTTCGGTTGCAGGTGCTAATAATATGGTTTCTCATAATATCAATCTTTCTAATACTTTCTCTTCTTTAGATATTATCAATAATGAAAATATTGATGAAGTTGTTAATAATGTTGTACCTAATAGTTTTAATATTAGATATTCCTTATTTGCCTAGTAATAATGTTACAAATATTCCTTCGGTGACTTCTTCGAAAATGGTTTTTTCTTCTACTATGATTGATATTCTTTATGTGCCTAGTAATAATGCTAGAAATGTTTCTACTTCTAAGATAGCTTTTTTGAATAGGGCTTCTACTTCTAATGTGGCTCTTAGAAGTAAGAAAAAACGTTCTAGATGACAACTTTTCTATTTTTCTTCTCAATTATCTGTTTTTGTATTTATGTTGTTTTCCTAAAATTGCTGCTTGGAATGTGCAGGGGTTTAATAATGAGAGCCATATTGTTGATAGCAACTATTTTTTTCCATGATTTTAAATTTGATATTTTTTGTCTTCTTGAAACCAAATTAAATTTTTGTTTTTCTTAGCTCCTCCTAATATGTTCCAAGTTATTTATTATGCAGTTAGTTTTTCTTGTAAATTTTCTAAGATATTTTATTTATTATCCTTACAAGTTGTTTCTCATGTGATTTGATTTGAGAATAATTCTAGGATTTCTAAGAATACCTCTAAATCTATTGATTTTATGAGCATTATGTTCATTTGTTAATTGGTTATAAGTGTCGGAAATGAAAATTTAAGAATGTTATCCCTGATTCCATTAGTAGCTTTCATATAGATTGTTTTTTAGTTTTATTTCCTTTTATTTAGGTTTGCTTTTTGATGGTTGTCGAATCTTCTTAATTTTTGGTAGGCTTGAGATTGATTGGTTGTACATTTTCATATGAATCTGGATGAAAATTATGTTTTCAGCCATGTATATTTATGGGTTTAGTTATTTTATTTTGATTTTTGCATTGGTTATTTTTTGGAATTTCAGATGCTATAGTTGATCTTTTCCTCTTTGGCCTTGTTTTTAGGTTTAAGCTATGATGTGCACTTTCATACTACGATACTTTGTCATTCATTTGTGACTAAGTTTTAGTATGTTTCTTTCATTTAAATCTGGATGAAAACTTGTTTTTCAACATTTATTTTTAAGGTTATGTGCTGAGAAATTGTCTTTTTAGTCTCTAGTTGGAGTTTCCTAGTCTTAATATGGGCTAAGTTGAGCTTAATTTCTATTCCTTTCTATAAATTCACTTTCTTCATTTATTTTGCGCAACCATTCCTGTATTTATTACAACTTTGAGTGTCTTAGGATTGATGTTTGGATCTTTTGATCCAAAACTTTCGATGATGGATATTCTTTTAGTGATGTTTGGATGCTATCTCAGCACCCTTTGCAAAATTAATTGTCTTGAGATTGTTGTTTGGTTTTTTTGCTTTGTTACTATGACTACCGATTGTTTCAATCTCTTTTTCAGAGACTCTTTGAAGACAATGCTTCTGTTTCGAGAGTTGGTTTTAAGCTATCATTTTGATTTGGTGGACGATATGTTGAAGCTTTCTCCTGTTTGCTTTTTCAAATGCCTTGGACTATGTGAAGCTGATGCTTTTGTTTTAGGAGTGGGATTGGAGCTTTCATTCTGGTTTGTAGCTTGGTTTGTACAAGATGTTTTGGAATGGTGATAGTCTTGCATCCAAAGAAGTATTATGTTTGTTGCTGGAGTTTTGTAGTTTGGTGTTGTTTGGTTGCATTAGTCATGTCTATTTTTATTTTTGTTTTTATTCTGTTGTGATTTTGCTTTCTTTTTTTATTTGTAGACTCATTGTATTCGCCCTCACTTTTCCCAAGAAAAAAACTACAATATATTAGAGAGGTAGGAGGGAGGAATAAAAGAACCTAATAATGAGAGATCATAATCCCAGAATAATAATGCTTAAAAAATAGAGTTAATATATAACTTTAACTATATATATTGATGCACATGAATTAGAGATGCATATCCCTAATACATCCTTACTATCTTTCCAAAATAATATTTTTTTGGGATATTTAGATACAAGCCACCCACAACATTGATATTACAAATTAAACACTCATGTGATCATTTTGAACTATTGAACTAATGTATTTACACATGTCACTCAAAATATTGAAAATTTGATAAAAATGGATAATATAGATAGGGGAGTTTTACCATGAATTTTGATGTTCGAGTGAGAATTTAAAGCTTTGTATGTAATTGCAACCCCCACCCCCACCCGTCTTATTCTCTCAGTGTCAACATAAAACCACATGCACGCCTTCAATATGGCAAACAGCCAAATCTGCAACTAATCCACACCTATCATGTCTGCACATAATATTTGTACCTCTCATTAGGAGTGTGAATGAGCCGAACAGCAGCGACTCCCATCCGGGACTCTCACTCGTTTTACGATCACATCAGCACTTCACATGGAGATTGCGATATACCTTCTAACTCTGGTGCTTCTCTGTTCCAACTATAATAGAGTGTAGGCAGTGGAAATAAAATATTAGATAACAGAACAGGATCAAATTAATCCGTCTAAGAAAAACATATATTTCAAATGAACCAGAATTGCAACTTTCAAATTTTGTTGCTCTGAATTTTGTAGTTTTGATTTGGGAGGTTCAAACAGGGATCAAATCTTATTTCATGCATTCTAAAATTTAAATTTCAAGGTTTTGGAGGGATCCCACTGTAAGAAAACAAATATTCACTTTGGTCTTAACAATATTATTAAGATGTGTACCACTTTACCTACGCATGAAAAGGGCGATTTTATTAGTGAAATATGATAATTAATGATAGTTTTGATGTGATAGGAAAGAATTGAGCGTTATGCGAGTAGGTACGACGATTTAAATGTGAGATGTATAAATACAGAAGAATTTCTTGCTATGTATGTAGATGCTCCTAAAAAATATTACTGCAGAAGAAGGAAGTGGTAAGCCTTGTCCTATCATGTCAGCGCCCTGCCACATTGTATTACATACATTGTAAAGAGTGGCATTATCATAAAACAATTTAAACATAGTTAAATGTTAAATACAAAACATGCCAAAAACATAACCAACTTAAACATCAAACATCTGACTTTATACAAAACTTGTCAAATGTTTTCATTATCATAGTTATTGTTACATTATAAACCCACATCATCCAATGCATATACACTGCCCCTAATATTAACAAAATAATCTTCAAAAATGACATCCCAAATCATATACAACTACAACATCATATCATGAAACATTTCTCTTGTTTCAATAATTACATAAATAATAGGAAAATCATAACATGTGACACAACCTCTTTTCAGAAAAGATGAGCAAAAGTCTGCAGCTCTACTCAACATTTGTTTACACTTGCTTTAAGGAAACACATGCTGGTACATACAATGGTGAGAAAAAAATTCCAGTATAAAACCAAAACTAGAGTATAAAATTCATGGGAAATTTACACATGTACCACACAAGTCTTATTGCAAGGAAACACATGCTGGTACATACAATGGCGAGAAAAAAATTCCTGTATAAAACCAAAACTAGAGTATAAAATTCTTGGGAAATTTACACATGTACCACACAAGTCTTATTGATTTACATATCTGACACCAAACATTTAATATTTATATTTATAACACCATGATGCCATAAAAATATGCATAAAAAGGTGAATTTTACTTTTTAAAATTTAGTAAAAGTGATGCTTTTGCTATGATATTAAATATTTGAGTGCTCTGAAAATTTAAGTGTTACATATGTAAATACATAAAAATTGTGTGGTATGTATGAAATTGCCCCATAATTCTTTTATTAGTGAGTAAAGCGATATGATTATGTTAGGTAGGCACCGACGATGCTTTCCGCCACGCCGAGCATGTCATTTAATTTGAATACTTATTTTAGGCGAGATGCTAAAAGGGCATTTTAGTCATTTATTAGTTACTATTATTTGGTATAAATAGGCTTACTAAATTTAGGGTTGGGCATGCTTGTTATTGTTGCATGGAGTCTTACGAGTTAGGATGTGGGAGAGCTCACCTATCTCTCGAATTGTAAATTGTTACCTTCGAATCTTTAGAGTTGTAATCTTTAATTTGTTTTCAGTAAAATAAAAGTATATTATTATTTATGCCCTAATTCCCATCAGATTATGTAACAATTCTATGCAATATTCTCATATAAAATATACAAAAGGAACTCATCATATGCCATGAAATCATCACAAGTCATTAAATCAATGAGGTTATAACATATGTCAATTGAACTTTCATTGTCATTTGCTTATATACAGAGTTAAACTGAGGAATCATATTTATGTAACTACAATAGTTTTGATGGCAATGCAGGTATGACATTAAATATCAATATTAATACAAAAATGATCATATATCATATAATCATATTTAAGATTCATTTCATTCAATATTAGAAATAGATGAACCATTATGTCAATGTAGTGGGATATCAATTCATTCCTTCGATTCTTTTCAAATCTTTATCACACAAGTTGAACTAAAATCATCATTTTGATGCCTATCCACATGCACTGACAGGGACATCCAATGTATTTACTGTAAAGACTTATCAAACCAAGGTGACAACAGGGTGGAAATGTGTAAATAGTTCACCAAATGAGAGAAAAAGTGCATTGCTTGGAGAATAATCTGTTACAACCATTGAGAATGATTAGAAGCTATAAATTCGAGCTAAAGGCTATCAAATTCAGGCAAATAATCATTGAGAGAGAGTCTCACGGTGAACTGACTAAGACAGGTTTAGCAGGTAAATTTGTGTTATTACTTTATAGGATGTCAACTCAACAGTACTCTACAATGTGTTCGACTTTGGCTAGTATGAAAAAGAAGGTGTTACAACTATAAATACATTTAGCATACCTTTGACCCCCTTTTTGTTTAAATATCAACCATTGTCACAATTCAAGCCCAACATCTTAATAATAATGATAACAAGCTCAATGCATGAACCTAGCTAACAAAGTTGATATCCATCTAGATCAATTGATTTCTGATCAATTTGAACTCATTGATCTACACGGCCATGGAAATATCTTCAATCAGCTTAAGAATGAAAATTTTTCTCATTTGATATACCATTTTTATCACTAAAATTTTGTCCTATATGTTTGATAAACCTCTCATCATGTAAATTGTGGTTTCCTCATGTAGTATGTTAATAGCAACATTTTGAAAATCAGTGACAAGTGTTCAACTAAACAATGAATTTCTAATCAAGAGGTTCGGATCATCATTGTTCATTATAATGATGATTTGGCATCTCTGAATGAGGTGGATGGAGCTTCTGGTAAAGGTAGTATTCAATCCTTAGAATTTCATCTTTGAACATCATTGCTCCCACTTTTCAAATAAAACATTAAAACAACAAGCTTTACTAGAATTATTAGGGAGGAAAATTAAACTGATGAAAAAAATAAAGTTGGTTACACACCAGTGATCAAACATGTTTATGATCTAAAAGCTTAAGCAAATAGCTAAGAGTGAAGAACTTTGATATTTTAACACAAACTTATTTTCAACTATCAAGTAGGAGATTAAACCCCAAAAAAACCATTAATCATCAAATGAATACATGCCTAGATTCCTCAACTTTTAATTAATTAACTCTAACGGTATCCCAAATAGCGATTCCTCAACGTTTAATTAATTAACTCTAGTGGTTTCCAAATAGCACTGAAGAATCAAAATTGAGTGAAGTGTCAAAATAGTTCCCTGAGTTTTTACATGGGGTCATTTTAGTTCCATAGTCCATAAAAGTGTCAGACTTTTAATATAGGCTGACATAATCTCTAAAGGGTACTAGTTTAGCTCATATTAAAGGAGTTTGGGGATTAAATTGATATTTTTATATACTTCGGGGACCAAAATGTCCTCCTACAAAAAGTATGGGGACCATTTTGACACTTTACTCAATCAAAATTATATTTGATATGCATGAAGTGTGGATTCCTACCTCATATAACCCCTTGGGATCCCCCATATAGTAACTTTGTGGTGAATACAAACTAGTAAAAAAATATTATGAAATAGTATAAAACAAACCTCGAATAAATAAATACTCTTCTATGAGGGAGAGTGTTTAAGAAAAGCGAGAGAGAGAGAGAGAATGAGAGGGAGAAAGAATATTACCTGACAAGGTTATTTAAGACAAAAAGAGTAACTAATCATCTTCATTTAACATCAAAAGTTTAAAGGGAAAAGTGAGAGCACTATCATTCTTCCTTTTTCAATGAAAGAAAAGGATTCTCTCTACTGCCTATGGAATACAGAATAAGGAACTCTCAACTTTGGCAAGCAAGCATTTTGGATTGTCCACATTTTCCAATATGAGTGATTCAGAAAAAAAGTAGTATATAATTAGAGCTCACAGCAAATCTACTTTTAAAATATAATAATTAGCCACAGCAATTTAGAAAATATGCCTTATCGCAAATGCACTGAAATAATGATGACTTCAAATGATATTTAAAATATAGCATAAAAAAATGTAAACACAGAAAAAGAAGCTACAGTGAATCTAGAAATCAGGATGGGGTAATATATGCAGCCTCATAGCCTTTAAGGATGTCAGAAAGACTACTCTCATGACTCGAATCAATCATTTTTGTCACAGTAAAGTTAACAACAGCCGAAAACCCACCCTGACAATTTCTAAATCTCATACAGCATACAGCTGATGGGAAACATGCTTTAGGGGAAAATGTGAGCTTAAAAAACGGATCTAATATTGATTTATACTTTGCTCACAAATTGCTTACTTTAGTTGTTGGTTGGATGTGATTTTTCTTAAGATCATGCACAGCCCATATTAAAAGAGTCCAAGGATTAATTTAGCACTTTTCATATACTCTGAGACTAATACAAAAGAGTTTAGAGACTATTTTGACACTTTTCTCATTAATGATTTGAGTATCCTATAACTAAATGTCAAAGCTTAAGAATTTGATACACGTATATATAAAAATCATGTTTTATATATTTAAATCGCCGAATTTTATATTGAATAATAGACGGATAAAAGTGGCGCAAAATATTTACACAAAATCGGTATAGTACCTTACGCAACACTCAACATGAGTAATTCAAAAATGAGAATTCATAAAGTTGACAAACATTTAGAATAAGGATAATGATTATGATAAAACACCTAAATCTCTCCAACTAACACTATCAATACATAACTAATGAAGTGTTTGGTTGCAACTTAGTTTTACGTTAAATAGTATTTATCAATAAAAAAATAAGGATAAAAGTGGCGCAAAATATTTACACAAAATCGTTATAGTACCTTACGCAACACTCAACATGAGTAATTCAAAAATGAGAATTCATAAAGTTGACAAACATTTAGAATAAGGATAATGATTATGATAAAACACCTAAATCTCTCCAACTAACACTATCAATACATAACTAATGAAGTGTTTGGTTGCAACTTAGTTTTACGTTAAATAGTATTTATCAATGCGGAATAAACGTGCCTCACAATCTAAATTACTAAACCCGAATTTACATCCTAAAAAGACGGAACGCGAGAAGAAAATTACAAAACGCAAGAAAATTGAATTTAACGGAGCGTTGGATTTATTTATTTATTTATTTAGAGTTTGGCTTGATTTAAGTTAAATTCATGATTAAATCTTACAAATAATATGCTACCAAACACAGCCTAAATCTTCAACAAAAACATCCTTTCAACTACAAAAGAAAAACAAAGGCTTCCACGTGAAGTGGACCCTAACCTTAATGCTCTTTTCAAGCACAGATCAAGAATCCAGAAACCAATACTGAAAATTCAGCCTAGGAGAATAGAATTCCAGCTTTCCCTGTGGAGACCAGAAGAACAGAAAAAAAGTTTTCTCGATGGGTATATTCGATAGAGATGACAAATTGAAGGCACTAACATAATGAGTTTATGGTGCAGAATATGAACAGATATTTTGGTCTTGAAATTCACTGAATAAGTTGCAGCACAGAGTTCATAGATACCAAAAGCAACATGGAAAAAATCTCTTTTTGAAATGCTAAGTAGATTAGATCGACACGGGTGCCTCCTTCCACAGATTCCAGATTCTCAGAACAGTGCCTTATAAGGAGTGCCTGGGGAACAAACTCGCCACCAGGATGAGATTGAAGAAGCTCCTAAGCTCTTTTTGCCAGAAAGAAATTCAGATTGTTAGAAGATCGGAATTTGCAGTACAGTAAATCAAAGAAAATATAGGTTTTGTGAAGCAGGAAGGAAGAGCCCATCTATGTGCAATAATTCACACAACTTTCTAAGTTTTTTTTTTTTTGGTTGATGAACAGGAAATGTATCATCTTGACCAAAGTGGCAACAGAGTCATTTCGTACAGGACATCAAATCCTTCTAAAAGAAATTTGTTTCTTGCCTCAGAAAATTGTCCAGGAGACGCAGGATTGGTTCTCTCAACTGACGCAAAGCCTAGACTAAAATGGACTACGGAGCTGCATGAGCGCTTTGTGGAAGCAGTGAATCAACTTGGTGGACCTGAGAGTGAGTATATAAGAAAAGAAGGCAGAGATGATTCGTATATATTGTCTCACACTTAGGGCCTGTTTGGCAATAGATTTAGTAGATTTTGTAAATCCGGATTTAATAAATCCTGCTAATAACTGGATATAGTAAATCCGAGATTTAAGACAACTGAAAAGAAATTAAGAAGAAACTAAATTTTATCAAATATAGGATTTAAAAGTTTTCATTTTTTCGAGTGCCCTCGAGTAAAAAACTGATTTTTATTGACCGATCAATGATTATCTATTTCTCAGAGGCTACCCCAAAAACAGTGATGAGAGTTATGGAGGTCCCAGGACTCACTTTATATCACCTAAAAAGTCATCTTCAGGTAACAAAAAGTTATTAGATAATCTGTTTAGTTTGAACAAGAAAAGTAATTTATCCTCGAAATTCCAGAAATACAGACTCAGCAAGAATCTCCATGTTATGTCTAATGGCTGCGGGGCAATGAGAAACGGTAATTACAGATTGTAAAATCTGCTACGATTATTAAGGAATATGATTGATATTAACATGGAATTCTTATATATTTTCAGTGATAGGTCATTCCGTGGCACCGGACAAAACATCAGAAGGTGAAACCATAGTTAATAATATGAATGTAGGCTCCCACAGCAACACGTAAGCACCAAACGAAGGCTTATAAACGATGGTTCCAATAACCAAGAAATTTTCTACTAACTTTTTTTTTTTTTTTTTTGATATCAGTGTGGTGAAGATAAATGAGGCGCTTCAGATGCAAATTGAGGTGCAGAAAAGGTTAAATGAACAACTTGAGGTAAAAATCAATTTGAGAAAAGTGATAAAATGGTCCCTTGAATCTTTTCAGGTGTCTATTTTAACCTCATAGTCTATAAAATGTCAAATTAGCCCCTAGACTCTTTGCGTATAGGTGAAAGAGTTCCCACCACGGACCATTTCAACCCCTATTAAAATAGTCTGGACTAAATTTACACTTTTATAAACTCCAGGACAAATGACAGCATGTATATAATCAGCGCTAAGCCGCTAACACGATTCCTTGAAATAACATACAAAACTAACCATCAACTAAAAATGTTGATTTTTCAACTCAAATGGCTCTGGTGGTGGGAAAGATGATTCAACATTTTTTCACATAACAAAATAGTTAAACCTTCTAAAGTAGGAGGTTTACATATGTCTTTGTATTTCATGATATCAAAGGAACATGATGGATGACTTGTACATGAAAAGCACACAAAAAAAATATGACAACATAAGCTTTAATCATTATTAACATCATCCAGCATCATGTCATCATAGGCCGAAGAAATAAGGGCAATTAGCAATCAGTTTTACGTTTTTTTTTTTTTTTTTTTTTTTTTTTTTTTTTTTTTTTTTTTTTTTTTTTTTTTGTGTGTGTTTGGTTTTCTTTATGTTTACTTTGCATATATCTAAAACGAAATAAAATATTTTTATTATTCTTATGCAAATATTATTTTCAAAAGCAAAATAAAATAGCATGTGTTCGTCAATGTCATAATCATTGGTGAGGTCCTGCTGATATCATCAATAACCTATTGTACCCTAAATCTTAACCAACATTTTTATCATAATAGAAGGTTTGAATAATAGCTTCATTCTTCTATTGACATGCTTTGACTACTAATAGTTGACATGGCGAAAAAAAAATCCTAATTTCAAATTTAGGTGGGTGACTCTAGCAGAAAACAATGTAGACAAATGGAAGCCAAAGAAATAACAAGCCAACAAATTACAACAATTTAGCATTTATTCCTTAATCTTTCTTGTATTCCTTTAAACGGCCCTTCAAGGTAGCTTTAATTGGAAAGTTCAACCTTGATGCTCGATAAAGAGAACCGATGGCGTGGATGTGTTCCGGTGATTGTATCCCCTAATAGCCTCAAACAATGCAGGGGTGGTAGCATGGAAGTGTTGTAGTGAGAGTATCCTCTGGTTGCTTCAAACAAAACATGGGCCAAATGAAGGATGCCATTTTAGACTTATTCTCAAATAAATGAGTGTAAATAGCAATAAGTTTCATCCATGAGTGAAAGAATAAATCGCACAAAGATAAGTGACACACATTGTAATAATAGATCACCAAAGCCTCTAGCAGAAGTAGGGGTATCAAAACAGGTTTGTAGGTCGGGTTCGGGTCTGACCTAAAATTGAGCCGACCCGAACCTAGCCCAAATATTAAATGGGCTAGAAAGTTCAACTTGAACACGACTCACCCTCAACCCGCCAACCCGAACCAAACTTGTATAACACGTTTAACATAAGGAATAACAACTATTCAGGTCAAAATCAGATCAATTTTGAGTCAATCACGAGTCAAATCTAAGTTGATGGGCCAATTTCAAGTCATAGAGTTGGCGGTCGGTTTCGGGTCAATTTCGGGGTGGCAAGTCAACCTGAACTTGACCGAAAAAATTAAATGAGTTAAGATATTTAACTAGAATTCGATTTGAAATTTACATGGCTCAACCAGAACCAGGATTTTTTGAGTCAGGTTCGAATCGAGTTGGCATATTAGGTCAATTTTTGACACCCCAAGGCAGAAGCACCAAGTTCGAGGAGTGGTGTGCAAATCCACCGAAGCTTGGCAATTGTGGTGTCAACATAGCAATATTCAGCCTTGGTGAAGAGTGAGCTATTAAATTATGTTTTACAGACCTCCAAGGGATGAGTTTTTGGCCAAGATATATGACATGAGCCCTTGTAGAGTTGAATTCGTTTTTCTTAAATGCCCGATCTGCATTAAATAATACATGAAGTTGAAATTTTGAGTCACAATGAAGAAGAATGTTACAATTGATAGCACTGTATAAAAGCAAATTAGTCATTCCATTACACTCTAGTGAAGCTTATTTATGGGCGCAAAAGAGAAAGTATTATAGACCACACACAACAACTCTACATAGTCGAATCAAAAAGTGCAATGCCAAAGTGAAGAGTGAGCGTTGGTGATATTGTATGTGTTGTCATCATAAAATTTGCATATGTCAACTTGTTAGGAGCAAGGAGAACAAGGATACACTTACATTGGGGCAAGCAAAAGCCATGTGGTTTATACCATGAAAATAGTGTAATGGCCCAAGATCATAGATAGAGAATCATTAGACGAGAATATTGAAAAGCCATTGCATGATAGTGTTAGAGTTACTAATAAAGTTCAGAGCATACCTCTCGAGCTTAGCTTCCTGCTTCGCTACTCTTCGCCCTCTCTTCTGCTTGTTAGGGATAGCTACACAAAAAATAGATTTTATATTATTTCCTTAATTTGTATATTGTGTTTTGAAAAACGATGTGATAAAACAAAAAATGGACGAGAAAAATTTGCAAATCAGAACCTAACACACAGATTTACGTGGTTCGGCAAATTGTCTACGTTCACGGAGTTGCAGAAGATTTTATTTCTTCAAGGATACACTTGTTGATCGCCTCGACATTTCAGAAAAATTCTCTATTGTTCTCTCTCTTTCTTCACCTTACTTCCTCTCTCTCTCTCTCCAAAGCCACGTGAAGAGGTGAAAAAACAAAAGAAAAATATTTTCTTTTATGCCAGTAAACTGAGGAAAGCAAGAAAGGCAAGCAACTTTTCCTTTTTCTTTTCGTAAGCCTAACCAAGTGGAGGGATTAAGGGATTGCTTGAGAGGGCTTAAGAGGGCTTGGCTTGGCTCTTATGACAGGCCAAAAGAGGCTATTTAAAGAAAATGGGAGAGAGGTAGGTGAGACGCGGTAGATGAGACGCGGTAGGTGAGACGCGGTAGGCGAGTCACAGGCTCCATATATTTAATAATTCTCCCACTGTGAGACGCGGTAGGTGAGTCACAGGTTCCATATATTTAATAATTCTCCCACTTTGAGACTGGGACACTGACTGCACAACCTACAGGCTGCATCATCTGCTGGTTTTACCGACCTTTTTTCTTCAAACATGATATCCTTCATCTCTGCAACTCAAAGCCCCTGTCTTCACGCTAGAAGATCAATCGAAGTTGAGCACAACTTAAGTTTCTCAAGAGTAACACTCTTAGTCAACATATCAGCAGAGTTTTTTCTTCCATAAATTTTCTCAAGTAGTAACTGTCCATCATCTAACAATGACCGTATGAAGTGATACCTGATATGAATGTGTTTGGTCTTAGATTGAAATGTTGGATTCCTGACAAGAAATATAGCACTCTGACTACCACTATAGAGAGTGCCCTTTCGAACCTCCTTACCCAATTTTTTCAAAAAACTGTACAACCATATCATCTCCTTTGCAACCTCTGACATTGCGATATACTCAGCTTCTGTAGTGGACAATGAAATTGACTTCTGTAGAGTTGAGCCCCATGACGCTGCAGTACCGAGTATAAACATAACTTGTAATACTCTTCCTACTGGCAATGTCTCCAGCCAAATCTGCATCAACGTAGCTCTGTACTGTCGGCGCTAGAAAGAGATTCGTTTGTGGTGGAGTTGCCCGTAAGAAGTTATCGGTCACCGAAATTGAAATCTCATTCCCCGCTTCGGAAGGATGTTTAATTTGCATATATATATATATGTATAATTTTAGAAAAATATGAAATCAAACTGACCTCATATTTTTCACAGTTTAAATGAAAGAGCGCTCTACCTCAAATCCTGTATCTATCCCGAGGGATAAACACAAGACTTGAGGATGAAGCTCGATCAAATAAACTAAGAAATATATAACATCTGTTTGGTCTGTGAAACCATTAAATACAAAGAATTAAATAAGGTTTATTTTAGGTTGGGTTCGGAAAAGCTTCCTATAAGGACAAGCCCCTATAGTTAATTGTATCTTAAATGACTGAAGTCACTTAAAAAAACTCTCGATAAAAATCAGGGAATATTATCTTCAAAGAGGTCAAAAAGATAGGGCTTTACAACGAAATCGGACGAAGAGGTGTGAAAGGGGAAAAACTCGAATCTGGAACATTGTTGAGGAATCCAAATGAAGAGAAACTAGGGGAGGCCACAGACCCTGAAGAGAACATCACTGATTTTTCAGTTTATCCTATGGTTTGACTTCACTTTCAAGGAGAAATTATTCGAATGTTTCATCCTGCCGATTTTATTTAATTAGGGCTTATACTTGCGTGACACGGTCACATAAGTCGCCTAGAAGATATGAGAGTTTACGTCGTACCGGACGACAACCTCGAAACCTAGAACGAGTTGCAAAGGCCTAACAGATAAAGTGAGGATTTATGTCGCGCTCTTGAAGTCTTATGACTTTTGTTGTTTATATCTAAGGAAGGAATATTGGTCTTGCTGGGGAGGACATGTTTTGCTGTTGAAGATGGTCGCGCTGCCCACCGCGCTAGCTCCAAACTCCTTGCCGTGACGAGTTTAAGTTTTCTAGGGTGTCCAGTTACGATGTCAAATCAAACGACCCTATTGTTGAAGTTCTTAGTATTACATGTTGTACAGAAAGAACAGTAGCAGATAGAAACAGGACGAGTATAACATGTTGTACAGAAAGAACAGTAGCAGATAGAAACATGAATAATATAACATGCTATACAGTACAGTAGCAGGTAGGAACAAAAATGGTATAACATGTTGTACAGGAAAAATAATAGCAAGTAGAAACAGAAAAATAAAGCACTGCAAAATGTAAAGCAAACTTGTATGCCCATGAGATCTACTGTTTCTTAAGTATAACAAGCCTAAATACATCTCAAAAGGCGAAGTCTGGAAGAAACGTCGTCCAAGAAATCCGAAGAAGAGTGTAACAACGACTCATGACAGAAAACTCAAGAAAATCAACGTGAAAAAAACTCAAGTAAAAGAGAAGAAAAAGAATCCTCAAAAAAATAAATCTTGGAGAAATCCCGAAAGAAAGGAAAAGTAACACGAGTGCCCTGTCCCAAAGCTTCGATAAAACAAAATAAAAAAAGTTCGGGTGAGGGGGACCGCAAACACTATTCATGGGAGCAAGCACTATTCATGGGATCCTTTTTATGCGCCAGTGACGAGTATAACATGTTGTACAGAAAGAACAGTAGCAGATATATTTTAGAAGTTGAGGATTTGACATCCGATTCCGCGTTGCTTTAGGAGCCCCTCCTATCGCAATCTTTCAAACTGATATTTTAGAGGTTGAGAATTTTAGATTCGATTCCGCGTTACTTTAGGAGCTTCTCCTATCGCAATCCTTAAAATCAATACTTTAGAAAAGGAGGGAATAAGTCCTTCAATCTATTCAAGACATCTAATTCTCGTGTTCAGTCAGTCCTGTCCTGCTGATACACATTTTTTTTAAGATCAATACCCAAATTCTGATTCTCATACACAAAATATACTTTAAACCCACTCTC
>NW_018164444.1:6531860-6541343 GCF_001263595.1 Phalaenopsis equestris
CAGGACCAAAGGTGACTAAAGGGGCAACGAGTGAGGCTCGCGGCTAAGGCAACAAAGGACCTAGAAAAGAACCACCAATGACTATTATGCTTCCCTGACAAACATAAGAGGATAACTAAAGTGATTATAATTTTTGGGATGACAAACTTGATCTATCCATAACATTCAAGTCAATCAAGCCTAACAAGAAGGACCAAATCACACCAAACGACCTCCAATAGGTCTCACGGGTAAGGACCGAAAGGGGAGGTTGATTCAACCACATCACAAACCCACGGCTAGGAATAAAAAAAACACCCAATTGCGGCCTTATAAATTGCCAAACCAACCCATCAAAGACCAAATAACAACTTTCGAATGGGGACAACACAGCACGCCCAAAACAGGCTCTCGGGTAAGAGCTGAGACCAACAAAAATCAAAAGAAACTAAGTCATTTCTCGGGTATGAATTAAAGCCAACAAAACCACATTTCGGGTAGGGGCCAAACAAAGCAAACCGAACCCCCAACTAAAGCCAAACAGAGCCACAGTTGGAGTCCAAACTCAGGTTACAACAAAAGAGTAGAAAACATTTCCATATCCTCAAGACATCAAAATATAGAACTAACATATGTTTTAAACAAGAATAGCCATGGAGTTCCTCCAAAATAAATTCCTTCAGCATATGTATATTTAAGCCAAAACACCCGTAGGATGCCAAAACCGAGCCCAACAGGGGCCAAAATCGAGCCCAACAAGGCCAAAACAGGACCCAAGCATTGATATTAATCCAGGCTTTAATAAAAATTAAAATTCCAGCCACTTCTAAACAAATCGAAAATCAGTAAGAGCTCAAAGTGAGCCTCTTAAAGCTAGCAAAGAAAACTTCAACACCTCAACAAAAAGTCAACATCTCATGCTCCTGCAATGAAAGCCGAATGCCCACACGGCTCCAAAACCGAGCCATTACAAGCCAAAACCGAGCCCAGCAGGGGCCAACAAAAACCACGGCCTATAAAAGCCTTAAAGCAGGGCCCAAACATGGATAGAAACTCAAACTTTAACAGAAATTAAAACTCCAGCCATTTCAAGGTAAAACTGAGCCATTCAAAGTCAAGGAGTAGCTCACCAACCTGTAAAGCATCAGCACATGGAACCAAAATAGACTTTTAAACTGTAACAATGTAATGAAAACCATTTTTAGGCCATCAATAGAGTTGTTCCAAACATGAATTACTTTCCCTCAAACATCCAAGCATGGAAGATGCCCTCCCCTTTGAGGAGGCATACGCAAACTATGGAATCTTTCCCAAATCAAAGTGAACCTCTTCATATCATGTATTTTAAGCAAGAGAAAGTCATAGATGCCAAAACTGAACCCTTAACATGCATGAAAGGCCAAATAAACTCTTCAATATCTCATGCTAAATGAAAACAGATGAAAAATTCCATAATACATATCCTAACATGCTTGCAAAAGGACCAAAAGTATTCCAAAGCCATGTTTTAACTCTCCTAATTCCTTCCAACATAAATATGATACGATAAACAAAAAAAAAATACATGTCATAGCTTCACCATTTTAAGCAAGTAACCAAGTTTAGCTCCTAGAATATGCTCATATTTTATCCTTCACATGCTCTTAAAGTGAATATCTCAAAAATATATGAAAGTAAAGTAAACTAGCATGCTGTACCATCCAATAGAGTCACGCTCAAAGGCTCGGCAGAGAAAAAACTGAAAGGAAACGAGGCACCGAGGAAGGGGGGAAGGAGAGATACCTCTTTAATATAAATGTAAAGCACTGCAACACCAGAAATAACTTCAAGGAGGTATTCTCACAGAAATCTCCTTCCTAAACTCTTCTCACAGCAAAAACCTCTACTCCTCGCCTCCCTCCTCGCCTCCTTAGAAAACTTTTTTTCAACAACCCCAAAATCCAAAAGAAATTCTGTTTTTATGGTTTTTATGCAGAGAAGAGAGGGGAAGAGGAAGAAGATCACCCCACCCACACACGGTACTCGAATCGGGCCAAAAAAGAAAATGACGCATTCTGTTCCCTGCTCATTGAAGGCAAAGCAACCGAAACATCCAGGACCAAGTGGCAAGCCTAGTGGCAGCGAGGGAAGCATCGAGAAGAAGAGAAAATTGCTAATCGAGTGTACCAGGGAGCAAGCTCCTCAGAGTCAAACTACCAAGAAAAGAAAAACCGCAGCTCGGAGAGACTGACGCTGCTTCGGGAAGAAGGGTCGCGAGCAGAAAATGTCAGGCAATGACAAACGAGAGGTCAACTTTCTCTCGCGTGGAGGAGAGGGAGCTCGGTCGGCTCGACAACGAGAACGGGAAGAGAAGAGCGGGGCATTCAAACGGGAGAGGGGAGAGGGGAGAGGGGAAAGGGTGCAGGGTCCGGGTGCGTGAGTTTAGGGATTTAGGGCTTAAAGAGGAAAAGAATGATTTGGTTATATATATATATATTAAATCATATGTGATTTATTCACGTGCGGTGTCGTAACAAAATGGGTTTCTTCCCTAGGCAAAATCGACATTCCCGACGCACCGGCGCTGTCTGGTTTGCAGTCTGTTTTACCATCCGGGGTCGCTCGGACGACGTCGTGGATAATCGGGTCAGAGACGCGTCAAAATTCAAATTTCACAAAGTTTCGACCTGCGATCGATCGTCTCAAAACGTTATTTGAGTCTTCGACATGTAACGGTGCAAGTGATGCGAATTGTGGCGATCGGACGTGTCGACTCTCCAAATTGCAAAGCTTTGTGCGCGGGAGTGTGAATTGTGCAGAAGGCCAGTCTAAGGCTCAAAGGTCCTATAGGAATCCCTTTTGGGTTTCTTCATGTTAGTTTCATCCTTCTAAGTGCTAGAAGTCGACACCACACACGCGAAACCACAAAAGAGTACAAAAGTGGATTGAATTTATAAAATGAGGCGGGTCCCATTTCTAAGGTTCTAAGATAGTCAAATGGAGATCTCTAAGGCTAGATCCTAAACCCTAAGAGGAAGACTAGACCTTGCTAAAAATGAGGTCAACATGTACCTCCAAACTTTTTCTTGAGAAACACAAGTAGGTTTCTGAAGAGTCTCTTAGGTATCTTAAGATTCACTTCACAGTTTCCCAATGTTCCTTCTCTGGATTACTCATGCGTCTTCTCACAACTCCCACTGCATGGGCAACATCCGGTCTGGTGCAGACCATAGCATACATAAGTGAACCAATAATTGAAGTGTAGAGAACCTTACTCGTGTAGTCTTGTCCCTCCTCTGAATTGGGTGACTAATTTTTGTCGAGTTGAAATGACTACACAAAGGTGTGTCAACTGGTTTAGCCTTATCCATATTGAATCTGCTAGGCATCTTTTTCACATATTCCGCTTGTGAAAGCTTCAACGTGCCTCTGATTATGTCTCTGACAATCCTCATACCAAGGATTTATTTTGCTGCTCCCAAATCCTTCATTGCAAAGTGCTCTGACATCTACCTCTTTGGATTATTGATTTCATAAATACTGACCCCTACAATAAGCATATCATCCACATACAACAACAGCATGATATAGGAATTGTCAAAGTACCTGACATAGCAATAGTGATCAGCTTGACATCTGCTATACCCTGCATTTTGCATGAAATTATCAAACTTTTTGTACCACTGTCTAGGAGCTTGCTTTAACTCATACAAGCTCTTCTTCGGTTTGTAAACTGAATCTTCTTTTCCTTGTACCACGAACCCCTCAGGCTGGTGCATGTAGAGGCTGGTGCATGTAGATGTCTTCGATGTCTTCTTCAAGATCTCCATAAAGAAAAATTGTCTTCACATCTAACTGCGCAAGGAATAGATCTTCAGTAGCAATCATAGACAACACCATTTTGATGGTTGTGAGCTTAACAACAGAAGAAAATATCTCAAAATAGTCAATGACATGTCTCTGCTGAAAGCCTTTTACAACAAGTTCAGACTTGTACCTCTTATTGTCATCAAGCTCATTTTTCACCCGGTACACCCACTTGTTGTGCAATGACTTCTTCCCTAGTGAAAGTTTTGTCAGCTCTCATGTCTGATTTCCCAACAGGGAATCCATCTCCTCCTTTATGGTCAGCTCCCACTTGCTAGAATTTTCATCTGCTAAGGTTTCTTCGTAGCTCTGTGGTTTTTCACTATCTGTCAGCAGAATGTAGTTCAAAGTTGATGAGTAACGCTGTGGAGAACGCATGCTCCTGACTGACTTGCGAACGGTAGCTGGAGTTGTGAATGACTGAACCTGACTATGGAAAAATATAAATAGGTGCCTCGAACACACTCTCGTCGTCATTCACATTTTTGTGATATACTGTGACCTGTGTGGTAGATCTTCAAACCTCACGAACTTCGATTCTTGAGAATCTGCTTAAGAATTTGTACTAGTCTTGTCTTTATACATCTTTTCATGGAAGATCACAGCTTCTGATAATCTTTAGATTATGATCATCCTAGAACGATAGTCAAATGCTTTGTTTCCATAGCCAATGAAATAACATTTCTTTGACTTATCCTCAAGCTTGCTACGAGCATCATAATTGATTAGAACATAAGAAAGACAGCCAAAGTCTTAAGATAAGAAAATTTAACATTTTTACCGCTCCAGATTTCCTCGGGTAATTCACAATCTAAAAGGAAGGATAACCTCCTGTTGATCAAATAAACTACAATGCTGACCTCATCTGCCCAAAAAGTTTGTGATTGTTTGGCGTGCAATCTCATGCTTCTGACATGCTCATTGATGGTCCTGTTCATACGTTATGCAACTTCATTTTGTTGTGGTATCCCCAGAATGGTCTTCTTCATTCTGATACCCTGAGCTGCACAGTACTCCTTGAACTCGCCATCAATATACTCACCACCATTGTCAGACCTCAAATATTTCAGTTTTAGATTTGTCTCTGTCTCGACCATGACCTTCCAAGTTTTGAATACAGTGAATACATCATATTTATGTTTCAGAAAGTAAACCCGTATATTTTTGTTGTGGTCATCTATGAATGTGAGGTAGTAACGAGAGCCACCAAGAGATGCCACTAGGGAAGGTCCCCACACATCGGTGTGTACAAGTTCTAGATTTCCTGACTTTGGCGCTCTGCCACTTTTCAGGAAACTAACATTCTTCTATTTTCCCATAATACAACTTTCACACATGCCGAGATCAACTGACTTTCGTTCGGGTAGCTTATCTCTGGACTGAAGTTATTTCATGTCTCTCTAACTCATGTGTCCAAGTCTGCAATGTCACATGTCTGTTGTGCTCTCTGCAACTGTAGTATCAACACTATTAATTAAACCAATAATCATATACAGTGTACCAGTTTTCTTATCCCGAGCCAGTATCAGTGCTCCTTTAGAGATCTTCCCAGTGCTATCTGAGAACACTACTGAATGTCCTCCTTTATCGAACTACCCAACATAAATTAGATTCTTTTTCAGTTCAGGAATGTGTGTGACATTTTGCAAGATCCATTTGTTTTTGTTAGGGAGTGTAATTTCTACATCTCTCATTCCCACCAAGTTCAAAGCTGCTCCATCAGCCAGGTACACCTTCTAAAGTCACCTGCAACATAATTTTGCATTAACTCTGGGTGGAAAGATGTATGAAAGGAAGCCCTTAAGTCCAGTATTCAATCGTCAACGGAGTTATGAACTGCAAGCAAAAGTGCATCCTGCACTTCTTTAGTTACAGCATTAGCACTGACGTTCTTCGGACGTTCTTCGTCTTCTCTGACGTTCTTCGTCTTCTTAAGATTTTTGCAATTTTTCTTTATGTGACCAGTTTTGTCACAATTCCAACAGGTTGTTTGTTGATCAGGTTTTGACTTGCTCTTGCCTCTATGTTTTGATTTTGACATTCCTCTGTTTGAGTTTCTATCATGTGATCTCCCTCTGGAATCAACATTCAGGCCGAACTCGAACACGAGGCATCGCCAGAATCCTTCCTGCTCCTCAGCCAAAATCAAATCATAAATATCATCATATTTCAGCTTAGCTTTACCTGCAGAGTTGTTAACTGTCATCTTCATAACTTCACAGTTATTTGAAAATGAAGTCAACAACATCAATGCACGTATTTCATCGTCAAAATCAATTTCAACAGACGACAATTGATTTGTGATGGTGTTGAAATGATTTGGATACTGAGCGACAGACAGACATTCCGTCATCTTAAAGTTGAATAACTTTTTCATTAAGTGCACAGAGTTATTTGTCTATGGTTTTTCGTATATGTCTGATAAAGCTGTCATGAGATTTGCAGTAGTCCTCTCCTTGATGACGTTGCGGGCAACGAATCTCGATAGGGTCAATCGAATAACCTCTAGAACTTGTCGATCCAACAGATTTCAATCGGCCTCATTCATCTTCTCCGGTCGCTTTCCCAGTAATACAAGATGAAGTTTCTTCTCATAGAGATAGTCGTCTATCTGCATTCTCCAGTAACCAAAATCTGTGTCGTCGAACTTCTCGATCCCCGAAACCTTTACTTCGTCTTCGACCATCGTTCTTACTCAGATCTGAACTGGGGCTTTGAAACCAATTATAGTAAAAACCGATGCAAGAAAACGAAAAATAGAAGAAAAAAATTTGCAAATCATAACATAACACAGATTTACGTGGTTCGGCAATTTGCTTACGTCCACTGAGTTGTAGAGGATTTTATTTCTTCGAGAAATACACCCGTCGTTCGCCTCAGCGTTTCAGAAAAATTCTCTATTTTTCTCTTTCTTCACCTTACTTTCTCTCTCTCCAAAGCCACGTGAAGAGGTGATAAACAAAATAAAAAGATTGTCTTTCCTGCCAGAAAACCGAGAAAAGCAAGAAAGGCAAGCAGCTTCTTTTCGTAAGCCTAACCAAGTGGAGGGATTAGGGGATTGCTTGAGAGGAGTTAAGAGGGTTTGGCTTGGCTCTTATGATAGGCCAAAATAAACTATTTAAAAACGAGAGAGATGTAGGTGGAGAGAGAAATGTATGAGAGAGGTAGGTGAGGTAGGTAAGTCACAGGCTCCATATATTTAACATATTATATGTTTTATCTAAATATATATATATAAAGGGATTAGCGGTCTCTGTTATGCAGCACTGTAATACAAATAATTTTGCAATAACAGGATTTGTTCTTTTCTCTCTTCAGGCTTCCCCTCCATATTTTCTTCTCCTTGCATCCTCTTCTTTCTCTGTTAATAGCTTTACATGGTATCAGAGCCACCAGCTTCGCAGCTCATGGCATCAACATCCTTGACATCCCCTCAAGGTAATCAACAAGGCAATTCATCTTTTCAAAAAATGAAGGAAATTACCATACAAAATTAATTAAATTTTCTAATGTCACTTCCTCCCCTCTCACTCAAGAATGTGGTTACCAGGTAATTATTTGGTATGGAAAATTCAGATCTCAAAATTTTTCACAGCTAATAGATTTGAATCTCTTTTGGACAGTAATTTTTCTCCTCCCTCAAGATTCATCCAAGATGAATATGGCCACGCTATAGAAAATAAAGATTATGATCTTTGGCACCTTATTGATCGAAACCTTGCAACATCAATATTCTCTACCATTTCTCCATCAATTCTTCCTCATATTCTTCATCTTACTCATATCGTCGATATATGACACCGTTTTGAAAAATAACTTCAGGCTACTAATCGTGCACGAGTAATTCAACTCAAGAACCAATTACATAACATCACTTTTACTTTATCATCAGAATAACATATGTATTTACCTTTTAGCATATGTAGATGATATCTTAATTACAGGTAATTCTTCGCATGCTATTACTACCATAATTACAACTCTTAGTAATCGATTTAATCTTAAAAATCTTGACCCCATCTCGTATTTTCTAGGGATCCATTTTCATAAAATTTCTCAGGGCTATTTTTTAACTCAAACCCATTACTTGCAAGAGCTTTTAAATAAAATTGCTACGTTGCAAGCCAAATCCCTTCTCACACCATTGTGCACAAATCATCATAAACAAACTGAGTCTTCTACTTCTTTCTTTGATCCGAACCAGTATCAGCAAGTTATTGGTTCACTCCAATATCATACTGTTACTCATGCAGACGCCTATTTTATAGTTAACTATCTAAGTCAGCATATCCATCATCCCACTTCCATTCATTTTCAAAAAAATAAAAAGACTATTAGGATATTTAAAAGGAACGCTTCATTATAGGATTCTTATTATCTATGGTCCAATGGTTCTTAAAGTTTATGCAGACATAGATTAAGCAAGTGATACCACAGATCGTCGCTCTATAGAAAATAAAGATTCATCCAAGATGAATATGGCCAAACTATAGAAAATAAAGGTTATGATCTATGGCACCTTATTGATGAAACCTCGCAACAACAATATTCTCTACCATTTCTCCATCAATTCTTCCTCATATTCTTCATCTTACTCATATCGTCGATATATAGCACCGTCTTGAAAAACAGCTTCAGGCTACTAATCGTTCACGAGTAATTCAACTCAAGAACAAAATACATAACATCACTTTTACTTTATCATTAGAATAATATATGTATTTACCTTTTAGCATATGTAGATGATATCTTAATTACAGGTAATTCTTTGCATGCTACTACTACCTTAATTACAGTTCTTAGTAATCGATTTAATCTTCGAAATCTTGACCCCATCTCGCATTTTATAGGGATTCACTTTCATAGAATTTTTCAAGGCTACTTTTTAACTCAAACCCCTCACTTGCAAGAGCTTTTAAATAAAACTGTTATGTTGCAAGCCAAATCCTTTCTCACACCATTGTGCACAAATCATCATAAACAAACTGAGTCTTCTACTTCTGTCTTTGATTCAAACCAGTATCAGCAAGTTATTGGTTCAATCAAATATCATACCGTTACTCATCCGAACATTTATTTTACTGTTAACTATCTAAGTCAGCATATGCAACATCCCACTTCCATTCATTTTCAAAAAATAAAAAGACTATTACGATATTTAAAAGGGACGCTTCATTATAGGACTCCTATTATCTATGGTCCAATGGTTCTTAAAGTTTATGCAAACGTAGATTGGGCAAGTGATACCACAGATCGTCGCTTTATCTCTGGTTGTTGCATATATATCGAATCAAATCTCATGCCTTGGTCTGCAAAGAAGCAGCCCGTTGTCGTCAGATCTTTAGCTTTAGCAGATGCTGAATAACGAGCTTTAGCAACAACAACTACAGAAATTTTATGGATTAGAAGATTCTTACAAGAAATTACATGAACTCCTGTTGCGGCTACAACTCTCTATAGTGATAGTACCTTTGTGATTGCTTTAGCTCATAATCCCATATTCCACGCTGTCGGCACTATTTTTGGTGTGGGGTTTGCCCGTAAGAAGCTGTCGGTCATCGGAATTGAAATCCCGTTGCCCGCTTCGGAAGGACATTAAAAAAAATTTTAGTTTTGAAAAAGATGAAGTCAAACTGACCCCATAATTTTCATAGTTTA
>NW_018164444.1:6555237-6567889 GCF_001263595.1 Phalaenopsis equestris
TTTCTAATGGTGAGGGTACCTTTTCTAGTTTTCTAAGACTAGTCAATAGGAAAATCCTATGGCTAGACCTAGGCTACTGAAGAAGTTTCTAGACCTCAACCAAAAGTGAGGTCAACACACGCAAGAACCAAACATAGTGAAATAGACTATTCCTTTATAAGAGATCATCTGGCCTTTCTCACAAGTTGACGGTCTCTTCTTTCACTCATCAACTTTTGTGGGGGGGGGGGTTTGGTTATAAGGTTCATAGCATACCTGTCGAGCTTAGCTTTCTGCTTCGCTCCTTGCTGCTCCCTTCGCCCTCTCTTCAGCTCGCTAGGGCTAGCTACACATAACAATAGATTTATATTATTTCCTTAATATTTATATTGTTTGTTTTACCCATTTCACTATTTACAAGTATATCATCTCAAATACATAAATAAAGGGATTTGCAGTTTCTGTTATGTAGCATTGTGATACAAATAATGTTGTAATAAAAGGATTGGTTCTTATCTTTCTTCACGCTTTTCCTCTGACTTTTCTTCTTCTTGAGTCTCCTTCTTTCTCTGTTAGTAGCTTTACAGTTACCTCTGATAATGATGTCATTAATATAAATCCGAAGGTATATAATTGTATTATGTACTAAAGATAAAGATTAGTTGGAGGGTTGGTAAATCCAGAATTAACTAAAAATTTTCATAGCTTGAAATACCATGCAAGAGTGTTGCTTTATGACATAGATGGTTTTGCAAAGCTTGCACATATAGATATATGATGATCCTTGCCAAACAAACCTGGGAATTATACTATGAAGATGTCCTTAGAGAGATGGCCTTCAAGAAAAGTTTTGTTGGCATTGAGTTCATGAAGATACCATCATTAACTGAAAACTGTGTTGAGAATCAGTCTTCCAATGGTAGTCTTGGCAATTGAACCAAATGAATCTACTGGCCATTGGTGAAAATCGTAAACCACTAGCTAAGCTATGTGCCTATCAACAAAGCCATCATAATTGTGTGTTTTTTTTAGCTAGAGTGGAGGAAAGTAAGCCATCATAGTTGTGTTTGTTCTAAGAGAAGCTCTTGCGCCAAGCAAAATTTTGAATGTAGATGGATGGAACTAGTTCTCATGTCCTATTCCAAAAGTGGTTGGTTTAATTTTGTTATTAATGGACTAATTTGCAAAAATTACTTATAGCTCGAATGATCATTATGCGAGTATTGTTGGGGTGGGAGGGAGTTGGTTGGTTGTTTTTGTTATGGAGGGTCTCAGGTTTGCTACAAAAGAAGTTTAGGGTTTAGGGTTTAGGGACAACCTCTTTACACTAAAGAATAATATTTCACAAGGCTAAGATGAGTAAATAGTGGAGGTAGAAAAATGATGACTTCTACTGCTTTAACATAGTGGATAAGATAGATCTAACTTGAACTTGGAGACAATGTGCTTGAGAATTTAAATTAACAGACAGTACTATCTGTGGTTCCACTAAGATAAATTGAACTTGATACTAAAAATTTTAGCAATATGAGGCTACCAAAGAAATAGATCAATCATAGACACCATCTATAGTTTGTCTCATCAAAAGGATTATCCCATGGTGTAGATCATTCAAATGGAAAGCAATGAGAAGAAAGTCAATAGATACTTGGTCAAAATGAAAAAAGAAGTAGATGAAATACAATTTTTTTTAATATTAAGTACATTAAGGACATCATTTATGAGAAAATTGTGAGTCATAGTGGGTAAATATGTGGAATCAATGTTGGCTATGGGTCAAATCGTGCTTCCCCAATCATAATATCATCAAGACCATTATACGAATTGAAAGGAAAGATATTTCTTTAGACAACAATGATGAGGTAGGAAGCACCACTACTAAGAATTCAATTTAGAATTATTGTAATGTTGATAGTAGGGTATAGTAGGCTCATGACTATCCTGGTTTAGATGACAACACCCTTTGAGACAAGGTACTGAGAAGCTTAAGTTGGTTGTGGATTAAGAGGTAATCAATGGAAACATGGGCGCTGCCTGACTATGCGATTATGAATATCGCATATTTGGCAATAGCAAATACAATGTTGAGGAGATTAGTGGTATCAAAGTAAGTAGTTGATGGGCCCCAAAGAGAATAAATTTAGTTATGGCGAATACCTATATTTGCTATAGGATGTCATAGAATGATAGATAAAGAGAAAACATAGAGGCGAGGACTTGCAGACTAGCATCTGAGTGGCCTAAAACTAGGGAGATCATTGTTATAAGCAATCAAGGGGCCAATTTCGAAATGGAGAATGTTGATTTTGTGAAAGTAGTAAGTTGAAGATATACGTGGATTGCCTACTTCACAATGATGTTTTTGACATAGAAATTATTTCCTATAGAATTTTAGGGTCATGGAGGATTAGAAAGGTCATGGCTGCTTATGTACCGAGGTTGCAACAAGTTTCTTTTGTTACTATCAGTATGGGACATCCATCATAAGTAGATAAATATTAAAACGAGTGGTTTTTTGTGTTATCTCATATGACCTCTCTTTGATATTTGAGTCTCACTATAGCGCAAGCAATCCTGACCTTAGTGATGGTTCATGTGGAAGATGCGTCACACACGATGATAGAAGGAAAGCGAAGCACGACAAATGCAAGACACATTACACGCTATGGGAGGCATGTGATCTGGCAACCATTGGAGAGCTTGTAGATAGGCTAAGACTGTAGAAAGAGACAACAAAAGAGTAAGGTAAAAGAGGGAATAAGAAGGGAAGGGAATGTTGGCATCATGTAGGAGGTTTAAATAATTGCCTTATTCTTCACTTGACATTAATATTTAAAAATGTGCAAGTTGTAAAAGGGTGATTTCCCGATTTCAAAAAAAGGCAAAAACGTGGGTAGAAAACAAAATTAAAATAAAAGCTAATTCATTACAATAATTTAGCACTTATCCGTTTGCACTCATTCCTTTACACATTTCGTCTAAATACATGGAAGTAGCAAGAACATTCATCAGCTAATTCCTCTATCTCATATTTGAATTTTCACTAGAGCACAAGATCTTTTAATGAAGTAGATAGTGGTTCCCCAAACTCTCCGTTGGTGAATCGCCGCTTTAGTTGCAATATTCTACCTTGAATACTCTTCCAATTTGATGTTTACCCTCTCCATCTCTACTGCAGGCCATGCATCTATTATTGGTTTCATCCCACCTCCATCAACAAATTCCATTGGTACCCCATCTACAAATCCCTTTTCTTCGAGTCCTCTCTTTCATCTATAAAATTTCAGCCTTACCGCCAAAACCCATGGCCATAGTTTTGGCATTCCAAGCTGACCAACAGCCACTCAAAGCATTTTGTGAACTACTGGGGAGGTTATTTGTGAGATCAAGAGTGAAGGAGACTGGATATTTGGCAGGATATCTGACAATAGTAGCTATGGAAGATGGTACCATAGAAAATAGTGGAGGAGACAAGAGATGGGTGGAGTTGGAACCTGAGAGCGGATTGAGAGATTTTCAAAAACTTATTTTTAATGCATTTAAAAACAAATCAATCTGTTTAAAAAATTTTAAAAAAAATGAAGCATATTATTACCTTTCAAACGATTTCTTAAAAAAGGCCCAAATAAGGCCTAAACTTTGCGGATGTCATCATATGAGATGAAATATGACTTTTTTTAAGTATTTACAAGGATTCTAACGTGACTAATGATTCCTTAAACTTTGCTCTTATTTTTTCTTAATTATGAATATCATTAAATTTCTCAGACCCAACGTTAATCTACATCAAAATCAACATAGGTGCAACAACACTTGCAAGTGCGGATGGAAGCACAGGGAAAATACTTACAATCAGTGTTGGAAAAGGCTGAAATAACACTTGAAAACCAGAACTTGTGCCCTGTGGGCTCTGAAGCTGCTAAAGTGCAGATCTCCGAACTTGCCTCAAACATGAAGGAAATTCCAGATCCGCATAACTTGAAAGTTAATCCAATCCAATTTGCAGACTGCTCCATCAATAGCTGCTTGACCACATCCGAAGGATCTAAGATGGACCGAGCAATGCATTGCACCAATATGATCCTGAGAGCTTACCATGGCAATCTGTCACAAAGCAAAGCACAAACGGAGAAGAATTCCAGACTTGAACAGATCCAATCCACCTCGTATAGAGAGTTGAAGGGCCAGGAAAGAGACCCTGGTATTTTATCAATGAGCATCACTAATCAAAAAGATAAAGATGAAGGAAACAACATCAGCAAAGCACTCCATATGAGAAGGGAGAAAGAAGATGATTACCTTGAAGAACCAGGCCGTGGAAGAGCTCCATTCCAACAAAAAAGCTCAGAGAAGTTCAGTGATCATGGAATCGGAACACAATTGGATCTCAATGTCCAGGATGCCAATAACCATGCAGCTCCAGATTACCGAGAATTTGACCTGAACTGTTCCAGCTGGAGCTAAAACTTAGATAGTCAGCAGTACTACTCCTAATTAGAGGCTACTAAATGTTCCCTCTAGTCTTGTTTAATCTTCTAAGTAACAAAAAAGAACAAGTTTTAGTATCTCGCAATTAAAAGTCATTAATGTTGCTGGAAACCTATGCATGAAAAAGTGTATTTTGATGATAATTAATAAAGGTAGTGTAAGCTATGCATGAAAAAGTGAGTTTTGATGATACAGAAGAACAACCCAACCTATGAGAATTTTGTGCTGTCTACTTCGGCGAACAGTCTCGTTCATAATCCTGCCCAGTGAAAGCAAGAGTGGTGTATCCTTTGGAGACAAACAAGCAAACCGTTGATGTGCAGCCGACTCGGAATGGAGAAATCGGCTCTCGAATCCGGGGAAAAATCCATAATAAGTGATGTTCGACTCGGAATGAAGAAATCCGGCTCCGCCGATTTCTCGAATCCGGGGAAAAATCCATAATAAGTGATGTATTTTCATATTTAGAAATTTATCGACTGGGAAGATTTACCTGGATACCACTCGATTCTTATGTATTTGCGTATTTGCCACCATAAAAAATACATTTCACTTTTTAGATATTAAAATAGAAGAATTTGGTAAAACAATAGAAAATAAATATAATTTATGTAAATAAGATGACATCATTGTGGCTGTAGTTTAGTGGTAAGAATTTCACGTTGTGGCCGTGAAGACCTGGGCTCGAATCCCAGCAGCCACACATTTAGGATAGATTTTTTAGTTTCCTAAGTGTAGTTTACTATTATGGACATTTATATGCAGGCCATGTAATTCTTGTGTATTTACATATTTACAGTCCATTTTTTTATTTTTATATTTAAACACTCAAATTTTTAATATCACTTAAAATTAATATGAAACACACCATTTCAATAAGTGATATAAATGTCAAAATTAAATTTTAGATATGTAAATATATTTGAATTGTGGAGTATGTTTGTAAATCTATAGTGAGGGAAGGCAAGAATTGTCACATGGCTTGGCAGCATGGGTAGGGCTAGAGTTGGGGATCAACCCAAATGTCTATGTTATAATTTTATATATAAAACCAAGTAAGGCCAAACTTTTATAATTTTATATATATAACCAACTAAGGACAAGTTCATGATTCTCGGTCAAAACCCTTTCTACATGAAGTCAACTAATGACAGGGCAACATAATAATGCATCCCACATACATCTCAACACATTGTCGTTGTAAAAATTGTCAAATAAGAGAGAGAGAGAGAGAGAGAGAGTTTAGTCATAATGTCTGACCCAAATTGATTCAACCCAATGTTGAATAACATGAACCCGATATGAATATTAAAGGGTTTCAAAAGTCAAACCCAAAACTACGTTCCTTTAACCTAACAGACCCAGAACCGACCCACCTAACCAGTTAAATATATGCATAATAATTATTTAGGTTAAGTTAAATTTAATTTTAAGTAAGATTTGGGTTGATGGGTCAAATTCGCTCTAATTCCCATGGTGGGTTAGTTTCGAGTCAATTTCAGATTGGCCAGTCAATTCGATCTCGAGCTGGACAATTAAATGTGTTAGAGTTTTGGACTCGAACCTGATCCAACAATTAATTAGGCCAACTAAAACTACAACTTTTTTAGCCGAGTTACGAAATCCATTTTTAACACCCCAATATCCAATGAATGCATACATTATTGATAAGTGCATTAGTATTATATATTACTATATTTTTTTATATATATATTTTTATTTTTTATTATTTACTTATTTATTTTTATAAATATGCTTGTTATTCTATTGATAGCAAGCTATGTTAACTTCACATGTTCGGTTCTTTGTTTGGTCCTAATTATACGTATTGACTGTTTTTCTTAACAGGCCACAGAAAGCTCAACGTATGGCCATTTTGGGCTGCCTTTAAGATTTTCTACGAGTCTTGTATATTTAGCACTCAAAATATTACTATTTACAAAACTAACCCCCACATTCATCCAATTCATCAATTGTTATTCTAACATGACAATTGACACTGAACCCCTAACCCACATTTTTACATTTTTATCAAATTCTAAATGATTTGATAATCGTGAGACACATAAATACATATGAATGTTTATTGATGCATAATTTCTTGAAATCTTAAATGATTATATAACATTCTTATGTGGTGATAATTAATTTATGACTTTTGCTAATTGGATTATCTTTTCTATTTTCATGATAGAAAAATACTCATTAATATGCTTAGATTGAAGAATTGTGATATTTGATTTTCAATGAAATTGTTATTATCTTTTGATAATATTCGACCTTATTCTACTAAATATATCATCATAAATTTATAAAATAGTAAAAAATGTAATAATATTGTTATGTCATCCATATAATGGTTGTCTCCATTATATCCATAAAAATTTTTCATGTAACTCTCATGCAAATTTCCACAAGTTCTCATGTAAATTCTAGCTGATTTGTTTTTTTTTTTTTTTATGTTAGGTAAATATTTAGAAATTAGGTGATATGTATGCAAATGTGAGATTCATGCTAAATTTTTTTGAAGTATTTTTAAATAAACAAGCTTATATCTAACTCGGCAAGAGTTTGAGTTAATCTCAGGTCAATTATGTCGTCAAATTGATCTGAGTCATAATTGACCTGAGATGTCTCAGGTTGATTTAGAGCTCAATTATATCTAATAAATATTTTTAGTATAATAATTAGGGGTTGAAAAGAGTATAATGGCGCTACGTGCATGTGTTCATTGCCACTAATTTGTTATCTTATTCTAAAACACTTTTATATATATATATATATTATATATATATATATATATATATATATTATGTTAATAGTTTGCTAAAGGACTAATTACTTATAATTAAGTAGATACCTAATTTTATTATGTCAATAATAGGTGCTCTCTTTTTAACTAAATCAATGGAATATGTGCCCTTATGATGAGGGCATGGGAGTAAGATTACCTATTTGCGTAATAGCTACTAAAATTTGGATCCATTTTTAATACTATATGGCTTGCATTTATAGTTTCTACTGGCTGATAGCGATATATTACTACTTATGTGGCTCATGTCTAGAAAGAAAGCATTTTTTGCATGTTGCATTTAGAATTATATACTTTCAAATTTATTAGAGCATATAAGGATGTTAAAGCATTTTTTCTTAGTAATTTTATTTGCCTATAAAATTGTATTTCTTTATTAAAACCTATAAAATTGCATTAGTTATAACCATTAATGTAGCATAGTAATGACTTTAACAATTAAAAATCTCATCATTACAAAATGTCTAAGCCAATTAGTTTCCATTTATTTATAATCACATATATTTTACAATCATTGCAAGTTCTTTTGTTTTTTTATCAAAAATTAAAACCATAACTAAAAGTCTTCAAAATCACAACAAAAGGCCTCGAGATTATGATAAAATTTTAGTTTCAATAAATACTCATATGATTTATTGAGCATGGCACCATAATACATCATTATCAGCTCTATATCTCTTTAAAATAAGTGTATTATGTGACCCATAATCTCTCTAAGAGAAGAAAAAAATATTGCATTAGGACTTCGCACGTAACTGAGTCCAATGAAATCACGCCACGTAGAGGTGACAAAAAAAATTTTGTCTGGTAACGCGGGAGAATATTTCTCCCGTGTTATTCTGTATAATTCAAGTGTTATGGTTTGTTATTCAGTTGTTACTGTGTTCTAGGAATATTCCCGGTGTTATAATAACACAATAACACATTAATAACACTTGAATAACACACAATAACATCTGAATAATACACAATAACACCTGAATAACACGGGAAGAATATTCTCGTGTTACCGGATATATTTTATTTTATTTTTTCTGTCACCTTCACGTAACGTGATTTCATTGGACTCCGCACATAACTCTACATGCGAAGTCCTTTCACGTAGCGTGATTTTATTGGACTCCGCACATAACTCTACATGTTGAGTCCTTGATGCAATATTTTCTCCTAAAAGAGGAAGATCAAAAGAATCTTGCTAAATCACAATAATAGATTTTTTTTGTACATTATACACAATTTTAAGAGAACTTAACATAGAGAATTAGCCTATCCCTGATATATTAATTTCAAAACATGCACAAAAAATTCATCAAAAATATATAATATATTTTAGATTGATTTTATTTTTCATTAAACTGAATACCACAATTTCAAGTTATTTTAAATTCAAAAATAAAAATAACTCTGATTCAAAACACTCTAAATGGAGGAGCAAATCCTGAAAGCATATTAATTGCACACTCACCACCAAATAAGAGAAAGATTGCTACAGCTAAAGGCTTAACAAGAAGGATGCCTGCTGCTTGGTTGCCAGCGAGGAGGCAAGCACTGGTCTTGTTTTGCCTGAAATTTCTTCTAAAATCGAAATACAGAAAGAGAGAGAGTGTGTCTTTGTGTGCGTGTGTGTTTTCGGGTACAAGAGGGTAGATAAGTTCATGTTGATTTTCCATTACTGTGCAAGATTTCATTAATGGACTCAGCTGGAATGATGAGAGTTTCTTTTTAAATGATAAGACAGCACAACTTAACTTTTGCAGTGTCTTAAAGGGTTCATTTCTTACAGTTTTTAAATGCAGTCGTAGATTAGCTTGCTGTACTGTACTGTACTGCAGCCCGCTTATATATTAGGGCATTAACATAAAATCACCCATGTATTTACATATCTAACACTCAACTTTTAATTTTCTTACAATTACACCACTCGAATTTTTCATATGAAGTATATCTATTCATGCCTAAATAAACAAATACTATAAGCATATCATCTTGTTGTTGTATGTGGATGATATGCTTATTGCAGGGACCAGCATTCATGAGATCAATAATCTGAAGTAGCAGATGTCAGAGCACTTTGCAATGAAGGATTTGGGAGCGGCAAAACAAATCTTTGGCATGAGGATTGTTAGAGATTGAGTCAAAAGCACTTTGAAATTTTTACAGGCTAAATATGTGAAAAAGGTGCTTAGTAGGTTCAATATGAACAAGGCCAAGCCAGTTGGCACACCTTTAGACAGACTTCAGACTCAGCAAAAATCAATCACCCAAGTCAGAGAAGGAACAAGACTACATAAGTAAGATTCCCTGCGCTTCAGCTATTGGTTCACTTATGTATGTTATGGTTTGTACCAGATCGGATATTGCCCATGCAGTGGGAGTTGTGAGCAGATACATGAGTAATCCAGGGAAGGAACATTGGGAAGCTGTGAAGTGGATTTTGAGATACCTAAAAGGCTCTTCAGAAACCTGCTTGTGTTTCTCAGAAAAGAGCCTAGAGGTACAAGGTTATGTTTAGGCAGATTTAGCTGGAGACATTGACAGTAGGAAAAGTACTACATGTTATGTTTATACTCTTGGCGGTACTGCAGTGTCATGGGGCTCTAATCTACAAAAGATAGTTTCTTTGTCCACTACAGAGACTGAGTATGTTGCATTGTTAGAGGCTGCTAAGGAGATGATATGGCTGCAGAGTTTCTTGGCGGAATTGGGTAAGGAGGTTCAGAAAGGCAGAGGCTGAGTATGTTGCAGTGTCAGAGGCTGCTAAGGAGATGATATGGTTGCAGAGTTTCTTGATGGAATTAGGTAAGGGGGTTCAGAAAGGCACTCTCTATAGTGATAGCCAGAGCGCCATATTCCTAGCTAGAAATCCAGCATTTCAATCCAGGACCAAGCACATTCAGATCAGGTATCACTTTATTCGATCATTGTTAGATGAAGGACAGTTACTACTTGAGAAAATTTGTGGAAGCAAGAATCCTGCTGATATGTTAACCAAGGGCGTCACACTTGAGATCCTGAAGTTGTGTTCGACTTCAGTTGGTCTTCTAGCTTGAAGACAGGGTTTTTTGAGTTGTAGAGGTGGAGGATATCACATTTGAGAAAAAATGCCAGTGCAGCCAATGGGTGATACAATTAGTGTCCCAGTCTCCAAGTGGGAGAATTGTTGAGAAGGTGGAGTCATGTCCACTGCGACTTAGGCAAGTTATTAAACCGAAATTCCAAGTGAGAGAATTGTTGAGAAAGTGGAGTCATGTCCACTGCGGCTTAGGCAAGTTATTAAACCGAAAATTAAGTTTAATAACTTTCCTTGATCTCTGCTGCACGTCTGATCTCCCGCTTCTTTCTTTCTTCGTTAATTCGTGTAAATCACGAAACCGCGTGAAGCTCCGTGTTCCTCCTCCTCTCCGCATTCCCGCGTCACCTCATCTTGATTTGGAATCCCGCTTCCCGCTTTGCAGAATTGCTAAATATAATTATGGTTGCCTTAAGAAAAGCTTACTTGCTTGGCTATAAATAGGATAACGCAAAGCCCAGAAAATCTACTCCAACCTAATTCCAATCTCTCGGCTGTAAGCTTGCAAAGAAAAAAGGGAAAAAGCTGCTAATGTTTTTGAGGTTTGCTAATAGGGAAGACACTCTTTTAAATTTCTCTCACGTGGCTTGAGAGAGAGAGAGAGAGAGAGAGAGAGAGAGAGAGAGAGAGAGAGAGAGAGATATAGAGTTTTTTTTTTTTTTTATAAACGTCGAGGCTCGACGGTATAATTTTCTCAGCAAATAAAATCCTCTGTAGCTCCGTGGACGTAGGCAATTTGCCGAACCACGTAAATCTTGTGTCGCCTTTTCTGATGTAATTTTTCTAGATCTGTTTTTCGCTTTATTGCCGTCGTTTTTTTCATAACAGGTTGATGACATTAAGGAGTTCGATCTTTCCTCAGATCGAATCTGCCAAATAAGCTGATGCCTTTGATCGGCTTTCTTGTAGTGGTAAGCTTGAATATCTCTATCTTGTTTCTGACCGATCGACTCAGATTCAAATGCCTTCATGACTCAGCCAGCTTTGCCTGCGCTTGCTCTGGCTTAGACAACTGCGTCAGATCGAATAAATAGGCCTCATGGTCTTCTGTCGATGGGTCCTCTATTATCGTACTCTCTTTCTTCTTGACTATTAGATCTCGTCAGAAACCATGATCAATGATGGCATATTTTCGATGTACCGTTTGAATTTAAAAAAAAAAATCTAGCTTTTTACTTGAGGAAGATTTACATACACTGGAGGCCTATATAATTTAAAAAAAAAAATCTAGCTTTTTACTTCAGGAAGATTTACATACACTGGAGGCCTATATATTTATATATCTAGATAGCGCCCCTAAACTTAAATTCATATACACATAATATATATATATATATATATTATATATATATATATACATGTATTCCTTATCCCATGCATGAACATGTGCATATCATCTTTTGAAAATCAAAATACTGATATTTCTTATGTCATTTATAAATCATAAGCTTTGTTAGTGTGCAAGTGAATTTACATGCAGAACTCTCAATTCTCATGCATTTACATATCTCACACTCAAACTATGGTTTTTATAATCCTAACCCCCAATTTTTCTTTTTCACCACTTTTCAACAATGAAATCCACATTTTTTATCCATAGCTAGAATGCTGATTTTGTGAAGATAAGAATTTGGAGGCGAAATAGGTAAATGAATAAGAATTGGGTGGTGTGCATGTAAATTTTGTCGATTTAATGAATTTTCGAATTTAGCAGCCTCAATTTTACCTTCCATTTGTTTTAAATCTCAATTTATGAAATATTGGATTAATAAGCATATGTAACTTATATGAAATGAAGATAATTAATTATATTTTTAATAAATTAATATTAAAATAGAATATTATGTATTAATTTAAAATCATTAACTTCTAATTTTAAGGTAATTATAATTAGTATTACGTTTTTAGTAATTAAGTCATATATTAATAGTTGTATCTTCAAAATTGAGAGAAAGCAATCAATTGGAATTTATGGCTATAAAAATTTTAATTTAGTTGGAAAAAATTTACGCAACCCGCCCGTCCATCTGTTGGGCAGGTTCTGAGTAGAATAAAAAACGGACATTTATATATATACCGCCCAATTCTTATTTATTTGCCCATCAAACACCTAAATTTTTATTTTTAACATTTATACCACTTAAATCTAAAACTGTCAAAATGTTTCGTTGTTTGTGAACAACTCGTGTTCGGCTCGTTCGCTAAGTCAACGAGCCGAACACGAACAACACGAACAAATATTTGCCCATTCGTGTTCGGCTCGTTTTGGCTCGAAATACTACCAATCAATTATATATATATAT
>NW_018164444.1:6568113-6569282 GCF_001263595.1 Phalaenopsis equestris
ATCGTGCCCCAACTCTTAATATCTTATGGTTACGTGATTAGGATTGTCAAAACTAATCTTTGCTCGTGAACAGCTCATGCTCGACTCGCTAAGCAAACGAGCCGAACAAAAACACATTTTTTGAGCTCGAAATATAAAATTACGTGATTAGGATTGTCAAAACTACTCTTTGCTCGTGAACAGCTCGTGGTTTGCTCATGTTCGGCTCGTTTACACCCCTACTTAAATCTTTGTATACACAAAAAAAATAAATCTCTATTTTAACTTTTAAAAAGTAAAATACATTTTTTTTTCAGTCATCGATATACACAAAAAAAAAAATCTCTATTTTAACTTTTAAAAAGTAAAATACATTTTTTTTTCATTCATAGATGAAGTTATATATGTATATGTGTGTGTGAGTGTGTGTGTGTGTGTGATACGCCACCAACAAATTTTCATCATCCATCATGAATCTCAAGGCAACATTTTGAGCAAGAAATATTCAAATCTTGATAAAAATTCATCCAGAGCTTCGATTTCAGTAAACGTATAGTCAAACTGATCGACTTGATGAGACAGACCTAATGATATCAAAGTTAGTCTAATTTGAGTCAAACCAAACCCAGATCAAGTGATTAAATCATTTTTAGAAGATTTCCGGACACATTTGAAATATCAAACGAATGTTGAATTCAACAAGTTCTTAGTCGAATCGAGCGTCTCAACAAGACGAATCAAACGAGCCCAATATTGCTCAATTCCGACATCGTTAAGGCACTCAAATGTCCATCAAACGCCATCTGATCGAGGGAAGCTCTCCGGACAGTCTGATATAAATGATTCATATTCATGCATTAATTGCACCCAGAACACTTTAAATAGAGTGTCACCCCTCACATGAGGATGGGGCTTGAGAGAGAACTTGAGTTTTTGAGAAAGAGCTCAAGTCCAACATCATCCCTGTCCCAAACGTCATTTGATTGAGAGAAGCTCTCCGGACAGTCTGATATAAATGATTCATATTCCTGCATTAATTGCACCCAGAACACTTTAAATAGAGCGCCACCCCTCACATGAGGATGAGACTTGAGAGAGAACTTGAGGTTTTGAGAAAGTGCTCAAGTCCAACATCATCTCTATCATCGTCGACCTTCGTCGACCACCACCGATCGTCGGCGACCCCCCCC
>NW_018164444.1:6570980-6572119 GCF_001263595.1 Phalaenopsis equestris
AAAAATTTTTTTACATCCATACTTAAATCTTTGTATACACAAAAAAAATAAATCTCTATTTTAACTTTTAAAAAGTAAAATACATTTTTTTTTCATTCATAGATGAAGTTATATATGTATATGTGTGTGTGAATGTGTGTGTGTGTGTGTGTGTGTGTGTGTACATACATATGATACACCACCAACAAATTTTCATCATCCATCATGAATCTCAAGGCAACATTTTGAGCAAGAAATATTCAAATCTTGATAAAAAGTCATCCAGAGCTCCGATTTCAGTAAACGTATAGTCAAACTGATCGACTCGATGAGACAGACCTAATGATATCAAAGTTAGTCTAATTCGAGTCAAACCAAACCCAGATCAAGTGATTAAATCATTTTTAGAAGATTTTCGGACACATTTGAAATATCAAACGAATGTTGAATTCAACAAGTTCTTAGTCGAATCGAGCGTCTCAACAAGACGAATCAAACGAGCCCAATATTGCTCAATTCTGACATCGTTAAGACACTCAAATGTCCACCAAACGTCATTTGATTGAGAGAAGCTCTCCGGACAGTCTGATATAAATGATTCATATTCCTGCATTAATTGCACCCAGAACACTTTAAATAGAGCGCCACCCCTCACATGAGGATGAGACTTGAGAGAGAACTTGAGGTTTTGAGAAAGTGCTCAAGTCCAACATCATCTCTATCATCGTCGACCTTCGCCGACCACCACCGATCAAGTTTTGAGAGTGAGTTGAAGTCCAACATCATCTCTACCATCGTCGCCCTTCGTCGACCCCCACCGATCGTCGGCGACCACCACCGACCTCTGTTAACCACCGCCGGCCACGTTGATCATCTCTGACCGTCGTCCACTATCGACCACCGCCGGCTACCGTCGATTACTGCCGATCACCGCCGACCATCGTTGACCATCGCACCGTCATCAACTGTCGTCGACCACAGCAGACCTTCATCTACCGCCGCCAACTATTATCAACCACCGTCGATCACACCGCTGACCGTCATCCACCGTTGATCATCGCCGACCACCGTTGACCGGACACCGTCAGGTGACGCTGTAATATGAAAATCTAGTAATCATTTTCGTCTGTGGGACAAGGGGACGTTGTAATCATCAACAT
>NW_018164444.1:6572219-6573054 GCF_001263595.1 Phalaenopsis equestris
AGGCGGCTAGTTTTCAGTTGCCCGCAGCGACAGCCGAAGCCAGTCACTAATTAATAATTTCAAAATATTTTAGGATCTATGTGAAAGTTATTCAAAGCATTATGTTAGAATCAAAAGACTTTTTGAGTTCAAAGCAGGCATAAGTGGTCCTTTTTGCTCTTTGCCCCCTTGCTTTTCCAGAAAGTGCATGTGGTGTGGTCGTAATTTTGAACCAAAGCAGTGGGTAAAGCCGTCAAATAGAAATATCAGAATGAGGCGTCACGGATGTCACGTGACGGTCGTACGGGTTCGACGGCGGGTATGGCGGAAAGCGACCCACGCCCGCATAGAATGATTAATCTTGATTACAGGCGTGGTTAAGAGGAGATTAATCAAATTTAATACTGATTAAAGTGGTCTAATTATTCTGCGCTGACCCCACAACTCCCATGTGATTGGCATGTAAAAATAGATCATTTATATGCCCTCCTTTTTTGTCCTACAATTTAGAAAATAATTAAATAATTTTTAATTATTTAAAATTAAGCCTTAGTTCAAGAAAATTACTTCAACTTCAACTTTAACAATTTGAGAATTATTCAGATTAAAATAACTTTATATAAATGATCAAAATTATTTTGAGATTTTACTTCTCAAAATATACAATGAGGAAATGACAAGTAGGGCTGTTAATGATCTTATTTAGAGCCAAGGCGGGTTAGCTCTAAATCTATTTGCGGCTCATTATAATTGATTTCAAGCTGAGCTGGCTCGAAACTGAATCGAGCTCCATCTAGCTCAAAATCCAAACGTACTGGGTCAAATTGAGTTATTGGGATTCCTTTCTACTCAAAAT
>NW_018164444.1:6573154-6573895 GCF_001263595.1 Phalaenopsis equestris
ATTATGTTGCCTCTTCTTTCAACTCTTTTTTATGTTTGTGTACTGAATCTTCTTGCTATATTAATATATTAATCTCTCAACTTTCGTGAATTTTCTAATATTGCTCCTGCTACAAGAGCATATGACTATCTTATATAGAAAAATTTGGATATTATTTGTGAGCAAATATCCTTTATTTAAAATCTCAATGTTGAAAGAGTCCCGACCGATTCTTATATGGGAAAAATCGTAAAGTATTATGAATTGATGTTGTCAAGTCAAATAATATTGGTGATATTCAAATTTTTATTTGAAAAAAAATTATTTTTCAAATGATATAATTGTTTTGTCTCTTAAATCATCTATCCAATTTGTTTTTTACTTCTTGGATAACTTACAATTTATGAAAGGAGTGTACGTGCATGCCTTCAATTTCCACTACCTACTAAACTAGTAACTATTTTATCAGCATGTGAGAGTTGTCTTTCTCAATTTTTATGTTGGGCATTACAATCATTATTGGATTAATTGTTTTCCTTAGAGAGTATGGTGCGATATAAACATTTAAGATTTTGACAAAAATAATGAAATTTGTATGATATATTTAAGGCTGTATAACTTGTAAAGGCAAATGGTTAGATCTTTAGAGGAGAGTTTTTGTGAATAACTGGTTTAATAGATTTTTCTTTATATAAAATGAACGGGCTTTTTATGAAAATAGGGAAAATTAAAGGAGTTGTACAACAACAACAACAACAACAA
>NW_018164444.1:6573995-6575655 GCF_001263595.1 Phalaenopsis equestris
ATATATATATATTTATTTATTTATTTATTTATATCTAAGTTTAAATTATAACATCTTATGTGGTAATGTGGTTAATCTTTTATTTTCTATATATTTGGTTCAGGTTCGAATCTCACACTTTACATCTATTTTTTTCAATTTAATTTTAACGAGCCAATTTCGAGCCAAATACGAGCTGAACACGAACACAAATATTTAAATCAAGTCGAACACGAACACACTGTTCACGAGCCAATTTCGAACACGAGCTATTTCGAACGAGACGAACATGAGCCAAGCCTGAGCTCGCTCAAACTCGGCTCGTTTACAGCCCTATCTATATGTGTGTTGAATTCTCGTACAATGATAAGACGATAATTCATTACTCTACCGTCGCGAATTTTCCAGCATGCATCAACTCTGACCAAAAATCTCTTTTATGAGAGCACGCAAATTTATAAGAACAAATAGAGTAACATTAAAAATGTAAATAGAAAAGTTAAATATGTAAATATGGACTTTTCTATTATCAATTCATGATTCCATTGTGAATAATCATAAGACACTTATTCTGCCTATTTCTTACTTATAATGGTGGAGCAAGAAATTTCCAAAAAAGGGCCACAAAACATTTTTTAAGAGAGCTCCAAGAAATTTTCAATTTGACTAATGACTGTTTGATTTATGGTCAATTATGCTCCCATAGACGTGCTCTTGACATAATTGGATTGGGCTTTCAAATTAAATCGTTTCGACTACCGATTATAAATTTGATAAAAGTGAAAATTAAATGATCTTCATGTAACACAAAAGATTAAATGGATTCCAATTTGATTTAGTTTAGATGCATCGAACATCATACACGCCCAAAATAATAAGCGAAATATCGAGCAGAGTCCTACTCATCACACACCTTCACTGAGAAGGGGCCATTTACCTAAAATTTACATTTCTACATTTATATCACCCGAATCTTTCATAACACATCAATAATATCACAATTAAAATAAAATAAAATAAAAATTGAAATGCGGCTTTTCAAGTAAATTTGCAGTTATGCAAAATTTTAAGTTTTGGTGTTTAGATGTATAAATACATATGAATTGAAGGTATATATGTAAATCTTCCTAAATAAAAAAAAAAGGATGACTTTAACTACAGACATTATTGACAAAAGGTGGACTATCACATTCTAGAGAGAATGAATAAATGAGGGAAAATGTTAAGAATTTTTATATCAAAAATTAATTATATTTTATTTCAAAATGAATGCAACAAAAGTTAAGTGATTATTTATATGTTGCAATAAAACTCAACTTGATCAATTTTTTTTTATATAAAAATAATACGACCCAATTGATATTTTAGGGAATAAAGATATGGTTTGTTGATTGGGAGTTTTAGCCTTTTTCATCATCACTTGCAATCCAAACAAATGCATTACATTATTGGGAAATTCATTAGCTTTTGTAAATTATAATTTGATCAAGTTGAGTTGAAATTATATCACCGGATCCATCTTTGGTTTTATCGCTGATGACAATTTCTCCATCTCTCCATTTCTGATAAAATTCCAATTGAAATCACCATGGAAGATGTGCAAATCGCACTCTTTGCGGGCAAATTCACCCACCCATGAATCTCTCTCTCTCTCTCTCTCTCTCTCTCTCTCTCTCTCTTT
>NW_018164444.1:6575832-6580545 GCF_001263595.1 Phalaenopsis equestris
AATTGATTGAGTTAAGATAACCTAGTAAAAAATCGACAGGAGGATGTCTAATCAATGCTGACATAGCAATTTATCTAGAAGCTCATCAAGAGGATGGCTAAGCCATCAACTGAAAGAATGTTGGCCCGATACAAAGATGTATCCCATAGAAGAGTCTTTCCGACGAAAGGATCAACCCCATAAATATCTTTAATTGTCCACAAAGACCGAAAACTTATTGTCATAGAGGATTTCTGAAAATAGTCAACCAAAACAAGTCGAACAAGCTAAGACAACACAGATAAGCCAGACGAGCCACGCCAGCTCATATAAGCCGACAAAGACAAAAAAAAAAGGCTAGAAGATGAGTAGTCCCCTATAGATCTCCGAAAATATCTCAGTGTAAGCCCTTCAAGATATGGGCAAAAATGAAATATTATTGTTGGCTAAATCCTCTTTAAATAGGAGAAATATTCATTGAAAGGAATTCCTCTTTTCACTTGTTCATTTTTTGATATCATAAGATCCAATATTAAAACCACCTCCCTCTCAATCATTTCTCCACTCTACTCTCACGTTCTATTTCTTTGGTGTGATTCAAAAATATTTTTTGATTTAACATCTTAAAAGGTGCGGTGAACATGAATCATACCGCAAACAATAACAGGAGCAAACTAAGGAGAAAAACCTCATAATAGAGAGACTAAAAACAACATGGGTGCACGCAGGAGTTTGTAGCTGAATAGATCCAAGATTTGAAAGATCTAATGCTGGAAGTGACCAAAGGCGGGCTGACCATGAGAGAGATCAACATCGTGGACAAGACACTACGACACCAAATGACAGAAGAGTCCCCTCAACCTTCAAGAGGGAGAATGTTACCCAATACAACGACTGTGTTAGTTCGGCGCCAATCGATCACAACCAATTAAGAGGCACGAAAGCGACTTGTAAACCAGGAAATACGTTCTCTCGACATTTTAACATTTTTTTTTAGAAATTTAGCCACAAGAAGAATCTTACAAATTATGATTAGAAACAATCGAGCATATTGCTTCTTTTGAGTCGACCATATGTGTTCTCAGAATCAATGACGAACTAAAATGTCGACTCTGTTTCACCGCGCTGAGATATTCAACCCTCAGACAGTTTAATGAATTAGTGTATGAAGTAATCACATCATTCATAGATTTTAAGTGGATGTCCGTTGCGAAGTTCGCGAGAGCTCAAGAACCCCAAAAGTGCTTGCAAGCTCTCACACAGCTTTGTCAGGGACAAAGCGAGACTTCACGTTTTCATCACCCGCTTCTAAAAGGAGATGTTGTTAGAGTTTCGAGATTTAGAACCTACGGTCAGTCATGCAGTCCTCTCCGAGAGACTAAATAAATGACCTTTTCGTTATGTGCTAGTCTACATCGTCCGGAGATGATAGCTGAGGTATTAGAACCACACAACAATCATATATCGACAGAAAAATATATTTCTCCTCTTGCTTCATTCAGAACATAACTCACCAACTGCGACCTGCCAAAGAGAATCGTCCACAAAGAAGGTTGGAGACCAAGAAACAACCCTCACCCTACCCGAGCTCGCTTTAAAGATTCACAACCACGCCCGATTCTTTATGTTTACTTATTGTTAAATTCAAAAAATACATATAGAATCTTTTAACTAAATGCACGATCTTAGATCCAAACGACACTTGGAGAACTCAGTGGGCAAATGAGTCTGACTGATACTTGGGGAACACAAGTCAACTCGCCAACGGTGTTTTCATTCGAGCAGTTGAATTAACATCTCAAAAACTTACTAAACAACGATGCTTGACATCTGAATGGGAATCCCCTTAATTATCAGATCAACAACACTCATGCACCATAAGATTCCCATGTCTCTGGTCCCGGAGCATAGGTCAAGCTATTACAGCCAGATTCCCTCCTCACTCATGATAAGATTAGCGGAGGGCAGCGCATGAATCACCCTAGTAGCAAGTCTAGACGGCTACCCCTGCAAAAACTTTAATAGGATCCACTTAATATGATTAGTGTAAGGTGTGGCCCGTCTAGGACAAAGACTTAACCGTGTGACCAAGACATGGGTATTGTAAGACTTGATTCGGGCGATGGCATATTAAAAAACCCGTTGGTTTTTTTTCGACCCCATTTAACTACTCATCTCTACAATACTATCCTAATCAATTGGCCCTTTGACCAAATTAACCAACGTGAAATCACAATCTCCTCATCTTACAAGTTCTGTTGTCATCAATCTTTGCAGTTAAGCACAAAAAAAAAATAAAAAGAGGAAGAAAAAGAAGAGAGCTCCAAGGTACAAAAATACTTTTTCATTTCTTCATTTATAGTTTAACAAAAAATAGTTTACAAAAGATTAAAAAAAAGGTAAAAGGAAATGTCGGGATCGATCATTACATTTGACGACCCACTGTAGTATCTGCTATTTTCGCTACCTCAGTTGACTTCCTCTTCCTTAGGCTCGGAGTCGTTACTATTGTAGAGAACTTCTCGAAATCAACACAATTAAGGGAAAATAGTTCACCCTTTTCCATATGAGAGCCATATATGATCCAGTCCTGGGATTTCTCCGTAAGAAGAGCCCTCTTGCATGGGAAGAGAAGAAAGTTTGGAAAAGAATTCTTCAAACATTTTCACCACGATCATATTCACTCTTTTAGAAACTGATTCTCTTTTTCTAAGTTTAAAAGAAGTAAAGATCGCTCAAGTTTGTCTGCTTGGGCTTTTTCTCACGTCTCTTCCAATTCTTACTCCACCACTACCATCCTCTCTTCAAGCTCGACTTTCCTCATGAAGGAGGGTCAATTAAGTGTGAGCTTGCCAAGTCATCACATGATATCAAGCAGTAGTTCGACAAAGGCTGACTAAGCTCTTTTCCAACAATGTCTCCTTCAAACTCAGACACCACATCTCCTTGACCATCAGGGAAGCGTAGTGGGCAACAACCAAAGAAGTAAAGTTATAATCTTTTCAAAGATCAATCAATAAAAATTTGTCGCCCAACTGAGTTTCACTTTTGCCTCCTCTGTCTGCATAGAAACCCATTTAAACTCTTGCCCCATGTCTTCTTTCGAAACAACAAAGGGGGAAATTCATCCTCAGAATTCAACTCTTAGGAGCATTTCTGAATGAAGGAATTTTTGTTGAAGTCGGTCACGAGAACCTTTCCCTTTCGACAATGCTACCCTTTGAGAAGAATTGTCTCGGACAAGTTCACCTTGCCTGGGGATTCAGTAGACTCTTCAAAATGATGGTCTAATTGGCGTCCCAACGGTGGCGCTGTCGGCAACTTGCCCGTGTTGATGAGGTGATAACGACTAGCTTTATCTCTCACTGACAAAGGCAGAAATCCTGGAGCTTCTGGCCAGAAGTTATTAGGCTCTATCTCTTAAACTTACTCCTCTTAAGCCTCCCTCTCTTGATGGCTCGATACTTCATGACTCACTGCTTCTTCGACATCTAGCTGGTGGATTCCTTGAGAACCTGCAAAAGGAAACAAACCTCTAATTTTCTCTCAATATCTCAACCTCTAGATCAGAATCAATTCATATGTTTATGCTCTTTGAAAAACAATAGTGGTATATATAAGTTCCGCACCTACTGAACCCTCAGGGCCCTTGCTCTATCGAGGACCTTTGGCGTTGGATTTTTCTTTATCCTAAAAGCGTCCAAGCTAGGCCTTTTCTTGGTGATCCGAGCATTCATAGTTTCCTCTCTCTTGGTCTGTCAAACATTGGAGACTTTCCAATCATCCCCAGCCATCACATTGGAGGTGTCGAGTTGCAAGACCTTGTTGACAAGATCAGGCTCCAAGTATTATTAAACTGATAATTTGGCCCCCTCAACCTTACTCCCCACTAACAATACTACTGTCGCTGACACCTTTATTTTTGCTTTAGAGGAGCCTCACCTGATGGAACTGTCCGGATGGCCGCTCGGCGAGGAAGCCAAGCATAACTGTTGCTTCAAACCTTCACCTTATTTCTAGTCCTAATAGATGGAATTTGTCAGCTAGCAAAAATTGTACAAACCGTTCGGTCCAACCTGAAATGAGAACAGATAATTGAATAGATCAATCGACCAAGGGATCCCTTGCCATTGAGCAAATATGAGGAAATTCATAATGAACGCAATGGAGTTTGGCTTCACTTGCGCTGGGATAACTCCATAGTTGTTGAAGATGGAGTGTAACTTGATACAAAATGAAAGGTGAAGGTCGAGTTGGAATTGGTCCTTATAGAACAAAAGGTCACCTACGTGCAATGTGGTCGCCAAATACGGAGTGCTAGAGACATGAAGATTGATGGAAGAGCAAAAAAGATGACTCCTCTATAACTAGTCGACCTCCTCTGGAGTCATTCACGACTAGTCATCCAAAGCTTGCAATTCAAAGTCCCTCAGAGAATACCTTGGCACCATCGAGCTATCGTCAAAGTGAAAAATTGAAGTTCAAGAGAGCGAGAGATGAGAGAAAAGTAAATGAAGTGTTCCCTCGTATCTCACCCCCTTTATATATATAGAACGACAAATGAAGTTCAAACGTCGTGCAATGGTAAAATTGGAAATGGGCAATCATTTCCATAAGGATCATCAACAAGAATAAAAAATACATGAAACTCAATGAAAAAATACCTTTCTTACAAAATAACACATGGATAATGATAAAGCACTCAGAAATAGTTTGAGGAATTGAAGTATTACA
>NW_018164444.1:6580645-6581517 GCF_001263595.1 Phalaenopsis equestris
TTGTTTATATTTTTCCAAAAATCAGTAAGAATGTTCATGTGAAGAGGAGAGCATTCCATTTTTAAGTTTATGTAAATAATTTGATAGTCATAAAATAGCTAGCAAAAATATACCTGTCTCGAGGTTGCTGTTTGCTGGCGAGAAGGAAGTTAGCAGCTTCAGTCGAGCAGATTCGGGCGCTTCTCCTATGTGAGGAATAGCTCGCAGGATCAAATGGGAAGAGTCGAATCTTGCCGTGAGAGGAAGGTGTCGAATTCGGCTTCGTCCGTTCGGCAGCAGAGGTTTTGATCGAGCAAAAGGATCGAATGGGAGACAGGGGTCTTCGGCACAGTGAAGAGGAGACCGGCTGAGCGGGGAAGGCGAAACAATTGAAGATCTCGGTGCAGTTCCTCGGCGCAGAGGAGAAATCGCACCAGCAGGCGTGGGTGCGGGAAATGGAATCGGAGCGGAGCGGAGGAAGGAGGAGGTTGCGGCGTCGGTGCGGTGGCGGGAGATCGGGGTCGAGCAAGCTTCGTCGATGCGGGAGATCGCGCGTACCCGAGAGGGAGGAGCAGGCGAGGAGGAAGGAGGTTGCGGCGTCGGTGCGGGAGATCGGGGTCGAGCGGCGCTGTGGCGGGAGACGGGAGTTATGCGAACAGGGATGAGCAGCAGCGGGAGACGGGATCGAGCGAGGAAGACGAGCAGCGGGAGGCTCGAGCGCGAGAACAGGCGAGTGGGAAAAGGGAGTAGCGAGGAAGGGAGCTGAGGTCTTCGACGCACAGGGAGGAGCGGGATAGCACCGGAAAGAAAAGCTTGGAGCCCCGAATTAAGTCCGAATCCCAGAGGAAAAAGACGCTCCTTTCCTTTTAGAATCGGAGCTGGAGCCGCTCCCT
>NW_018164444.1:6582247-6589563 GCF_001263595.1 Phalaenopsis equestris
ATATATATATATAATTGGCGGCTTTAAGTAATTTGACTGATTATAAAAGTAAGAAAGATATATAGTTAGTTAAAATTTTAATTAAAAAAATAGATTGAAAATATTTTAAATTCTATTTTAATGAATTTTTTTAATATGCATAGTATCATTTAAATATTGCTCCCATCCTTAATATCTTACGTCAACGTGACAAGAGATGCTAAAACGGTTCGTTGTTCGCAAATAGCTCGTATTCGGCTTGCTAAACAAATAAATAAAATATAAACAATAATCTTATACTCGATATATTAACGAGCCAAACATGAACAATAACATTTTTAGGAAATAGAATATGCACACGAATGTTTTTGTAAGAAGGTAAACACAAGACATTGGTAACTTGTACGGAAAAACTATTGGGTGGCATCACATGGCGGGTCTAATGGTGGAAAAATTTTTTTGCTTGGCTGTTTATTTTCATATATAATGAATTAAATATTGGAGTTATTGAATTTAATAGAGTTTTTTTTTTTTTTTTTGAAGCTATAGATATGTAATAATTTATTGAGGAATTTAAAATCTCATCAATTTACAAATTAAAATAAGATGTGAAAGAACTCTCGGCTATGAGTGTAAAAGAACTGAACACAAAGGAACAGAGCTAGTGTTTGTGTTTGATTCGTTTGAAATTTAGTTTGTTTGAAATAGACTGGTGTTCGAAATTGTTCATGTTCGTTTCGATTTGTTCGAAATTAGTTCGAATTGTTCGAAATGTTCGAATTATTTGGGTTATTTTAATTGCTCGAAATGCTCGAATCGTTCGAATTGTTTGAATTGCTCCAAATTGTTCAAAATTATTTGAAATTATTTAAAATGTTATAAAACAAAAGTATTATAAATGTAAAAATAAAATTTTAGATGTTAGAAATGTAAATGCATAAAAAGTGTGTGGTAAGTATATAAATTTCACAACATGGAATCAGGAAACCATCCCATAGGCCATGGCAGCGAGATCACGACAATGAATGTTAAAACAAAAATGTACAAATAATAAATTTTCTCATTATAATTACAAAACAAATATAACAGCAAAGACACATGCTAATAGGAAGCAGGACCAACAAATGAAAATTGTCAGCTTCACTCATTAATAAAGCAGATACAATCATACAAACTCTAATCAGCTAAAACATAATTGTAATCAGCTAGTTACATGGCAGAGAGCGCTGTGATAGCCTTTTCGAGCATAAGTTTTGATTTTCCATTCTTGTGGCGATGAACTTACGAAAACAGTACTGGAGCTGCCCTGCACTCTTATATCTCATCTTGCATAACACAGTAATTCCATATGGTTTCTGTCAAATGTGTTCCTTCACAAATTTTATAGGGATAGCTTACACAAAATATATAGAATTATATCATATGAAAAGAGATATTTGCATGCAAGATTCAAAGTTAAATCAATAAAAAAAAGGAAAATTAACATGCATACACCTCAATTCCAATGTATAGGGATAGCCTACACAAATTCTGCTACATCCAACTCCTCCATCATCTGAAAATTTCATTAAACACCTTAGTTTTTAAAATATTTTTTTCTTTTATAATCTTACATAGGGTTGTGGCGATGAACTTACTAAAACAGTGTTGGAGCTGCCCTGCACTCTTATATCGCCTCTTTCATCGCAGGTATCATACCTCTTGTTTGATTCACGGCAAATTGGTTTTTGGGAGATGGCAGCAGAGTTCTCTTCAGCATCTTCATCTTCTGCAAATAGTTCTGAAGAGCACAAAAGGCTTAGTTTAAAAGGCTTAGTTTATGTATGAAATCAGTGGTTACTAATATGGAAGTGTAATTATTTCGCTGAATAATGAAATAATTCGATCATCTATTGCTGAGCTGCCCCTGCTTTCTTCTGTTAGCTGATTCACCACAACCTTGCTTGGCTGTTCCAGCTTCAACGGAGCTTGCAGTTTACCTGCAGAATCAATGACTAATTTTTAACTTCTTAGAAAGGCCATTTAAGTTTAAGAGCCAAAGCAAAGCTTAATATCATTAAAGCAAAGAATATGATTTAAATTATTACGGGTTGAATGAAAGACAAATAAACAATTTAAAATTTAAAACAATTTGCATAAAATTTTGCTCACTAATATAAAAATTAAATATGATATATTTCATTCAGAAATCTAAATTCCCCTTTACAGCAAATATCTTAAAGATAAATAGAATCAATGTAAAACACAAAAACGAGTGACTCAGGCAACCAACAAGCTTCACTCTTGTGTTATATTTGAAATTCAATCAAAATTGGTTGAATTTCAAATACCTCAAGCAAAGATAGATGAAAAATACTATGCATAAAATACCACATATACCAATGTGATAACTTGAAGCTACTCACCCAAGTAAGCTCTTCCAAAGTGCTTCTACTTCTCTCGTAGTAAAAAATGTTAGCTGCATGTATAGATAGAAAAAAAAGTAACAGAGTTTAACTTTCAGAAAGTTTTCAAAAATATTATTTATACTTAATATTTCCTTGCCAAACTTCAATTTGCATAAGCCCTTTTTTGCACCACAATTAAAAGCATAAATATACTTAATACTTCCCTGTCAAACTTCATCCAAATCCTGAATCTAGTTGAATATCACAATAAACAAGTATCAGCCAAAGTCTTCTCCCTGCAACCCAACCGAAACCAGGGAGGGGAGAGAGGGAAACAACTCTCTCACCAATTTTGGGAGTTGTTGCGCCTCTCTCAAGCCCCTAACATGACTTCCCTGGATCTAGTAATAGTCAAACAAAACCCAAGCATGGTAGATAAATAGATATATTATTTATCCCTTCATTAACTGATTTGACGGCAGCTTGTATCATGATAAGTTGCAGAAGCATCTACAGCTATTCTATCTACAACTTCATCCAAGTCCAAGTTCTTCCCCTTATCTGCCGTAACATGATAAGCCTCCCAAGCCCATAACATGAGTACATGACTTCCCTGCTTCCCTAAATTTAGTAATAGCCAAATAAGTTCCATAAAAGTAAGCAGAAATTGAACAAAAAGCAGCAGATAGACAATCATCGTAATAGTGATAGTAATAAAAAAAGGGCAGTTGAAGATAACTATAAACATCAGTCGAATGGACTAGATTTGATGAATTTTCTAGTTCGCATCAATAAAAAACTAGCATGAAGCAGGACAATAAGCTTAGATATATGTAAGTGAGAGCATTAAAATCCAAACATAAATGTATGTCTTCCAAATGAACCCTGTAAGCATTTCGTACACTAGCATTTAATGTCAGGAACATCTAAGGGATCACCTGCAATAAATCTATGATGCACACCAACATAGACACCCCAAAATCCTCACCTAGCAAGCCAATCAGAAGCAGAATTCCCCTCCATATGAATAAAACTTCATTGAGCTATTAGATAATACTTGTCTATATAATTCCAAATTTTATTAAAGCGGATCAACAAATCTTAAATATTTTTTCTCCTCTTCAAATATATTCCAAAAGCAAAACAGAGTCAGTTTCAAGATGTAAGACAAACCAGTTAAAACTAACTGTAATAGATAAAGCCAATAAAATAGCCCAACAATCAACTTCAATAGGGGACATAACAGAGCAATGGGATGAGAAAAAATTGTCCAGAGATTCTCTAAAGATACCAAAGGCTGTTTAAGTCTTGCCCCATTCAAGCTCCAACTTTAGAAAGAAAAAAGTAATTGCACCAAAGCCTGTTGAAGTCTTGCAGCAGCCATGACAATAATAAGCAGTTAATAGTCTGATTAGAAGTCCAACAATCAGCAGTTAATGACACCACGTGAACATCTTTAAGACAAGATTTAAGTTTTTCTTTCTCATGCTCGTAAACTTTCATGCAATCATTTTTTATGGTCTCTTGAAACATTTTGAAAGTTAGGATTTAACATTTTCAACAATATATTGAATCAAGTATGTTCAACAATTATGAATAGATACTCATGTACAATTATCATTTTTGCAATCATCTCTCTTATAAGTTGTTGACCATAATTTTTAGGATCATAAAAAGTAGGAAACACTAAATTAATGTCATCTTCGAAAGTCAAGAAGTTCTCTTATCTGACAAGTTAACTAGTTATTGACTTTTTTGTTTTTATCTTAGCACATTCCTTAATGTGTTTAAAAAGTTGTGAGGTTGTGTCTGACTTGGATTTAAGGATTTTTACCCCATAACAAATGCATTGAACAAATGATTTTTAAACCCCCCTTGGAATTTGATTTAACATCAATAAAATATTCTCAAACAGATAATTTTCTTTTCCTGCCTTTCTTACATTCGATTTCAGTATTAGTGCTTGCAACAGTTACTTCAACTGGTTGAGAACTATCATTTTCATCATGAATTGCAATTGTCAATTGTTCACTACTTGATACAGATTGAGAATGTTCAATATATGACATTCTAAATAACAGCACACAAAAATATAATATCACATGAGATTTCAATCATTTCATGCATGTATGTACATAAATATGTTTCAAAAGGAAAAGAAGTTTAAATATATCGAGTGCATGAACCTCCTTATAACACAGAGTTCAAGATAAAATATATTTGATTTGTGATAATTATTAAATTGGAAAAAAAAAAATTAACACTTTGTGCCACCTCTTAACCACTAAGCAAATTAAAAAAAAAAAATTTAGGATTGAGAGTTTTATGATCCATATTATATATGAAGATATCAGATCAAGGAAAATCAACACTTTGCCTCAAAAACTTTTATTAAGACTAGAATTTAGCCAAATAAATATTAAGAAATAAGGCAAAAAAAAACTCTTTTTTTTTTCAGACAACACCTCTGCTAGAAAAAAAAGAGAAGACAAAGTCATCAAAAGCACTTGTTTATTAGTTCTGGTTCTCTCATTTCCTTGCAAATTATTTTTTCCCCAAATCAGTATTACCTTTCATGATGAATGTTGGCCGGTTTGGTTACTTTAGCTCTGCTGCAACTTCAATGTAGAGCATAGTTGTAGAGCGTTATAATTGGATTGTATACATAAATTTGTAGTACTGAATCAACAAATCACTGGTTGTAGTTTTAATTCACTCTTAGATTTCTGTTATTAAAAAAAAGACCTATAATTCTTTCTTTAAAATTTATGGTGGAGTTCAAATGATCATGTTCAATATCAGAGGAATTTCAAGAGGAGAACTGTACAGCAGTAATCAGAATAGAATGGTAGCCAAAATCCATTAACCTAAGTAAATTGAAAACTGAAACTTCTTCATGATTCTTCTTAAGCGAGGAAAGTAACCACCTCTAATCACTGAAACTGGAAGGCATTTATAAGCATAAAGCAACTTGTTTCTTCATAATTAAGTTGTAGCCCTAAGAGTTTATATTGCTTTTACGTATTATGTCTACACAAACAACCGCTCTCTTTCTAGCCTCCGTATTATTTATATGTTACTTTTCTTTATTGTTCTCCAAGCATAATTCTAAAAAAAAGATGCTTTCAAATTAACCGATTGCAAATTTGACAGTTTGTGAATGTAAATGCAGAACAATTGGTTGGTGAAAATTATGTTCTAATAATTTGTTGCAGACTTTCCTATTAATGATTTCCCTCCTCTGCAGCAACATGCATTCTACAGAATTGGGCGTGGTGATCAACCCCCAATACCGAATAACCTTTCAAGCAATGCACAGGATTTTATCCGAAAGTGCATGCAGGTGGATCCAAGTGCAAGACCCACTGCAACTTGCCAAACCACTTTTTCATTCTATGTCAAAGCATTATCCGATTATAGAAGAGGATTGAGAGCCTTCCCGGATAGTCACATGAGAGAAACATCATGCTGAGAATCAAATAATGAACATTTTGAAACAATTCATCCTTAGGAAGGAAATTGGGCTTACAAGGAAGAGGCTCACCTCGTCAATGTCTATTAAAACAAAAACAAAAACCCAAAAAACAAAAAGGAATCCCTTCTCAACAAATAGTACCACTTAGCTGACGAGCACACTCATGAGGCCTTGGTAAAGAACACCTATGCCAATGTCCCACTTAAAAATGTAGCACGTAATCTTCCCTTTCCACACTATAGATAAGCCAAACCCCATACCTTTCACGAACTTTGCCCGCACCACTTGGATAAGGTATGGAATTTATATGACTATGACTTATGTTGATGGTTGATTCAATAGAGCCTAAGGACTCGTTAACCTCAAGAGCAACATTGTATAATGGCAAATGGCATTCTAATCTCCCCATATAAAGCCAGGGAACATAAAATTCAAAACCATATAGATGTATGATTTTTTAGAAGTAACAATACTATAAAAGAATCATCATGGAGACAGCTAAACTTTATTTTTACCACTCATCTTTGATCGTTAACCCACAAAATAAATGCAACTTCTTGCCAACATATCACTCTTCTTGCCAAAACTTCATAAACATAACAATGTATAGTAAGAAATATTACTTTGATTTTTAAGAATGTAGTAAGAAATAATTTTTTGTATAGTTTCTAGTCTTCTAGAGACAATAATTGAATCATAGCAATTATTGAATCACAACAAAAATGTTGAAACTTGTTTGAAAGTAATACTTAAGCCTGTATGCATCACAACTCAAGTGCATAATAGCCCAAGTCCCCAAGTAGAGCTCAGTGCTAAAAAAAAAAGCAGATCTACAGTCAATATGAAGATAAACATATCTGGATTTAGATAAACATATCTGGATAAACATATCTGGATTTCACTCCCAAAAACTTCAAAACCTAGGTTTCACTCAAAAAATTTAAACAAACCTAAAAATTTTTTCTGAAAATTTAAACTAAGAGTGAAATCTGAAGATAAATATGAAATATTAAAGAAAATATGCTCAAAGAAGACGCCTCGGTAGCCTTACAAGCAACCAAGCACCGAAGCAAGAATACCGAGTGGTCGATCCAACGCTGACTCGTCGAGGACAAATACACTTTATCGTAGACAAATAGAAGTAGAGATATAGAAGGAGAGATTAGAGAACGAACACAAACAATCAACCCTAAGCTCTCACGGAGAGAAAGCTTTTCGCGATTTTGAGACAAGGAGGGTTCTCAGCTTCTCGTCGATAGAAGCTTTTCGCGATTTTGAGAGGAGGAGGGTTCTTGCAGTCACCGAGAGGAAGCTTTTTATGATTTTGAGACAAGAAGGAGCGGCCGAAACTAGAGCTTCCGAGAGGAGAAAAAGCGGCGTGCTTTCGAGAGGGGAAAGGGCGAACAAGGGGTTAGGGCTTCCGCCTTTGGGTAATAAGGTTATTACATTTGTTTGTATATATTAATATATATATA
>NW_018164444.1:6589998-6591545 GCF_001263595.1 Phalaenopsis equestris
CTTCTCACATGGTTATTTTAAAGTTTATATACTCTTTTTTGGGTTTTTAGTATTTTGTGTGGGCAATACATTGTTAATATTGACTACGTATGTCTAATTATTAAAGCTAACGGTGTTATGTTAACAATATTAAGCATGCTAGATGAGATATCAAAACACACTGATAATTAAGCCAGCGGTAGCTTTTCTTTTGTTGATCCTTAAGCTTTCTATGTGATACATATCATATGATATTTCATTCTTTGATGTTTTAATTTAACGTTGTCGACATTTGGCGTTTTGATTACATGTTTATATTATGATGGCAGTGTATCTAGAGAATTAGCTAAAACGTTCATGGCATGAAATGGCATACCGTTGCCTACTTTTTACATTTGTCATCTTTGTATCTTTAGTCGATTATCGTGCTTCATAAGCTGTTAATATATTTTTTATTCCATTCCTTCTACAATTTGAACAATGACAAACGCCTAAAAGTTCATCAACGTTTACTTCTCTCTTTTATGTTTGTTTTATTTCGACAAATGCTTAGTTTTATCCGGTTCACCAAACCCGTTTCTTTTCAAATTTTCATCCTTGTACTACCAAAATGTTCCGGGCTTTAGGCGCTCTTATTTAACCAAGAAAATCAATTTGCTTTTCATGCAAACTTTAGGAGCTTGATTGAATCATGTTTCCAGTCAGTTTTTTTCTTTTTTTTTTGGCTGAATTTAAAGTGAATCATTATTTGATTTCATTTCTTATTATCCTTGTATATCAGATCTATATACCCACATTAATTATTTTCTGTATGTGACAACTAGCTACTGCTAGAACTGTTGGTCATCTCTCCAAGAGCGCTGAGGTAATGAAGCTAGTCAGTAGTCTCATGAAGGCTCCTGAAGTGGCGACGACCATGCAGGAATTTAGCAAGGAAATGACAAAGGTGAGTTATTTGTGGCTAAGTTTCGTTCTTTTAACTACTTTTAGCTTGGTTCTTTTATTGTTTTTTTATCATTGATTTTGCACTATTATTGACCTGACTTCTGTATAGAAGTTCTACATAATTACCTTTAGCAATTATAATAAGTTCAATGTTAGTAATTCTATATTAAATTTGACCAGTCATTTTCTATGTTGATATCGTCATTGCCAAATATCATCTATTGAGAACTATAATGATGTATTATAGCTTTAGCTTTGGGCATTCGAGTAATGATTTCACATCAGAAACTTTGGTTTTAAATATCAACTTTTGATGATTTTAGTTTAACGGTTGAAGGCACTGGCACTGTCTATAAGCCTCATACTTGATAGCAATTGTGTTTTCAACCTTACTGAAATCATCTTATAGTGATGTTCTTGTTCATTAAAAGTTTTATATGCTCATTTTAGATGTGTGATTGATGGTCTTTAGATGGTGGATTTTCTTCTCTTTTCATCCATAGAGTTAGATTGGCCTACCTTGAATCATGGTAGATTTGACCTTATTGATTACTGAACATGAACATATGCACTAGGGATCAGATTTACGTCTGTTTGGGGCAGCTGCAGCTTCTCAGTTTTTC
>NW_018164444.1:6591645-6599988 GCF_001263595.1 Phalaenopsis equestris
AAATTGAGTTATTGGGATTCCTTTCTACTCAAAATCGGCTAGATCCTGCTCAAAATTGAAGTTGACTAGCTAAAAATGAGTTATTTGGAGTTGTTTTAGCTCGAAATTGACCCATGACTCGTTACATTGAATTTTAATTAGCATTTACTTGATAATGCATGTATAGCTCGAAATAAATTCGATAAAAAATTTTAACTCAAAATTAAACTTATTTATTATGATCCGATCTCAATGTGTGCCAAAATTCAAATCGAACTATTATCGGTGTTAGAGCTGAATTCAAGAGACAAGTTCAAAAATTAGAAATTTATGTAAATATAAATTTGCGATGCGATTAAATTGAAAATAATAATAATAATAATAATATAAATACTGAAATATTTATTTTGTAAGAACTCACAAAAGCTGGTGATGCGCGGGGGCTCGGGTTTTACGGATGTGGGGCCCACTGTTTGACTTAGGCTGACGTGGAGAAACGAGCGGCAGCGATCCAATGCAGAATGCGACGGAGCTTGTATTTTTATATTGGCTGCGGGTGCGCGTGCACGTTTGGGCGGTGGGGACCACGAGTGCTTTTTATTTTTATTTTTATTTTTTTTTGAATAAAATCATTATGCCAATACCCGCCTTTTACACACACATTCGAATTTTTCTCCATCCTTCAAGGTTATGTCTATATATCAATATTAGTTTTTAACGTGGATGCTAATTTATAATTAATAAAAATTATGTATGTTTATATCTGGCTAACTTATAATCAATATAAAACATACATACACCCACAATAAGAGTCGGTTTGATGAAAAATTACTGTATCAAATAGTATCAGATGTCCAATAAAAAGGTGTCACGTGACAACTCGGGCCCGAACTTTGTATGTCAATGGACCTAAATTGTCACGTGACCCCCTGTTATTGGACACCTGATACAAATTACATCAGGTGTATCAGGTGTCCTGATGCAATAACTTTAGTAGGATTTATGTTAGATTTAAACTAAATTCAGTCGAACACGAGAAATAGGGCTTAGCGTAAATCTAAACTTTACGCGAATTTAACAGATCTATCTTAGAAAAAAAGTTATTGTGGAACTGAAATTAACACGAAAAACTCGATAGAGAAATTTAAATGGATTTAATCTTAACCGAACCAATCAAGATTCTGGATTTAACAACATCCAGATTTGATAAATACGAATTTACTAAATTCTATTTAACTTAAATTTAGTTTGTAGCCAAACACCCCGTAAAAACTAAAAAAGTTTATCAAGATAATTATAATACTTAATTAAATAGCATAAACATAGGAGAAAATAATTTATCTAAATTATAAAAAAATTGTTATGCTATACGATATGTAATCTTTTTAAAGTTAATGCATGCTTATGACATCACTTTCTATTATATTTTCAATTTGTTTCCAAAATATTCATTTAAATCTAATTGTGCCTTCTATTTAAAATTATATTTTCATTAAACCTATCCTTTATCTTTTACATTTAAATCAGAAAAAACTTTCATATCACGTAAAAAATATCACTATTTTAACTTTAAAAATGTGAAATTAAATACATCTTTTCATGCATAGATAAGATGGTACGTACGTAGAAATTAATTTTTAAGTGTTAATAAGTAAATGCATAGGATTTGAGGGGTATGTATGTAAATCTTCCTTTTGTTTGTTAAGGATGTCATTTGTGACCGCACACTCATTCCATAAATTTGTTACTCATCCATTAAAGGCTGAAAATGAATATCAAAATTACTCTTTGGATTATGAGGCCTTGGAATGCTCATTATTAAGAGCATATAATATGAAATGGGACACATATACAATGATGGGCTATATAGAGTAATAACTAATTATCAATGCAATATGGTTAGATACTCCATCAACAAATATCCAACATCTAACGCAAATCTCGGGGCATGACAAAGATCTCGAAGCAATCTTTTGAGTAAGGAATGTTCAAATTTTGATTAAGAGTCATTCCGAATCCCGATTTCATCAAACTTGCAGTCTAACCGATCATATTGACTATATAGACCTAATGATGCTAAAATTGGTTTAATCTGAATCAAATCAAGCTTAGATCAAGTCATTAAACCATTTATGGAGACTTTCTAGGCATATTTTGAAGTTCAAACGCATGCTTAATTCGGTAAGCTTATAGTCGAATCGAGTGCCTCTGCGAGACGAATCTAACGAACCCAATATTACTCATTTCAGCATCACTAACGTACTCAATTGTTATCTGCTCAAGGGAATCTCTTTGGGACGTCTGATCATAGTGATTCATATCTTTTCATTAATTGCAACCGAAATTCTATAAATAGAGCCCCACCCCTCTCATGAATGAATGATAGAAAGTTTGAAGCCTGAAGAGGACTAAAACTTAGAGAAGGAGTTGAAGTCCAATATTATTTTGTCGCTGACCACCGTCAACAACCACTCCCCAACTATTGTTGGCCTCCAGTCGCAGGCTGCAGCTGACCATCGTCGACTACCACTTGTCAGTTGTCGTCGACCATCATTGAGTGTTGCACACTTCATACGACGTTCGTTCGCTCACTGCCAAATCACATTTATTTATTTTTCATATTTTATAACACATTGAACCGTAGAGTTAATAGATTATTAATTTTATATTTATTGTAATAAATATTTGCATTCATTAATTCCACCACAGAGAGAGTGAAGGCTCTTGAATAAGAAACAATTCACAATTAACTGAGAGTACTCGAGACTTCTCCTTACAGTTGAATCTTTCGAGCCCCTAGAGGAAAGAAACTTTGAACTCAATGGTAGATTCATACGACCACACTTCAAGACATAGCCAATAAAGTCATTGGCAGTGAAATGCACCATTATAATCAAATATGATTCTATATGTCTTTTGAAAAAACTCAATAGGGCATAACACTTGTTGTTGCTTTCTCATACCTCTAGTAATATATAGAGAGAACTCACTATTTTATCATTTTATTCTATTTTTCTTTTCAAAGCTGTTTGTCAAAGAGATAAGAGAATCGAAAAACTAAATGTACGCCCAAAATGAATTGCTAAGCAACATGAAAGCCCAAATGCTAAATGAGTCTCATGGCATAATGAATCAATCCCAAATAGTTGTGCATCTAGTGACCCGATGCTGACCAAATCAATCACACTCTTTTGATAAACCTTCTAAAGTGACAAGTTGCAGAGCTCCTTACGACAAAATGATTTTGCGAGTACTTCTGAAGTACGTCAGCATTCCAACAAATTTTTAGAATGGGTCTACCATATCTCAATTTTCAAGCGAGCTCTTCAAGTCAAACTTTCTACATTATCCGAATTCATAATTCATACTGGTATGAGTTGGTTGAACTTTCTCACCGAACTCGCATACAACTACTTAATCATACCATTGAGCTCAACGAGCAACTCCTGGATGCGGTTTAAGAAAGAGAATTTTCATTTGTTAACATACATACCATCATTTATTAATAACATATGAACACATAACGACAATCTTGTTGAAAGCGAGCCTGCTCAAGCCCTGTATTACATAGATTATAATATAACTTTTACATAAGCTTCCGATTATATAAATAAATAAAAAAAAAAAAAAAGATGAGAAGTGGTCCTCTCTCTCTCCCTCTCCCTCTCCTAATCCCGCACCCTAAAAAAAAACTATAAAATCTCCTCCATCTTCTTCTCACTTCTAATTCTAGAAACTTTTCCAGATTATATGAGTTCTTGAGTTATACGAGATTTTAAGTCCAAAAAATAAATAAAAAATTTCACATAAAATATTATATGATTTTAATTATTAAAAAATAAAATACATCATTTCATGTACATATAAGATGTAATCAATGAAAAAAAAGTTGAAGTTTATAATGTAAATAGATTGGAATTGAGTCACATGCTATTTAAATAAATTTATCCGTTGTAATTCGTATGCCTGATTTGGACAAGTGTTCATCTCGCATATCCCATATCACCCAATCTAGCCGGGTCAAAAGAGCGGTCCCATTAAACCGGTCGCCTCACCGAGTCGATTGCTCGGTTCCGCTAAGAAGAAGAGCACGCCAGCGGGAATTCCGCCGTCTTTAACGAGACGCGATTCTCCACGCATCGAAAACTAAGATATTACACGTGTCAAATTATGGGGGCATGCCTTGTCAAATCCTGGCCGTCGCCTTGGGATTTGCATTTGATTCCCGTCTACCTTGAGGTGCTTGCCACGCTATTCCCAAAATAGACTATGTATTTTTTCCTCTGAATCACCTCCATGTATTTATTTCTTTCCATATTTTTCATCCCCCTTTTTATTCGCTTTTTTTTTTAATTTTAATTTTAAATTTATTTAAATGTGCCTAACTAAAGTGCTTATTTATTACTATATCATGCTAGTCTTTATCCACTTTGAGCTTCGCTTTGTAGGGATGGTGAGATTGTCAATATATGTCATGGTTGGGAGAAATTATTGCGTGCGGACACTGCAGTATACGGTCAGGATTATTTTCATTTTTTTTAAATTTTAGTGGGGCCCACCGAAATATATCGGGACCGTAGATCAGGTGATTTATGGTCCGGATCCGACACCGCAAGCAATGTATAAAATAATTTTTCCATGATTGGCGGGTGGGGTTAGCTTTTTATGTATCAATCATTTAAAATATTATATTTTATTTTAAATATAACATTCTCTACTTTATTTATTAGTAAGAGCTTTTGAGTAAAAATTTTTAGTGATTAAAGTATTATATTTAAAATTTATTTGATTAACATATTATAATTAATATTTTGAGTAATTATCATATAAAAAAATATTTTTTTAAGGATAATAGGCTACTTTAATAATGAATTTAGGTACATACTTATATGTGAGGTTTTAAGTAGGGGTGTAAACAGGTTGAATTGAGCTCGAGATACATTTGATGAAAGCTTGAGTTGGCTCATGAACTTGCTTCTTTATTATGAAAGAAATATTATATTAATTTAAACTAGGGTAATAATAAAATGAGAAATAAAATTAATAGTTAGGGGATAAAAAAATAATAAATCATTTGATATAAAATGTATTATGTAATCTTTTAGACAATTTTTTTTATTGATACGAAGATAAAATCTTAAATTTTTAATTTATTTTAGTATACTTTGTAGTAATTAATTTTTAAACGAGCTAGCTCTCAAGCCACTTATAGAGGTGAACTCGAATTTGATCGGCTTAGTTGCAACCCTAGTTTTAAACTTTGTCCTCACGACCTTGTGAGAAGGAGCCAAAGCTCATGGTCATTCGATTATGATAGGTTGAATAATATTGGGGTTTAGATCTTTCTCAGTTTTGCTCACACATACATTTTCATCCTTATGAATCATCTTGACATGCTTCTAATTTTTTATGGTGCTTATGCTTTAATTCCAACAATCTTCCGCTTTAAATACACGATTTCACGCTTTTAAAAGATTGAAATTGCATTTTGTAAGTTACAGGAGAGCTAACACGAAAAACAGAGCAAAACAAAGAGTTTTGGGGAAAATCAGACTGACATAGATAAGTCAGGAATTAGCGTGACCACACCACTTAAGCAGCATGAAAACCCCCAAATTCTAAAGAAGAGCTATGTTTTGGAGGGTTCGGCGTAGTTACGCCGAATTGCAACGTGATCACGCCTCCCAACCTGAGAGGGCAGTGTAATTACCCTGCAAATCGGGTGTGGTCACATTGGCATATAATTTCTGATTTGAAAAATTTTAATTGCGGGACTCCGACGTATTTGGAAAGAATTTTGAACTCATGCTATAAAAATCATGTAATTGGAAGATTTTGGAAGCTTTTGGGGATGATAATTTAGAGGAGGCTAGGTTTTAGAAAGAGATTTTCTCTCTTTTTCGAGATATCTTTGTCATGTTTTTCTTAGAGAGATTTATGAGAGAAATTGAGTGTTGTTCTTGTAAGAGAGGAGATCAAATGATTGTAAGTTATTTTTATCTCAATGAAAATGTTTCTTGCATTTTTTTTTCAATGAAATTGCCTTTGCTATTTTCTCAAGCCATAGTAGCTAAATATTTTTTTCACGCCTTCGTAATTTTTGGGACGAATTTCTTGGATTGATGTTTATCCCTGATTTCTCGTATCGTTTTCTGCACTTTAATTTGATAAAAGTTGTTAGTCAACCTTCTGACTTCATTTAAGCCAAACAAGATCTGTAAAAAATAGAAATATTTTTTTGTGGGTCCCACAACCAATTGAAGGGGTTTTGAATTTATTGGGGACACCATAAAGATAGGTGGAAGCTATCTTAGTGGAATTCCAATTCTTCCTGGGACATAGATATAGGCATAAAAGAACTTAACATCCTTGTGTGACAACAACCATGAAAGAGGAATTTATATGAAATTCAATCCAAGTGCCACACATAAATCACAGAGGCATGATCTTCATCAATCATGGAAAAACAACAAAAAACTTTGATTCCTATTTTCTTTTATTTATTTTCGTTAGAATCAGCCAGACTTAGGATTTACTGTAATTGTTTATAAATCTCACTGAACTAGTTTTGAAAAGGTAGTAAACTATAACTTAAGCTTTTTCAAATCAATTTCCGAACATGCTTCCTCGTGGGAACGATACACGACACTTCTTTAAAGCCGCATATTACTTGGACACGTATATTTGTGTATAGTGGCTATCTGCTTCGCGACTCTTTTGCGGATATCAAGTTTTTGACGTTGTTGCTAGGGTAGTTGCACTAAGAAAATGTTTTGAAACAAAGAAGAACTGTAGATGAACATCTAGAATCTAGGTTCGATATTGTTTCAGTTTTTATTTCTTTGTTGGAAGTTTTTCTTTTCTGATTCTTTCAAATTTTCTGCTGCACTTATATCGCTCTGCATTTTTCTTTGCAGATGTTGCTATAAAAGAAAATATGAAAAAACCAAAATTTTTTTTATTGATAATCATTTTTTTTCTGCATTTGTTTGAGTCTTTGCACGTTGATTGTGATTGTGTGTTGAATCGACTCTTGTGTGTGCGTGTGTGCGTGTGTGTGTGTGTTGCTGGGGTCAAATTTTTGTATTATTTTTTAGTCTTTTTCTTTGAGTCTAGAATCCTTAGTGTGTGAGTTTCACATCCACTTTCCTTTTAATTTGACCTAACACCAATTGACCTTGAGATTGAGAGAACTTTTAGATGTCGTAGGAAAGCACTGACCACACCTATGACACCAGTAGGGATGGCTTACCAAATGAACCCAAATATGCACTTAGCAAATTTCTTAGAAATGCGCACCACTTTTAGGTATAACACTGTCATCACTGATGGTGTTAGGCTTTTTCTCTTTTCCCTTAGCGATATAGCTAAAGTGTGGCTGAACTCTTTAGCCCAATGATCCATCACCACTTGTAATGACCAAAACTATCAAACATAGGAATGATATCACATTATTTTCACAATTTGAGGGAGAAACTATTGATGAGGCCTCGAAGAGATTTAAAGGTTGCTTTGGAATTGTCCCCACCATGCTTGACGCAACTGGCTAACCATCCAAACATTCTATAACAGACTTGTAGATTCCCTTAGGCCCCTTATATAAGTTGTTGTATGAGGTTCGTTGATGACCAAACCTTATGAGGAGGCATATGACTTGATTGAGGAAATGACTACCAATAGCTTTAAATAGACTGTTGAGAGTGTGCAACCCAAAAAGGTAGTTAGCGTCCTTGAATTTGATGTTCTGAATATTTTAGCTAACCAAGTTGATGCCATGTCCAAGAAATTGGATAATCTCACTGTTGACATCATCATTCGATGTCAGAAGCGTAGGGTGTCCACTTAAATGACCTGAGAGTATGCTTCACGCATGTGTAACCTCCCAAGGCCCAAGACATTTGATTTCGATCCTTCAACACATGGTCAAGGGTGCTTTGCTGGAGACTAGTTATTGTGAAGGAGAAGACCAAACAACATTATGCTCGTTTGACGGATTTGATAGGACTGACGAATTTTGCTCGACACGTTACTAGTAAATCAGGCCGTGATTTGGCTTACTTGTCTGCAAAAATATTGTTTAGATGACTTTGGATTGCAAAATGGATATCACAGATTCAAAATGTTGTTTTTTACTTAGGTTGGGTTTATCGAGTTAGAACATGGCGTAAAAACCCTAAAAAAGGAGACTCGACCCAACTGGGCCCAGCATGACCACACTTAGATTGGGTGTGGCCACGCTTGTCTTGTGGAGTGACCATGCCAGAAGTCCATACCTTGTTTGATCTGAGCCTTGCAGCGTGACAATGCCTGAGACCGATGTAGTCACACTGATCAGAAAGAGTGGGTGGCCGACTGACGCCACCC
>NW_018164444.1:6600844-6601462 GCF_001263595.1 Phalaenopsis equestris
ATACATCTCTCACACCCTTTATATATATATATATATATATATATTTATTTATTTATTGTAATTAATGCTAGAGCTTTGTATTTGTTTTTCCATTTAATTTTTGATCTTATAATCTGAGGGGTATTTCAGATCACTTTATTTTTAATTTATTTTTAATTTTTGCATACATTTTAATTTGGAATAAATCATTGTTCTGTATTTAAACTCTCAAAATACTTAAAATTGTTTCAATTGTTTAAAAATTATTTATATTTAAAAATAAAAAATAAAAACACTAATTAAATATATTTTTAAAAACAAAATCCCATTCCCGGTGCCTAAGTCGACATTGACACTGTCACCAATGCCTGCTTCGTCGGCGACGGCGACGGCGACCCCGATGCCCGCCGACGTTGGTGCCTTTTTTGTCGGCGATGCCGACATTGAAGCCCACCAACGTCAATGCCTTTCTCTGATAGTTTCTTCTTCTGTGACATCGCGCTTCATCATCTCTTCCTCTTCACCATTTTTGCTCTCCGTCGGTGACGCTGACATTGATACGGAGGTGGGGTCTAGGCGGCGGTGGGGGTGGAAAAGGAGGAGGTGGTGGTGGAGGGGATAATTATATATATATATATA
>NW_018164444.1:6603143-6612298 GCF_001263595.1 Phalaenopsis equestris
CTCTTTCCTCACTTCTGTACAAGAGAAATGTCGGAATCCAACTTTAGCACACACAAAATCCCACAATGAAGCATAAATTTAAAACCCGTACTGCTTGAATTTGGTTACTAGCATCGAGGCGTCATACGTGATAGGGCACAATGACATTCCAAAGCGGCACTGCAACGCTTGCATGATATATGGGCCCTACAACCATCTGGGTCTTGTGCTCTAGAGTTACTGACTCTGGATTGGGCGTTGTGGTGCTGCATTTTCGTGTTGCAGCGCCCCTTTCAGGCGTTGGAGTGTCCTGCTCTCGGCTTTGAACTCGTACCAAAAATGATGCGCTACCTTCTGAGTATCCAAATGATTTTCAGGTTTTGAGTATCCAAATGATTACTCTACATAATAAGAAATCATTCAAACTGTTTTTTAAGTAGAATTTTCTTTCAACAAAAAGATTTCTGCAAATAAATTGAACTGAAAATAAAGTTCAAACAATACCTCAAAAAGTCAATGCAGCACCATACAATAAGATATTGGCCCCACACAAGTGGCTCATAGAACATCCATCTTTTTTAATATTTAAATATACAGATGTTTACATACATATCACCAAATTCTTATATATTTACACATCAAACGCCTAAAATTTCATAAATCGATATCACCCAAATCCTTCACATAACATACAAAAATCATTATTTTAACTTTCAAAAATGGAAAATTGAAGTTTAGGTATTATTTAAGTAAATATGTAGGAATTGTGTGATATGCATGTTGCTACGAATCAGCAGTTTTACAAACGCACAAACCAAACAAACAAATAGCTTAACAAGATTAGCTGCAGATACACAACTTATTATTCACATAAGCGGGATAAGCTGCAGCTGCCCCCAAACAGACCCTAAATCTACCATAAATATAATTATTTATACTTTATATTAATGTTTTGTTTTTATGAGTGCATGATATCTAGAAGCATAAATTATTATTATTTTATAGGGGAGGCATAAGTTTGTCATGATCCTATCACATGATAGCAAAAGGCTCCCCATTCTTCCATTAATTATTTAATGCTCTCATCCTGAAGGCCATTCTGTCAAGAACATGGCTTAGGTAAGAAAAAATAGTGGCTAATTAATGTAAAAGATATCTGATATAATTGCAGGATCAAAATATAATAAAAAAATTACATTCTCTTACCTATAATTTGGCTATATAAATAATTTAATGACAGCTCAAAGCTGCATTATGAGATGCCTTATAGGTTGGTAAGCAAGTCTTTGCATAAACAATTTTTGAAAGATCTATATGTATATGTTCATGTCTTCATTTTGGACCACCCTTAGTGTATAGTAAGTAATAAAATTTTTGGCTAGTTGCAACATGCAAAAATAAAAAAAATATTGAAGAAGATGGGTATTTGTTTTTGTATTCATGTAAGCACTATACTATGCTTAAAGTTATGATTTTTTAATAATTTAGTAGATCTTCTAAGTAAGAATGAATCAAAGAGGATCATGATTAAGTTGGATGTATCTATGATTAACTAATGCTTTTTCAATCTAAAAGTTCAAGTTTGTAAGTGTAGGATAGCAATTTGTTATTTTTGCACTAGCATATTTTTAAACCAATGGATGTGGGACTAAAGAAGTGATTTTTTGTAGCTTAATAATAATATATTTTCAAGATGGAACACAACATATTAGTTCTTGTTCTGTCTCAAACAAAAGTTTTTGAACTTCATCAAATCAATGTCACTCAAAAGGCCACTTTTGACTTGCTTTTTTTGCTTTGAAGAAGTCTTTTCCATAGATTTCCATTCCTAGTAGGTTGTACATGCTTTGATTATTACTAACCTAGATAGATAATAAAATAAATCCTCAAATTTTCTTAGTATAATATTGAACTCTAACCTTTAAATGACAATATCAAAATGATCGTTAGGGAAGGCTTTTAATATAGGGACGAAAGTTGATAATTGATCTATGCCCATTTACTTGGTTGATCCTATTGATGCTTGATAGATCCTAATATTTCCTCTAGTTTATTATGATCTAAACTAACTCTAATGTTACTAGTGTGACAAGATCTGAACTCATCTTACTTTAATAAGATTTAAACTCTCTCTCTAATCTGATAAGATCTAGATTTATTCTAGTTTAACAAGATTGAGATGCATCATAACCTTAAAAATCTTAGACTTTGAATAATCTAATAAACCAAAGCTTTGCTTATTCATAGATAAAAGCAAATAATTAACTAAGCAAAATCTATATCATAGTTATCTCTAATAGCATCAATTTACTTAATTAACTAAACGACTATAGATTAATAAGTCTTAAGCGTTCTAGTAGACCCAAGTCTAACCAAAGTAAATCTAGGTTGTCTTCGCCTAAATTAAGGTAAAGGTGATCCATTTGTACTAATAGCACTCAAACAAGTAAATCAATCATGAATGGAAATTTAATAAGATTTTAATTGAGCCTAATGAGACCCTAAGTGGTTTATAATTAGCCTAGTTTATTAACAAGGCTCGCCAAAGCCAAATAGATCTCAACTGGCTCACTTTATTGCCCAGCATATACTATCTAATTGGATATTAACCCATTTTTAATTAATAAGAGTTTAAATTACATATGGACATTTCTCTCTTTTTTGTATCTTGCTTAACCCAAACTAGGCCATGTTAGCTCTGACAGTCAAGGGTAGATTAATAGAGGAAAATTGAGTATGCTATAGGTAGTATGAATGATTTTTTTTAAGGTTAACTAATTTAACATCTTACAATAATATGCTAGTAGAAGCATATTTATCAAACTTATGTCATATAATAATTCAAGTTCCATTAGTCTGTTGGTTGAGAGCTAGTCTTTCAACTAAAATGACATAACTTCATGATATTACAAATGAAGTGTGAGTGTATTGCTATTAGATTGGCTCAATTTTTTTTTTTTTAATTATTGGCAACAATTCAAAAATGCAACAATTCACACATATTGTAGACAATCGTAAAATAGACTTTATCGACATTCCCAGTGTGAGTGTATTGCAATTAGATTGGCTCAATTTTTTTTTTAATTATGAGCAACAATTCACACATACTGTAGACAATCGTAAAATAGACTTTATCGACATTCCTAGGTCCATAGCATACTTTAGTAGAAAATAATCATTATAGTGTAATATAAATATATAATGCTTATCTAGCATTATTATATGATGTAATGACACACTAACATAGAATGTTATAATGCAATGTCTTATTTAAAATTTTTACATCATACGAGATGTAATGCAAAACTATTCTTATCAATTTTCCGAAAAATCTAAGACACATTTTTGTTCATGCAAGTGAAGAAACTAACAAGTCAATTGAAGATCAATGGCCACTCAATGTATAGACATGAAGTTGGCTTGTAATCTCTATTATTTGAGAGTCCGAACAAATGTTTGAAACTCAATGACGTTCAAGATTAGAGTAGGGCATGCAATACGAATTAAGAAGTTCATAAATAAATAGATATGAGCATTGTATGAGAAAACATAGTATGTAAAAATCTCGAAAGTTATAATTTTAATTTTGTCGGATAATTACATGCATAACGCCCGAAATAATGCTATTTACAAAAATTAGCATATATTATTTACATTTGACACTATAAAATCATTGTGAATTTGATAAAAATTAAAAAAAGATGTTGATATTTTATCCTAAATTTGAAAACTAGTTCGCAAAGAGTATTGGATTTATAAATAATAATAATATTTCTAGTGTCATGATGTAATTGCCCCCAAACTATATATACATTAAATTAATATTTTGAAATTCATTATTTTCAAAATATAATTTATTTTTATTTTTTGCTCCATTGAAATTTTCAAAATATAATTTATTTTTATTTTTTGCTCCAAAGAAAAGGACTTGTAGAAAATGATTGGTTGGGTAGTGATGGAGGTGAGTGGGGCCCACAGCACGCTGAAAAGTGGGACACCATCTCTGAACTTGCCCATATTTTGGGGACAAGAAGCCATTTTCTTATGGACTTGGGGCAGGCAGCCACATGACCATTGCTGCTCTATGTTGACTCTCTTGACCGCATCATTATTATTATTTTTTTATTTAATTTTTATTTTAATATGCTTTCATGGGAACTCATGCTTTGTTTGATGTTTAGAATCTGTCCGATTATAATGAAAAGGGCAGTTATATTTTTTATGCATGTTTTTGTTTTTTTGTATTTGGATTTTTAATTTATCTTTTTTTTTTTCTCTTAAAATGCAGCAAAATAAATTTTATAAATTCACTTGCAAAACACTTTCATTTCTATATAAAATTAAGTCATGTCAGCTGAATATATGAACATATGCACCTGGTGGAATGGGTAGCTCGGCCCGTTGGTTGGCATCTATGATATAAGACCTCTCTGGTCGGGCGTTCGAATCCCCTCTGACACAATTGACATTAAGGAGGTGGTACTCGAATTGTTAGACATATTATGGATGGCTGGAGGCTAATATAATAGCCTCTGACCATTATGTGTGTGCGTGTGTGCTGAACTCAAATTTGTCCTGAATCACATTGGGCGTATTAGGAGAATGAAATAATAGAAGAAAGAGTAAAGAGAGATGCGTTTTGAAAGTTATTAAAATATAATGGTTATAAATTAGGAAGTGTGTATGTTAGGAAGATTGATATTATGTAGTCTACTTTGGGGAGATCTAATTATATCATCTTTTTATAGTATAAAACTGTATTTGAGAAGATCTAAATAAATTATACTTTCAATAGTTGAAATTTATATACCATAACCCTCTCTTATTTATATGAGGGATTACGTAGGATTTAAGTGTGTTGAGTTCCAACCCTAATTCGACCAATTTTTTCTTTTCTTCTCTCCGTTAATGGTGGAATAATCTCTTCTCGTGGATGTAGACAGATTTGTGTCGAACCACATAAGTCACACTATATTTGGTTGTTTATTTGTTATGTGAACTTATTTTCTGGATTGTTTTGCACAATACTTGATATCAAAGCGTACATAAAATCTCCAATGTAGCATTTCTGAGAAGAAGAAGAATCAAACAAAGTATGATGATAGTTGTGATCTACTAAAAAGTGAGAAAAATCTCGCAGGTTAAGTATTGAAAAAAATCAATATGTTTTTTGTTTAGACACTGGTTATTGGAAGAAAAATTGTTTGAAGTTGGAGAAGGGAAAGAAAATTTCCTCTGAAACAAAAGCTAATTTTAATATCGAGTAGAGTGACGAGGCGGATTCATATGTATAATTATCTAAATTTTCTCACAATTTATATACATATTATTCGTGTTGGATTTTAAATACATGTGTTACTTGTCACATTCTAGATACAGTTGCAACTCAGGAAGTACTTATTGATAGTATTAAGAACGAGGTGGAAGAAGATGTTGAGAATGAGGTCTCATCTTAAAAATCTATTATTGTTAGGAGCAGAACTAGCATCATAATATCCCAAAACCTGTTTGGTTGAAAGATCACATTGCATTTGCACTTTCAACCATGAAGGTTAAGATTTCTTATCAATATAAAGAAGTGGCGGAGAGCCCGAATAGTGATCTTTGATAAGAGACAGTGCATGACGAGATGAAGTCTCTTTGGAAGAATGACACCCAGAGACTTATGAAAATTCCTTCACAAAGGAAAGCCATTATGTGCAAATGGATTTATGTAAAGAAGGAATGATTTCATGAAACTGATGTGTGATTTAAGGTAAGGTTAGTGGCAAAAGACTTTGCGCAATGAGAAAAGATTGTCTATGCCGATTTGTTCTTCTTAGTGGTCAAGCATTCCACGATCCGTGTTCTTTTAGCACTTATAACACAATTTGGTCTGACTTTGGAGCAGTTTGATGTGAAGACTGTGTTTCTACATAAGAAATTACAAGCGAAGATCTATATGGTGCAACTATCTGGATGTAAAGCCTCCAAAGGTTTGTTTTGTAGATTTGATAAGTCTTTTAATGGGTTGATGCAATCACATGATAACTATATAAGAAGTTTGATCTGTTCCTAATGTGACATGACTACACATAGATCTACTATGATCATTGTGCATATTTTAAAAGGTTGGTCATTTTTGTGTTCATTTACTTGCTTATATTATGATGACATATTGATTGCATATGCTAGTAAGATAGTGGACTGATAAGATGAAAAAAAAAACTATCTAAACATTTCGAGATGAAGGATTTTAATGAAGCTTACAGAATTCTTGCCAGGGAAATCCTAAGGGAAAGTGCGATATCCCAAATTCTCACCCATCAATATATTATTTTTTGGCCAAATGGCCTCACGATTTTGCCTCGTTGGTGAAACTTTCCAGGAGATCACCCATCCTAGGAGTGCTCCATGACAAGCACACTTAACTTTAGAGCTTTTATCAAAGTTCCACCGTTAAACTACAAAGCGGCTCGATGTTTAGGAGTTTGACTTCAGTCTACTTAAGGGTTTTCACAATCTCCCCCACTTAAGTATCTGAAGCCCTCTTCAGGACTCTACACCCAACATCGTTCACCAAGTAGATATAATTCTAAATGAAGCCCCTAAAAATTCAAGAGGTGACTCCCACATGTAGCACTTTATCTCATCCAAGATTCAAGAGGTGGCTACCAAAACTTAGCATTTTTTCTGTATGATACTTAGTTCCCATATTTTGGCTGGTGTAATGCTCAAATACCATTTGTGATAACATGAACTCTCACCCATCAAGGTATTGTTTGCTTTGGCTAAATGGACTCACGATTTTGCCTCATTGGTGTAACTTTCTAGGAGGTCACCCATTCTCGGAGTGCTCTATGATGAGCACACTTAACTTTATAGTTTCTATTGAAATTCCACAATTACACCAAAAGGTACATTGATGTTTAAATTTTTTATTTCATTATACATAAGTGGTTTAAAAAAAAGAGAACTGTGAAGATCTAGTTCTCGCAAGAAACATAGGTTTGAAAGGTGTTGAAGAAGTTCAGGGTTGATAACTCGAGTATGTCGGTGAGTCTATCCATTTCATCTCACTTTCAGTTGAGTTAAGATTACTATACAACGATGATCAAAAGAGAAATGATATGCGATTGGTTTCATATGATAGTTCAGTGAGCAGTCTGATGTATGTCATGATTTATAATAGACCAGACATTACACAATAATTAGTTTTGTGAGTAGGTTCAAGTGTGATCTAAGACGGAGTCATTGACGATCTGTGAAGAGTAATCTTAGATATTTGAAGGGTACAAATGATGTTGGTTTGATATTTGAGAGACAGTCATCTACCGTTGATTTGTGTATAGGCTACACTGACTTAGATTATACGCGTGATATTGATAAACAAAAGTCTATGGCTGGCTATTTATTCACATTAGCAGGATGTCTAGTCAGTAAGATATCAGTTCTTCAGTTTATTATTGCTTATTTTACTATGTAGGTTGTGTATATGACTGTCATAGAAGCAATGAAGGAAGCAATATAAATGCATGGTTTACTGGATGACTTGGGAGTTAATCAGGATTCTCTGACAGTATTTTGCGATAGCTAGAGTGCGAAATTCTTGGCCACAAATCCAGTTCATCATGCTCGTATCAAGTACGTTAAAATGAGATACCTCTTCGTTTGGGGCTTGGTTGATAATGAGAATGCTTTGTTGAAGATGATAGATACGAAAAATAATTTAACAGACATGCTCACAAATGTACTACCACCTATAAGTTCATGATTGATTGTCCATTCAAATATTTTGATGAACTGCGCTAGGCTTGATCCATTCAAGAAAGTGGCTATGTAGGCAACTAATTTGGTGCACTTGTTCTTGTGTTGAAGCTCATTTCGATCATCTCCCACTTATCTAGATGTGAGAGATGTGTTGGAGATTGTTATGAAACATATTAAAATCTAATAGTTATAAATTAGGAAGTGTGTAAATTAGCAAGATTAATATTAAGTAACCTAATTTAGGAGATCTAATTATATGATCTTTCCATATTAAGAAACCTAATTGGAGGATATCTAAATATATATTCATTTCTATATTTGAAATATTTTTAATTTGTATACTCTAATCCTCTCTTATTTATATGACAGATTATGAAGAATTTGGGTGTGTTTAGTTATAACCCAATTAAACCAATTTTTTTTTTCTCTCCACCCGATGATAGCGAAATAATCTCTCCCCTTAGATGTAGTCGGATTTGTCTTGAATCATGCAAGTCACACGCTGTATTTGATTATTTATTTCTTATGTGAATTTGTTTTCCGCATTGTTTTGTACAACAATGTAGAGATTTAGGAATTAACTATTATATATGGTATTAAATTCAAGCAACCAACCTTTATTATATTTACTTTTCCTCTATTTATAGGGAACAAGAATACTTATGAAATGATAAATATTCTCTTTCACATTTTCCTTCGCTGGACGATCTCCTTCAGTCGGCCTTTGGTCGAGTCCGCCACTCTGTTTTGACTGGACGATCTCCTTTAGTCGGCCTTTGGTCGAGTCCGCCACTCTGTTTTGAGCGTCGAAGCGTCGATCGGGCTTTGAGTGTCTGCTGGCCGTTGCCTAATCCACTCCTGAGTCGCTCGGTCATTCAAGCTAATTGTCTCTTGAGTTGACCGCCCATAGGTGAATTTCAGATCGATCGCCGACCAACTGGTTCTCATTTGATTGATTTTTGTCTTGATTGTTTCTGTTTTCTTATGTGTTATATGCTTAATACGTGAATCTGAAACATTTGCATGGTGTACCCGTAGATCCTCATTATTCCTTAAGCGGTAGACATGCACTTACAGTAAATCTACTTATTTACAAGTATTACCACGCAAATCTTTCACGTCAAAAAAACAGTAAATATATAAAAAAAAATCTATTAACAAAAAACAATGCTGGCGTTGTGATTTTTGTCTACAATATTTTTTAAGAGTGCATAATTACACAAACTTTAATCAAAGTGTCAGAACCATCCAAAGCATTGGAAACGCTTAAATATATAAAAAGAGAAATTTACATGCATACCATTAGGGCTGTTAAAACGGCTCGTTAATTGCGAACAGCTTTTGTTCGGCTCGTTAACTAAGGCTCCGTTTGGGGCAGCTTATAAGTGCGGGCGGCGCCTTGAAAACGCCGCCATACCGGTTGGTTC
>NW_018164444.1:6612367-6636879 GCF_001263595.1 Phalaenopsis equestris
TCAGGATAAGCAGCTTATCCTGAAACGCACAAGCTGCCCCAAACGGACCCTAAGTTATCGAGCCCAACACGAACAACACGAACAAAAAATTATTCGTTCATGTTCTGCTCGGTTTGGCTCGAAATACTATTAATCAATTATATATATAGTATTTTTTTTAAAAATTAATTAATTACAAGGCTACAAAGATTTATAATCAATTAAAAATAGTAATTAAGAAAATAGAAAAAAAATATTAAAATATATTCAAATGATGTTTTAATATAAACAATAATTTTAAAATCTTGCCCAAATCCTTAACATCTTATGGCTACGTGATTAGAGCTGTCAAAATGACTTTTTGTTTGTGAAAATCTAGTGTTCGGCTCGCTAAGCAATCGAGCCGAACACAAACGATACTTTTTGAGCTCCAAATACAAACGAGAACACGAGCCAACCTCGTGTTCGGCTCATTTACTCTCGGACATACCATATAATTTCTATGCATTTACATATCAAACATATAAAATTTAATATCTACATTTATAACACTTGTGATTTAAATTTATGCATGAAAAATAAAAATTTGACCGTTTAGATATACAAATACATAAAAATCACATGATATGCATGTGGATGCAGAAATAACAATGGTTAGGCAGGATATAACCACGATGTTTTCGCAATATATTTTTAGTCCTAAATAATATACAATTATAAGTCAGATACTTACTTTTCCAGCAAATTGCAAACATATCCATCAGAATATTTAGGGGGAGATATTTAAGAGCCTTTAAATTCAATAAAATTATAATATTTTTAGAGTAATTGTCTGCCACACATCTAATCAAATTAGCTGTAAGCTAAGCAACAGTTAGGTGACTAGGCCCCTACCATGTGGCTTGCACCTAACATATAAATAACATTTACAGGGTTCATAATGTAATTAATGTATTGTGTGAAGTTTGAGGCATAAATGCTCATAGTTTTCAGTGGTCCTTTAAATGCAAATGGTCAGTAATGTAAATTAATTAATATAGGAAAAGATAGAGGTTGAAAAAATAATTAAATATATACTCTAAGCCTCCTTATAAGGCAACATTTGAAATGTGGTTTAATTGCCTCCTCATGAGAAACCTTCACATATTTTGGTTGCTTGAGATGGTGAAATTTTTGCTCTTTTGTTGTTTGGAACGATGGTAAAATTGAGTCATGGTGGTCCTATTGGTTGACTCCTTGTGGAAGCCTAAAGGGTCCGATTTAGATCCTTGCCTTATTATTTCTATAATATTTCAATTCAATATTTAAATACAAAACTTAGTTTGTTTACTTTAAGTATTTATAATATTTTTAGCTTGTAAATCTAAAATATATTCATATTTGCTTCTTCCTAATCTCTCTCTCCCTCTCTCTCTATCTCTCTCTCTCAATATATATATATATATATATATATTGAGAGAGAGAGATAGAGAGAGAGGGAGAGAGAGATTAGGAAGAAGCAAATATGAATATATTTTAGATTTACAAGCTAAAAATATTATAAATACTTAAAGTAAACAAACTAAGTTTTGTATTTAAATATTGAATTGAAATATTATAGAAATAATAAGGCAAGGATCTAAATCGGACCCTTTAGGCTTCCACAAGGAGTCAACCAATAGGACCACAATGACTCAATTTTACCATCATTCCAAACAACAACAGAGCAAAAATTTCACCATCTCAAGCAACCAAAATATGTGAAGGTTTCTCATGAGGAGGCAATTAAACCACATTTCAAAAAACACGAACACACATTTTGAGCTCCAAATATAAACGAGCCGAATGGCTCGTTCGTGTTTGGCTCGTTTACACCCCTACACACACACACATATATATATATATATATATATACACATTATTAGAAAGTATTAATTAGCTTGAAGGTTGAAAATAGATTGGAAAAAAAAAATAGAGCTACCTCAAAAGCAAATATATTTACTTTTATATAAAATATATATCAAAGTTTGTAAGCTTAAAAATCATTTTTAATAAGCATATAGATTTTTTTCTATGATATTTAAGGTGTAAGTAGGAAATGAGTAAATTAAAATAAGTAAAGCATGCAAAATTAATTAACAAAAAAATGGGACATTTAAATAAATACCAAACAATTTTATCCATTTATATAACTAGCACCTAAAATTTAATGCATAAAAAAGACCACTCTTATTAGAAGTTCAAATGCACCTTATTATGCATAGGTTTATAGATATATAAAGATATATGCGTACACACATATAATTTATGTACATATCACAAATAATGGCTAAAATATATAGATTCTATCTTTCTATATCATTGTTTGTAAAATTATTCCCTTTCAATAATTAAGTCCCAATTCCATTCATTTTCAAATTTGGTTACATATCAAATCATTAAACGAAAATTTTATTTTAAATTATTGTCTTTCATTCTTAAGTCAATGTTACATATAAAATTTTGAGGATTACATATATACCCCTCAAAATTATATCATTTACACATTCAATGTCCAAATTTCACTATTACATCCCTAGTGAATAGAATGCCAAAATAATCTCCGACTGTTTACATGATGCCGTTTAACTCCCAGAGATTGATCAAATCCAGATGTTGTTAAATTCATAATAATATTTGTCTCATTTAAGATTTAATCCAATTAAATCCCTTTAACATGTTGGCACTTAATTTCAGGAATTAACAACAATTGATTTTTAAAGAATTTAAATATAAATATGTTGAAATTTAGAATAATGTGGAATAAGGTGGAATACTTTGGAATCACTTCATTTCATTGATATGAACGGGGTTATAAATAACCCTTACAAGAATCCTAAGATATATCACCTGATATCTCTAATAATTAATTCATATTAATTATTAGGAGATACTAATAAATAATATAAAATAATATATATATAAAATCTCCAATTGACAAATATATATATATATATATACAAATATATTTATACATAACGTTAACTAAGCTTATAAAATGAAACCTCATTTATATTAAATTTATAATTTAACCCATTAAGTAAATAAATAAATAAATACTAGGGGCATTTACGTACCACCCAATTCCGATGTATTCACATATGTAACACTTACACTTTAATTGCGACATCCATACTACCCAAATCTTTCATATCACATCAAAATATCTCCATTTTAACTTTGAAAAAAGTAAAAAATATATTTTCATGCATAGATACGTAAAAATTGATTTAAATTGAAGCCTTGGTGTTAGATGTATAAATAGATAAAAATTGAGCGGTATGTATGTAAATCTTCCTAAATAGTATCATATAATATGATGGTCACTAGTTCCCCACCTAAAATGACTTACCGTTAACAATTTGAGGCTCCAATAATCAGAAAGGCCAAAAACTTGACAGCAACCATACAAATTTTGTTACAACCAGACTATTCAGCTAAACATCTATTCATCATTTGATATTTGATGACTTCCCAATATATGCACCAAAATAAAAGAAATCTGCTCTCTATTTCTCTCTCTATCTCTATCTCTATCTCTACTCCTCTTTCTATCTCTACTCTCTCTCTTTCTCTCTCAAATGATTGAAAGTAGGAACCCTCATCATCCATACACACAGAGATAGAAGAAGGCCAAAGGCAATAAGTGCTGAAATCTAAGGCAAAATCTGGTGCCTAAAATCCAGCTCACAAGATGCTGACCTCCAAACAGCACTTAAATTAGGGCTGCTTAAATTGGCTTAATCTGGTCCACTTCATTACTTGACCCCACATCACATGGAATGCTTCATTACTTTATTCCTCATAAACTCCCTCATGAAACCTTAATTAACATCTAAACACAGCCCATTATTTAGCCCAAAATAAAACTTAAATGCCCACTATAATTAACATGAGATCAAATCATAAATATCCTAAAATGAGTTTTACATGCATACCACCCCATTCTTATTAATTTTCATACATAATATCCTAACTTTAACATCACCACATGCCACACAAATCTTCCAAAATCTTGTATCTGCCACTCTCGTTACCCTTCTGTCGACCGCTGTTATTACTGTATTCTCGAGTGTTTTGACTTTCTGGCAAACTCGCCCTTCTTCCCATTCCTACCACCAACCCACGTCCAACGAGATTTAATAAATCCTGCTAATAATAACAATTACATTTGTTATTTTTTTAAGCAAGAAATGTACTTAGAGCAAAAACTATATAAAGCTCTCATATTCAGTCATTTCTCCTCTCATTATGTTCTCATTATGGGGACAAAAGGCTAAAAAATGTTGTGCTGAATATATTTGATGATTTGACACCAACAATGTAAAGCAAAATGCTGTGGTGAATAAAATCTATGTAGTATAAATATATTGATATATGTAGATAGTGTATGATGGAGCTTTATTCTTCCCAATTCAAGAGGAGGAAGAAGATTGGAACAAAATATGTGTGACATGACATGACTATGAGGGAGCATAAAATATCATGTCTATAGCTTATATGGTTCCTTTGAGGTGTAGTGTGACAACTATTCTACCCACTTGGACTTTGGGTTGGATTTGTGAGAGTGTATTATTCAAGTGTTGAAGTCTTTTGCGTGATGAGATTTATTATGACGTGGGATAGATTTGAATGCGCGAGCTTCATAATAACTTCTTCGGGCGTTATTGATTGATTTGTTTGGTATCTTAAACATGTTGAGTATTGTTTGAATTGATTATAATTGCGCACTTATATATGTTAATTTAGGATATGTTTGGGATAGCTACAACTTTTAAACAAGTGGTTGTAAAGTTGTGGTGGAGAAAATAACTTTGCAGAATGCTTTGGTAGAAATTTACATCATCTTTTTTACAATCAACACAGTTTAACAAGTCGGAAATTTCTAGAAAACAACAAAGAAATATTTTCACAAACAGAACTGTGGTGACAGTCTGAAACACAAAACAAATAGAAACTTTCCTTAAACATGCCCTTAATGTTGTTTAATTTAATTATTGGTTTTTGTTTAATAATGTTATGGCATTAGTTGAATTTACTATGACATCTTTAAATTATAAATTTATTTAGTAACATTTATTATAGGAAAATGTTTAATTTCTTGCAATGTAACCCCACACAAAATTTGTAATATTATTTTAATTATTATTATTTTAGGCTAGGGCAAGTGCTTGTTTGTAAGGTAATTGATTTGTTACTTTAGTGGATTTTTTAAAATTTTAATTTTTTATATTTGAGCTATAAGGAAAGCTATAGTTAAGGGTTAGTCATTTGCTCGAACTCGGGAAGTATACAAGTCAGGTCGAGCTCGAGCAACTCCCTGCTTGAGCTTGAAATTGATTAATTAATCGAGTTCAAGCCCACTGGTCTATTATAAAAAAAGAAAAAAATAATATTAATTTAAGTTAGCGTTATAATAAAATAACAATAAAATGAAGAATTATGAAATAAATAAAAAGAAATCACTTAATATAAAATAAAAAAAAATATTATTTTTAAAATACTTTTAATAATTTAAAGTTAAAGTTCTAAATTTTAATATATTTTCAGTATATTTTATATGAATAACTCTTTTAAACGAGTCGGTTCACGAGCTAACAAGTCGAGTCGGGACTGGTTTGAGCTTGGCTCGTTAGCTAATCGAGCTCAGTTCATAAGCCACTTATCGAGCCCAGCTCGAGCCAGCTCATGATTTAGCTTGACTCACTTACTCCCCTAACTTAAATACGCCCTACTACAAAATCTATCCATCAACCCACCAACTACAATTAGTAATTTTTTTTTTAATTTGTAATCTTCGATAAATTTTGTTTATCAAAATTGACTTTTACAAAGAAATTCTGATTGTTGTTGACAATTGTGGGCAAAATTTTTTCTGGCGATTCTTCGACACCTTTTTGTCCGTGTTGCCATTTAAACTGTCATCATAGTTTAGTTCGTGGAACTACTTTCATGCTTTTATAGCAATTAGTTCTATTAAAATGCATATATTTTCAAAAAATTATACGAATTTTCTAGCCGATTTTCGTGCAAAAAAAATGATTTTATTTATGTAGGGATTTGATTCGTGTGATTTGTATTTAATTATCATTGAAATATCTTAACATTGATATTTAATAAGCTAAAGAAATAAAAAAAAAAATCATATCTGATTTGCTTACATCATAGTATTGTATTATTTACATAAAATAGCATTTAAATAACATTTATCAAGATGATTTCACATTAAATAGGTTTGTAATCATCTCTATGGCTGAATGAAATCAAACAATTAGCAATAGAAACAATATAGGCTTTGCTGCACATAATAATAATCTCCTGAAAAGATTGTAATGTGATGTTAGATATACTAAGAATTTACAAATATACATATAAATTTTATATGGAAATAAAAATCAAATTTCATATTAAAGGGGTCGATCAATATATATATATATATATATATATATATATATATATATGTTAGAGATAGAGTAGAATTTCATATTAATTTTCCTTCAAAATTTTAATTTTTCTTATTATTTATAAAGGGTGATATTGTGATGAATTAGAATTTAAATGAATACGAGTCAAATTAATGAAAAAAATATTTCATTTGCAACATATTTCACAATTACATGCAAATCATAAATGTTTGAAAATCATAAATATGCAATAAAATATTATGTTTGCAATTTCAAATTTAATGGTGATATGAATTTAAAATTATGTTCCATGCCATATTAATAATCAGCACATATATTTATCATGGCTAGCATTTGTATTTAAATGTCTAAGTTATTATTACCATCATCAATTCCATTGCTATCAGCACTATTCATATCTTTAGCAACATTAACATCAACATTATTAAAAAGGCATGCTTACCCCGAAACTTATCTTCTATGAACATGTTTTAATATATTATCATATAATAAAAAAATTCCTTGAATTTGACTAAAAACTTAAATAATGTCAGATTTGAGACATCTTGGGGTCGTTAGATTTGTCTTGTCGAGACACTTATTTTGACTATAGGGTCGTTAGATTTGTCTTGTCAAGACACTTATTTTGACTATAGGGTCGTTAGATTTGAAATCCGTTTAAACTTCCAATTATGCACTGAAAACTTACAAACAGCGTGATCTTCGCTTCATTTGACTCGAATTGGGCTAATTTGGGTTTCATTGGGTCCGTCTTGATTATAAGTTTGCTAAAATCGAAGTTCTATATGATTTTTAATCAAAATTTAATTACTTCTTGTTCAAAAAATTACCTCTAAACTTATGAAATGCTTCAAGATTCATGTCAAATGATAAATTTGTGGACCACGTATCAAATCTCATTGCTAAAAAGGTGTATTTAGGGGCTATTTGGTTTGGATGATTTTTGGTGAACTGTAACTCATTTAGAGGGATTTAAGAAAATTATGTGTTTGGTATGAAGAAGTATAAGTACGCCAATCGCCCGCCGCAGCCTACTGCTCACCTCCCGAATAAATTATTGTATTATTGTCAATTTACTTTAAATAAAAAAAAATAATAATAAAGTCCAACACTTACATTACATTGAACTAAATAAAAATAAAATATTTCAAATATATTTTAATAACTATACTCTACAAACTTTTACCATTGTACTCAAATCAAATAGCCCTAAAATTTAATAAATAAATAAATAAAACAAATTGAATTATATTAAGTAATGATGGCTAAATTGTGAAAAGGCAGCTTGTGCAAATTAGAATGATTTGACCTACCAACTATATGAATAAATTCTTCAAGCGTTGTTGTTTTCATATGTAAGTGAAAGTCCAAGTACTAACTACATGGGCCTTAGCGTCAGTCTTTTTTGGGCCAAATTTACGGCTGAAGCTTTTCAAATTTTGAAAATAAGCCAAAAATGCAATGAGCCCATAATGTCATGAAGTCTGATAAAATTTAATATAAAGATTATTTTAGAAAATGTCAAAACGTTATTTAATAATTTACTCTATATAAAATAGCTGAAGGTTGTATTAAATAAAAGTTAAGACTCTTCATAACCGCTAGTACTAATAGGATTTGTGCCTTATTTCCAAGTGAGCATGGAGATACTTCAAATGTCCTACTCGTGCGATACATGAAATTTATAAAAAAATTATCTTTTTAGAACACTTCAAGTTTAATTTGAAGTGATGAATATTAGGCTCTTTTTGGCGCAGCTGCAGCTGTGGGGAAGCAGTTGCGGGGAAGCTGATTGTCTGTTTGGTGCAGCTGCGGGGAAGCTGGCTGTCTATTGTTGTCAATCAACCAAAAAAGTATGGAAAAATAAAATTTAGATGATGTTTATATATGTTTTATAAATGATAAACTTGACCATTATGTATTAGCTGTTAACAAAAAAGAACATGTAGTTTTTTGTCCCCTGTTGTATATAAGCAAAGACAAAAAAATGAAAATGTGAGATGCTATCCAACACGCCCCTTCTGATCGAAGCTTATATTGAAGAAAGGCAAAGATGAGTACCAAGCTAAGGAGAGGTCGAGTTTTCGTGGCATTCATGTGTGTATTTGAGGTGATGATCAAGGCAGGGGAAGAGATCAATAACTTGTTCTTGACCTTGAAGAATATGTAAGATGAAGTCAAAGCTTGAGCAATGGAGGTTGGAGGAAAGATGCTAAATAATAAGATATAATAAATCTCATTTATTCATTTTTCAGTTGCAAGAAAATAGATTTTTTATGCACCTAAATGTCATCAATATTATAAGAAAAAAAAAAGTGTTAGCTTTATTAAGAACAAAGAAGAAGAAAGTAAGTTCTCCTTCTGATCGAAGCTAGTAATCGAATGTAAGAGTTATTTTTAAATGAAACATATATATATATATATATATATATATATATATATAATGAAGATCTTGTCACTCCTATTTAATAGTGATTTTAAATGGTCCAAAATAATACTTTGGATTTCTTTGGGATTACTTTCGGCTTCGTTGTCTTTTTACATTTATTTTAAAAACATATTCGTTACATTTTTTGCGTAATTTTTTTATCATTTAAAAAAAAAAAACAAATTAGATTGTTTTTAAAAATATTTAAAAATTCAAAAAATTATTTTGAATGTTTTTAAAAATACTAAACGTGATATAACATATCAAACCTATTCATTTTAACTATACGAACAAAATAAAAAAAAATAAAAAAATAGAAAATAAAATTAAACTGATGCCAAACAGCTCCTTAATTCTTAAATAACATGAAAATAAAATTTTAAAATATTTTTATTCCGCTTTTGAAACTAAAAAATTTATTCATCTTTTTTTTTTTTTTAATAAAATTAATTATATTAAGAGGGATTCAACATATTTCTTTCATGTGAATAACTTATTTTGCATTAATAGAAGGAATTAAAAACTACAGCTTTGGAAATTATTAGTACAACAAATGTACACCCAGAAACACAAACAACTGCAACATATACACTACCATATAAATGTTAATAAATATACCACTAACTACTACTCCGATTATCTTACCATAATCACATCTCTAATTACAATCTTTAATTTGCATTAATCAATATATCAGTTTTTTTTTCTACTTCCCTCTTAAATTATATATTTATCTATCTATCTCTCTCTCTCTCTCTATATATATATAATTAATCTAAAAAAAATTAATTAAAAAAATAAAATTAGCTTATAAGCCAACCCGGTTAAATTAAATAGATTCATCCACAATTAACTTACACTTCCCACAGAACAGATACAGTCTTAATTACAAAAATATACATACTTTCATTAATTTTCCAAAATTAGCCCCCGCAATAGCCCCTCCAAAATCATCCAAATATATCACATTTGATGCCCTCAAATCCATGCAATTAATTTATGCATTAATCCCCAACATCTTCTTCTCCGCAGATATAAACCCCTGCCTACACTCTGTTGTCCGGCATGGCGAGGAAGAAGGTGAAGCTGGAATGGATAGCTAACGGCTCCGCCCGCCGGGCAACCTTCAAGAAGAGGAGAAAGGGGGTGTTGAAGAAGGTGGAGGAGCTCAGCACGCTGTGCGATGTGAAGGCATGCCTCATTGTTTATGGGCCCGGCGAGTCCCAGCCGGAGGTCTGGCCTTCGCCGCAGGAGGCTAACCGAGTTCTCGCCAAGCTCCGCCGGTTGCCGGAGATGGAGCAGAGCAGGAAGATGATGAACCAGGAAGGTGATGGCCGTAAGGCTTATTCATTCATTTATATATATTTGTCATTTCGTTGTATATTGCACGGCCGGGTTCATCCGAATCATCGTCTGGACATGCGGTCGATCGGCACCACATGTAACATTTGTTTGTGAATTTGATCACACCAGTTGCTAAATGGTGTGGTTGAATCTACATCATCATCTGCACATACAACAACGTGATATTTTCTCTTTTCTTAGAGATTTACATTCATATAATTGACATGATCTTACATATCTAACATATTAGTTTTATATTTGTTACCATAACATTTTATTCCTTACAATATTGTTAGAAACCTTTTGCTTATAAAATGGAAATGATTGTGAGTGATGTTTTTTTATGTGATTTAAGGATTAGATATTATTAGGTCAGTATATACAGAAATATATGTGGTGGATATATATGTAAATATGTAAAGAACCGCATGGTATGCATGTAAATTGCCTATCTTATTTTAAGATATAATATGAGGACTATAAATATTAATATTATGATAAAAAAAAAATTGTTTCAGAGTTTTTCTCTTAAGAAAGGGACAATTGCATACACACCACCCAATTCCTATATTTACATATCTAACAACTAATTTTTTTCTTTTTTTATATTTATACCACAACTTTTTCATATCACATCAAAATACCCTCAAATTTTTAACACCACATCAAAAATATAATTTTCATTACCTTTTTATAAGTGAAATACACTTTTTCATGCAAAAAACATGATGTTAGAAGTGTAACTAGTAAACATTGCATGGTATATATGTAAATACAAAGAATTGTGCCGCCGTCCGTAGTTTATTGAGAGCAGTCTCTTTGAAAGTACTAAGTACTATCAGGTTACGTGTTTGAATTTTCTTCTGGCCAATTTGCCGGGGTCCTTGAATAGTTAGACACATGAGGGTGGCTGAGAACTCGTATAATAGCCTCCAACTATTCTTTTATATATACCCTCTAGTTCAATAAAATTGTTCTTTTTTTGTAGGCTTTATAAGGCATAGAATAACAAAGCTGCAAGAGCAAATTCGAAAGCAGGACAGAGAGAATCGTGAACTAGAGACAATGCTTCTGATGCAACAGGGCCTGGCAGGCAAAATAAACCTGCAGAGCATAGAAAGCAGGAGCCTGACAAGCCTTGCATGGCTCATTGAGCTCAAGATGAAGGAAGTGCGGAAGAGATTAGAGCTCCTTCCCTTAGAGAGGGCTGCAAAGAGGGTGGAGGTGAAGCAGGAGGAGGAGGAGGAGGAGCTGCCTCCAATGGCGGAGATTTCGAAGGAAGATGAGCAGGGGACGGCGGCGACGCCGGAAGGGAAGGAGAGGAAGGTGTTCGACAGGGAAGCTATGGAGGATCTGCAGAGGCAGGAGTGGTTCTGTGAGTTTATGAATCCACAGGATGAGATTATGGATAATGATTCTCTTTACTTTGAACATGCAGGTCCTGCTTGGTTGGATGATGATTTTCCAAAGAATTGAATGATGGTGGGAGTTAATGGGGTTAGGGTTTTGGTGGGGGGAGGGGAAGAATATATTACATGTAATGTAATGTAAGTATGTGCGGAGGACGATCTGGATAAGCTAAAAAAATATGTATTAAACTTTTTCTTTTCTTTTATCGTCCTCTGCAGATACCTGCAACACATGTAATATTTCTCAAGGAGAAAGGGATAGGATAATTAGTTCAAGATTTTCTGAACAAAAATATATATATATGTAGGCATGTATGTAGGGGTAGGAAAATTATCTTATTTGCCAAGTCAATTTATTTTGAGATTTAATTTGGGCATTAGTATGTTTATGTCACTGTTTGTAAATATTTGGTGCCAATGTTAATGACAATGCTCAAAATATATTGTGAGATAGAGAGACAATCTTTTTATTGTTTAGGGTTTTTTTTTTAATAGCATGGTTTATATAACATTGATAATAAATTTTGAAGAGTTGTCCAAATGTCTAAAACAATATTAGCTTTAGAAATATTGCTTCACAAAGATCTAAATATTTCAACATATTTGATATTGGCACCTTCAAATTTTGTTTTTTTTGAAAATAAGGTTAAAAATCAACTTGTTTGCAGTTTGCTGTTCATTCAACTTTGGATGGTGAGCTAATGTGATTTTGAGATAACTATTTAATTTCTTTTTTAGTAGAAAATTTTTATTCCCACTTATTGGGATAAACCTTTGTTGTTGTTGTTGTTGTTGTTGTAGTAGTAGTAGTAGTAGAAAATTTTCAAATGACTGTTTGTTACAAATGATCCTACGTAATATTGACAAATGATGTTGATCAATATAATGTTATGAGTAACTACTATGCTAATTTTATTTCAAAGTTTAATTAAATTTTTTTTTTGAAGCAATTAATCATTATTATAAGAAATAACTTTATCAGACCACTCACTGTGAGAAAATATTCAAGTTTATGAATTGATATTGGTTTGAGGTAGTGAAAATGTTTTAGTTACAAAAAAAGTAAAATTCTTGTATTAAAAACATCTCTTTGAGAAAATTTTAACTTCTTTTTGTTAAATATGCTAACCAAAAATAAATTTATTGGAATATTTTATTGACAATAATCTTTTCTCTTGAAAAACTTTCACAACCCTTATAATGAACATGATAAATAATTCTTGAACAAATCATAATTTACTTGAAGTGATGAATTTTCTAAATAGCTCACCATTAAAAAAACAAATAGCGAGTTGCCTTTTTTATCAACTTTATTAAACTTTGATTATGTATAAAATATTGTTTAAGGTTAAGTATTCAATAAGTGTTTCTACCTAGCTAAAGGTGGCTTTTACTTTTATGGCTTATATTGCTTGGATACTTATATATTATTTCAATGATGTGTTACATTTAGATAATATCACAATGAATTGATTTTTTTTTTCTCTCGAATTTTTTTAAATATGGAAATACCATGTTATTTTCTATTTTGACTTTGAAGAGATATGTGTGGATTGTTTTTTCTTACTTCATATTCCCCATTAAGGAATTCATAACAAGCTAGGAGCTAAAAAAATATGATTAAATATTTTGTGGTGATTGTGAGAGCAAAATGAAAATTTTAAGTTTAGTCTTATATTTGGCATATTAGTGATTTGAAAGAGAACATTAATGGCATGTAAAGTAGGAAAATAGGAACACTTATGGACATTTTTATGCTTACAAATTCTTAGGTTTTAAAGGCCTTCAAATTAAAGAGTCTAGAGTAAATTATTTTTGTTGTAATCACAAAGATAAATTAAATTAAGAAGCCAACCAATGCCTATGCTTTCATTGTAGTCCTTAGCATATAGTAATTTGGAACTCACAAGGCTCTACAAAAAACTCCTAAAATCGAAGTGAGTGATTTAGATTTAATAGAATGAACCTTTAGAAATGACTACTGAATGGGTTTGGAAGTATGGATGAAATAACTGAATAATTAAATTTAATACCCACAACAAGATATATTAACTTTGCTTCTAAATTTTTTTCCTTCCTATGTAGTAAATCAAACACTATTTTCTTTCATCTTATGTTATTAAAATATAGATCGAAAAATTTTCACCAACACTAGATGTATATGGTAGTAAATCGTCGCCAAGTCTTGGACTTAGGAGAGATGTACTCAAAGAGAGAGAGAGAGAAGTATTTTGAGGTGATCAAATGCTTGATCACATTTGTCATTTGGCTGAAAAATACTTTACAATTCTTAAGAGTCTTAAGATATTGTGAATATTTATGCCAAGACCTTTGACAAGATTTAATTTAAACATATCTTAAAACTAGTTTTAAGGAAGCATTTCAAAGGATTATAATGCATATATAATTTTATCAAAGTCATAAACATCTATTATGTACATCCAAGACGAGTTAGTGCTAGGGTTATGCTTAAATAGCAAGTAATCAACTTAGTTCTATATATTCCATATTTTTAGCATTTTAAATACACAACCCATCATTCAAAGCTAAAATACTCAAGATAGTTTAGTTTAACATAAAATACAACATATAATATTATCATCTATTATCAGTGATGAAAGCCATCTTTTCCTTATTGGCTTATTAATGGGTAATTGATAATCAAATCAACCGACACATTACATAATATAAATACAAATATTTGAGCCAGATGTAAATCTACATAATATAAATACAAATTTCCATCTGTTCCTTAAAATATAGACATTTTCTATAAACATTCATGGAGAAATATAAAGTAGTTGAACTACACAAACTGAAAACTCACTAAATGGTTATCATATCCTGAATCTATAAAACCTTTTCAATCAACTCAGTTGTAGATCTTTGATCTGTACAAAAATTGTTCCAGTTTAATTCTCTCTCTTAAATTAAAGAAGCTTTGCTAATCTAATGGGTGCAATTACAAACATACCACCCAATTTCCATGTACTTGCACATATAACATCAAAATTTTACATTTTATATTTTTATAACACCCAAATCTTTCATATCACATAAAAAAACACCACCATTTTTAGCATTTTTAAAAGCCAAATACATATTTTCATGCATAGGTAAGGTGGTATGAATATAAAAATTGAAATTTGGGTGTTAGAACTATTTACTACATGGGGAATTAAGTGATATGTATGTAAATCATCCAAACAAAAAAAATTAGAACATTTCATGACCACATTACAGTGGAGTTGCTCTGCGGGAGCTGTGGAGTCATGCAATGTTGCTTCCAATGCTGATTGGCCTGAACTCCAATGCCAGAAATATCAGATACACCATTCTCGTCTTCAATTTCCATATTTGTAGTCGCTTCCGCGTCTTCGGCTTCCATGGGTTCTTCATTCGGCTCATTTCCAGATGCGAAGGCTTCCATTACTTGTCGAGTTACGTCGGCATGAGGTGGAACCCAAGGAACCACAGCTAGACATTTCTTAGCAGGTGATTGCATCTCTTCCTCAACCTCTTCTTCAACCAGCATGTTTGGGTTCCTTGGCCAGAATGTGTAATCTACAAAATTTAAACCAGCACTAAAGTGACTTAAAAAAACATGAAAAGAATTCATGAATTAGGGAATTAATAACAAAGAATTCACGAAAAGGAAATACAAAGAACAAAAGTAAAAGAAGACTTAAATCTTTTTCCTTTTGCAGAATGAAGGACTCAATGACTTAAAAATAACATGAAAAGAATTCATGAATTATGGAATTAATAACAAAGAATTCATGAAAAGGAAATACAAAGAGCAAAAGAAAAAGAAGCCTTAAATCTTTTTCCTTTTGCAGAATGAAGGACTCACAATAATCTCAATATGTGCTACAGGAAATTAGACAACCCAATTCCAATGTATTTACATATCGACATCTATAACTTTTATTTTACATTTATGGCATCTAAATCTTTTATATCACATCGAAAAAAAACTACCATTTTTAACTTTTAAAAAATGAAATACACCTTTTCCATGCATTGGAAAGGTGGCATGTATGTAAAAATTGGAGTTAGATATGTAAATACACAGATAATTGAGTGGCAAAATATTAGCATGAAGATGGCTATAAGAATGCTTAAAACAAAAATACAGATACAAAGAAATAAAAAAAATGTAACAAGAGAAGGATAAAGGAGCTTACTCTTGAGGCAAGAGATCAGTTTTGGGTTAATTTTAAAATAAGAGGCCATGTGAGCATCTGGAGGATGATACATAACCAGAGCTCTTTCTTCATTTAAGGTGGAAGGCGAAACAGCTTCGATTAATCCTGACCGCACATCCATCACGGCACTAGACATTTCCTCATCGGGCCGTTCTTTCCCAAGAATTGAGGGAAAAATTGGTTCTTGATTTTCCGCGATCAGAGGCAATTCAACATCCTTAAGCATAAATTAAGAAAGACAAAAAATCAACTTAAAAATATGGTGCGAGCTGTTTTAGCAGGCAGAAAAAAGTAGAAAGATAAAAAATCATTAGTTAATATCATTAATAACAAACCCAGCTAATTAAAGACACTGACACATCATTTAAAACTTGCAATCTGGAATAATCTAAAACCCACTCGAGACTAAATTTTGACACATGAAAAGCCAGAAGTGGAACCTATCAAACAGTTCACTGAAAGTAATAGAAAATGCTTCTTTTTTTGTCATTTTTTATCATGGATCCTTTCCACATAAGAGTTTCCCAAATATATTTCTCAAATGGCACATCATTATGAATGGCCAATTACACCAAAAAATCATAAATTTCAAATTCGGAGAATGGATTGTGCTCTTGATGGTTAAGATGGTCCTTCGAGATCCAAGCTTTCGATCCAAGGTGGCTAGAAGAAGAAGAAGATGAGACTGTCAAATCAGCAACAACAACAAAGCCTTAATCCTACTACGTGGGGTCGGCTACATGAATCCTTTTTTCTCCAATGCGTCCTATTTAGTATCATTATTACATTTAGTTATAATAAATTAAGATCATTTTTTATAAAATAAGCCCAAGTCTTCCTAGGTCTACCACTGCCTTTCTTAACATAAGTCAAATAAAAAACATCTACTCTCCTGATCGGATCATCAGAAGGTTGACGATGCGATTAAACCATCTAAGATGACTCTCTCTAATTTTGTCCGTCACTGGAAATACACCAACCCTATCACGGATATAATCATTTCACATTTTGTCTCTGTGTAAAGCCACTCCTCCTCCTAATCATTCTCATCTCGGCAACACATAACTTAGTATTATGCTCCTCTTTTAAAGGCCAACATTCAACGCCATAGAGCATTGCAGGTATCACCACGGTCTTATAAAATTTTCCTTTCAGTCTAAGCGGTACTTTTCTATCACACAAAAGGCCTGACGCATTCCTCCACTTCAACCAACCAACTTGAATTCTACTCTTAACATCCCCATCTATATCACCATCGCTTTGAACAACAGACCCGAGATATCTAAATCATTCACACCTTTTAATAATTTGATCACCCAAAGTTACACTTCTGTCACTAGAGCTACTACTACTAAAATTACATTCCATGTATTCAGTTTTAGTTCTACTCTGATGAAGGCCTTTAGACTCCAATGTAGACCTCCATAATTCAAGTTTTTCCTAGGCTTTTTCTCTCGTCTTATCCACAAGAAGGATATCTTCAGCAAAAAACATATACCAAGGTACATCTTGCTGTAAATGTCCAGTAAGACAATCCATAACTAAAGCAAAAAGATATAGATCGGAAAAAGATATGGGCTTAAAGTCGATCCCTGATGTAATCCAATAGAAATAGGAAAATATCTGGTCTATCCTCCTTAAGTTCAAACACAAGTAACAACTCTAGTATACATTTCTTGAATGACTTGAATATAAGTCATATCAACACCATTCTTCTTTAAAACTCTCCAAAGGATATCTCTTGGAACCTTATCGTAAGCTTTTTCTAAATCAATAAAAATCAAATGTAGATGCTTCTTATTATCTCTGTACTTCTCCATCAAACCTCTCAATATATGTAAAGCTTCCATAGTAGACCTGTCCGACATAAGTCCAAATTAATTATGAGAAATCTATGTAATACGTCTTAACCTATTTTCAATTACTCTTCCTCCACTCAGATATCTTTTCAGTTTTTAATATTAAAGAGTTTAGTAAGCCAAGAAACTCCCGAATCTCCTAAATATTTCCACACTTCAATTGGGATATCATCAGATCCTACAGACTTTCCACCCTCGGTTTTCTTTAAAGCCTCGGTTTTCTTTAAAGAGCCTCCTCAGCTTCTTTTTTACTAATGCAATGATAAAAATGAAACGTTTTTATTATTAACAATATTAAAATCACTAAAGGCAATGCCTAATGACTACTCACTTGGCATATGAGCAAAAAAATTCTTTCTAATACATGTATAACTACCTCCACACAAGTACAATGGAATTTCTATGGCTCTTCGCTTTAACTCTCCTTTTGAAAGCTCCCTCTCTCCCCTCTTCTCTGAGGAAAACCCTTAATCTTAACAAGTCAAAGTATAAGACTCTTTCCTCTCATCTACAAAGGAACTTCTCAATCTTGAATAAGCCCAGCACGAGAAACTCACAGTAGTTCTCATTTAAGCATTGGCAATGAACATCTCCGATGAGTTTCCTCTCTGTAGTGATGGAGCCCAGCTTAATGCTTCATAGAGGAAGGCCATATGTTGCTGGCAAATACATTCTACACAGCTGATTGAAAAGCCTTGATCAAGAAAACACATAACATATATCCTTCCATTGAGATCAATTCATAAGAAAGAAATGTATCAAGGACATCAAATAAAATAAGGGCCATGTCGCCTTATTTGAAATTAAATAACTTGGATCAAGCTTATATCAAGACATACAGATTTTCATGATCTGGTCAAAATGAATAAGAAATAAATGCTCTATATAACCATATAAAATGATTGTAATCAATATACAACGTCATCTAAAGCAATTTAAGACAATCTATACTGGCCAAAAGAGAGAGAGAGAGAGAGAGAGAGAGAGAGAGAGAGAGACAGCTCAAAGTTGATATAAATGCCTCTCTAAAGTGGTTGGAATTGGTTTATGCGGCTATCTAAAGATATTAGAATTGGTCTACATGTCAATTTAAAGAGAGATCATGGCTCCCTAAATATATAACAATTAAACCACATGAGTATCTACAATAAAATCAATTTACATGGCTAATTATATCTAAAGATCTTATGGCTTTCTAACGAGATTAGAATTAATCCACATGTTTGCCTAAGAGAATAAAACTGATTTTGTATGAACATTTAATAAGCTTTAAATTGATTATGGATATCTAATAATAATAAAAAGAATTGATATAAATGAATACCTAGAAAGATTAGAATGGATCTAAATTTACAGCAAAAAAAATAGAGAGAGAGAGAGAGAAAAACGCAGAGAGTTTGAGAAATATCCTATGCCCAACAAACAAAAATATTTCAATACATTTGATTTACGTACAACCAAACGACCCTTAGCGATTCTGTAATGCATGCTTATTGAAACATCCAACCAAAGAAATCCTACAGCAAGGGGGATTCACCGACAATTTAAAGATAAAAAACTACCATTCTAGCCCATTTGCTTTTATAAAAGAGTATGGAATTTGAACCACAGAGCGCTGTGCACCCCGTGGCCAGAATCGCCCTGTTGTACTGTCAACTCAACTAAACAGTTGTTAAGGTATGAGACAGCAATGTCACAACAAGAATCTCCTAAAAAAAAGCGTTGAATTATCCCTCTTATTCCTTTACCAATGCCCCAGCATATGGGAAGCACAGATGAATATGATTGGTCTCGCTCACAAATCCTACGAAAGCCCCTCCACCACTCACCCCTATCCAAGAACTCGCCAAGTAAACCCAGCTATTGTTCTCTTGAAGGCTCCAACACGACGTTCTTCTTCTCTAAAGGCAGATATCTCTCTGCAGATATCCAAATCCTCCATCATCCACCACATATTAGTGAATTGTAAAGGAAGCCTATAATCCTACAGTGCCGATCCTCTTAATCTCATCCTCCATGCAGCGAAACCTCAGTAAAAAACGGACAACTAAATCTACAAATCTAAATCCTCATATATGGTTCAAATAAACAGTCAAACTTCACATTGCTGTCTAATATATACTTTTTTTTTTCTCTTAAGCAGTTAAGAAACCATGAAAGAAGGAATGATGTAAAAGAGAAGCATTACCAGCCTCCTAATCTTCGTAGCCGGCGCAGAAATCAATGAATCAGAGAAATCGCCGTAGACCTCATCAAAATCTTTCCTCTTCATCTTCCCCGACACATAAATCGCCATTTTCCTGCAAACCAGAAAAACCCTAAACCTAATATGCGAACAACGGATCAAATCTAATCACACGAACATGATATTGCTCCTTCCGCCTTCTCTCTCCCTCTCTCGCTCTCAAATGTTAGCCTTCCGAGATATTTGCCTCAGCTGATGTTTCGTTTGAGCAGAGCCGTAGGCCAGACAAAACAAGGAACACGGGAATCGTTTCGTCCTGCACTGTGTAGATGTCTCTAGAAATTAAGGGGAATTTAGATGCATACCACCCATTTTCTATATTTTTAGATATCTAATATCTAAATTTTATTTTTATATTTATGCCGCCTAAAACTTTCATAACATATAAAATATAATAATTATTTTAAATTTTTAAAAAATAAAATACATCTTTTAATACGCCTATAAAATGACTTATATATAAAAATTAAAATTTAAATACATAGGAAAAATTAATTCTTTTTTTTTTATCAATTTCAATAAATAAATTAGGTGATTTGAAATAAAGAAATGCAGGGTTGCGGGTCAATAATAATTTATTCACACAATTATATATATATATATTAATTTATTTAAATTTATAATGCATTTATTAATGAAATAAATCTGATAATTATAAAATTTACCAAAATTATATTTAAATTTAAATTTACCCACTAGCTTGATTGAGATAAAATAACTACATGAACTCAATAATACTGAATTTATACCCATCCACACATCCGAAGCATTAGTTGTAGAAATTTTAATTTTTCATTACTTGTTCAAAACCACTTTTGCTTTACATACAAACTAAGAGTCTATATGAGACAATTTTTGGCCTCCTCGTTTTAGATTGCCACCACAACTTTATTTGTGAAACTTCTGTCTTATTATTTTCTAGAAATTTCTGTACACATATCTTGTTAACATACGATCGTAAGAAAATTAACTCTCGAATTATATATATATATTATTCCAACGGCAAGCCATTAAAATATTATTTTCTTGATCACAGTTTTAGAACCTCTTTTTGGAAGAGCTGCAACCCTTTAAAATAAAATCAAGCAAGAAGCTATGCACTGATTCCATAATTCAGCATTAAAGTGAGCCTCTATGATTTGGTTAGCCCGACTTGATTATTCAAAAGAAGGCTAGATTGGCATCCTTAATTCAATATAATGAGCCAACAAAATCAATATGCATGCCAATTAACTCGTGAAACATTGGAAAACTTTCCTCTATCCACCTAGTTTTATTTTAGAGCTAATTAAATATAGAAGATTAGCCATTTGAGATAGGCCACATCGTATCACAGGTTCCATCCAGATCCCCACCACCATTTTGGATTGAATGGAACAAATTTAGCCTATTTTTCCTCATAAAAAAATGGAGCCTACCATTCTCATATTTTATTTTATTTGAAAAATAAAATATTACATTATTAGGTTTCATTCTTATTTCTCATGAGAAAAAAAAAAAAAGAGAATACAAGAAATATCATGAAAATATATTTTTTTAAAAAAAGTCTAATAGAAAGAAGAGTAGTTATTCATAAGAGTCTATTTGTTCCTACAATTCCGCCTTTTATAGTAGGATGCCTAAAAGTAGGAATTTGTTAGCCAAGAGTCGACATGGAATGATGATGATGGTGTCAAGAAGTTAATACCTAACACCAAGGCAATATGCCACCAAGCATCATGTCATTAGCTGGTGTCTTCAGGAAAAGATGGTCCTAAGCACCAAGATGGGGTGCCATTAGGCGACGAGTCTTTAACGAAGATCGGCATGAAAAGAAGGCACTAAGAAAGTAGGTTCCTTGAAAAAAGATATTGAGAATTCATTAAATGAGAAGACTTCTTCGAGGAAGGCGCCGATAACTCGTCAAAAGAAAAGACTTCTCAAAACTGAGAATCAAGCAAGTTGTCGAGAAGAAAGACTTTTCAAGAGAAGTCAATGAGTATTCAGCCAGAAGGAATTCTAGTGATAAGAAGTTAGGAGATCAACATATAGTGCTAGGCACCAACTAAAGAGTCCTCAAGAGCGAGTCGAGTTAAGAGGCCTAAGAAGAGTTTCTAGCCAAAGAGAAGAGTTGTTGACGTACTAAAAGTTGACCCTACAGAAGCATGTCGATGAGTTCCAACTAAACCGGCTAAGTTCAAATCAACTTGGTGTTAATTAGCTTATGATTGCCTAAACATGGCATAAGACCAATCTATTTTATTAAATTGACCAAACAAAGAAGATTGAACTAGGATTCAAGTTAAAGGCCAATCCACTTAGTTTGTTAAAAGAGTTAAGTCCTTACTAATCTGAGATAATAGAGACCAACTAAGTAGCCAAGATCCTCGCAAAAACCATTCTAAAACTAGGGCTACGCTTAAAAATAAAATTAAAACGCAAGCCACTTTGAAGAATTGCGAATAGATGGCATGCCTTACATAACATTAGATTAAAATTGCAGAAAATGAATCAATAGAAGAAATGTCATATATTAAATAATGAAAATCCTGTAATTCTGCAAGATAAGAGTTTTTTATTTTAGGTCTTGCATTAAGAAAATATTAAATAAAAACATTTTCTTGTATGCTCAACTGATAAGACCAAGATAAATACACTCGATGCTGCGAAGAAGAAAAGAAACAAATCATTTCAAGTGATTATTAGGAGAATTAAATGAAGTTTGAAAAGCAAATAAAAAAGGACTATATTCTGGTAAATGTTTGAATAAATAAACAATTTTGGAGTTCCTCTTTTAGGGTTGCATATGCATGTGCGCCGCGTGTGGTGCACGTGCGTTTGCGATTAAATTTGCTCAAATGTCCCCATAACAATAGGAAAATACACAGCAAAATAGGTAAAAAGTAAGTCATTGGTCGTAGTTTATCCAACATCTGACAAATTTTAGCATCTGACATTTCATTACATCTGGCTTGAGAGGTTATTTCGAGTAGATTCTAGCAGATAATTCTGACAATTTATTTATTTAAAAAAGAAGTACAGGGTTTGAGCTCTAATTTTATAGAAAAAACAGGCATTCATACAATAATCATAATGTTTGTTGAACCTGGAAAGAACTACGTGGATGAGCTGATTAGCTTGATCAACCCATGCCGCAGAACATAAAACAATAGATTATTTCACCTTCAAAATATCATAAAATGTGGAAGGTCGCTTCCTAGAACCATAACAAATTTCCTGTCACAAGAATCCCAGTAAAGGTAAATTATTAAGATAATAGTAAAGAGCAAGAACACTAGGTTGATAAATCAAAGGAAGGCTTACATGCATACAACTCAATTCCGATGTATTTACATAATCTAAACTTCAATTTTTTACATAATCATCTCAACATGCATTAAAAGGCGTGTTTCACTTTTTAAAAGTTAGAATGGTAGTATTTTTTATGTGATTTAAAAGATTTGGGTGGTATACATGTGAAAAGTAAAGTTTATACGTCAGATATGTAAATACATTAGAATTGGGTGTGATGTATGTAAATGCCCCTAAATCAAATGCAGTAGATATGTAAATACACAGGAATTGTGTGTTATGCATGTAAATGCCCCAAAAATCAAATGCAGTAGATATAACAACGCAGGGGGACAAAATATTAAATATATGATTACTTGATAGTCATCTAAATCCACCGTGACACGGGAGCCATCCCGTAGGGGGCATCCGCGACCTTCGCTACAGTAGGCGTGAGAGATGACAACGCAGACCGGTTCAGGAGGGCTGATCTTGTGGATTTCCAACCTATTGGGAGTGTGGGTCCACTTCTCCGACATCTCTTCTTCCCTTATAAAACTGTATCTTAGAGTTTCAAGTAGTGCTTCAGTTGTATCTTGTCCAAGTGGTGTTTATCCTTCCCCAACTCCGCATCGCGCCCGCTCCGCTGCCGCACACTCCTCGCTACAGGCTGCCTCAACAGCACCTTTTGTTCTTTTCCTGCTGTTTACTCGTGCCCAGCCATTCTCCTTGCTGCCCCTACCCAAGACAGCCCTCTTTTAACTGTCCGACGGTCCACTGCATTTCCCATTGCCGTTCCAGTTCTTCATCCTTGCTGCTATCGCTGTTCCAGCAATTCTCATTTGCTGCAACCACTATTTCCAGCCCTCCGTACGCACAGCCCTTTTCCAGCCTCCATCGTCGCTGCCACTGTTGTGGTCCGGCCCTCCCCCTTTTCCGTCATCATTCCCGACAACTGTGACACGTCGATATCTGTTGCGTATATGCTGTCTGGAATTTGGGAAACCGTTGACTTGCTGTTTTCTGCTCGCTGACCATTCTACTACTATCCTAACCCTCGCCAATCACCACCACCATCCCGGGATTTGCCCTAGTCATGTGTCATGAGTCATGTTATTATATTATATTTCACCGTGTCGCATTTGTCATTGTGTTCTTTTTTCAAGTTCGTTGGTTATAACTGCCTATTTGCTTTCAATAATAATATTTGTTTTTCCAATGTGGTTTGGGATAACTCCAACATCATTTGGTATCAGAGTTAACCTAACCCCAACACAATCCTAGTATTTTTAGCATCAATTATACCCAAATCGGCATGAAAAGAAGG
>NW_018164444.1:6637627-6646471 GCF_001263595.1 Phalaenopsis equestris
GCGTTTTTTTAAAAATTTATTTTTATATATATATATATATATATATATATATATTATAAGGGTTATAATACAAAACGCTAATCCTATTTAACCTAAACACACACACGCCACAACTTAAGCCCCGCGGTTTGGTTGCCTGCCCTCCACGCCATGTTGAGGTGAATCTCTGTTCGCTCTGCACGAAGCTTCTTCTCCCTCTGCTTCCGAAGCATTCGTTCCCTTTGAGCCTCGCGACTGTATATCGATTCACTTCGTAGCTTCCCTTTGCGGTATGTTTGCGGTTACCTGAGCCTTCTGCGCCTGTTTCCTTTAGTAAGCTAGGCCCTGCGATGCCCTATCATCTATCGATGATACGACTACACTACCTCTCGTTCTTCTTTTTTTTTGGGTATAAAACCCCATGCGGGGAGGGCTGGTAAGGGGTTACGAATATTTTGAATCTAGGGGAGGTTCTGCCAAAATCTCTGCTCGGCTAGGACTTGGTGCTTGGGGTTTAGTGTTTGGGAGTTCTGTGGCTTCTATTTGTTTCTTTTAAAAGCTCGATCAAGGTAATTTCTCTCCTTTCTGCTCGACAGAGGCTGAACAAGCTCAAAGGGATAAAAATCTTGAGCAAGTTTGTTTTTCTCCTTTCTTTACTTCAAGAAAAAAAAAGAATATATATATATATATGTATGAGCTTGGTTGCCTTATCTGGAATCTCATTTTGAAATTGTTATCAGTTTCTATGGATGTTTAGAGTCTGATTTAATTACTTCATTCTTCTTGCTCAGCTAAGGGTGTTAGACTTATAAGTGGCAATGATTCAAGTATTATATATGTGAAGACTTTTTTTTTTGTTCTTATTATACTTGTGCATTTATGCCATCCATCTTCTTTAGTTTATGTGAAGTCTAAATGCTGTTTCAACTCTATATACTTGGCGTTTTCTTTGCCAGTTCATTCCTTGCTAGCTATACTCGTAGGCTGCATTACCTGGGCCTGTTTGATGACCCTTGAGCTGCATGTGTGCAATGTTTTGGACTCATTTGGCTGTGAGATTTTGAGCTGATTTAGTTTGATTTTGTGGAGCCTTTTGGTATTACCTTTATGGGCTCATTCGATTCAGTTTTATGGAGCTGGCGGTTTCGGTTTTATGGAGTTGGCTTGGTTTGGTTTTGTAGATTCCCTGGCTCCAGTTTTACGAAAGTTTTGACATGGCTATAAAACTCATCACTTGTTGTTTTGGGGCTTGGTTGTTGCCCCCTATTCGAAACATATGTGCACGTGGTTATTTTTTCTTTAGGAGATTTTGGAGTTTTATTTTGTCTCTTCTCTGTTGCTAGTTGTATTCGAGACCCTTGTTGGTACCCCTGTGTGTTATTTTGGGTTGTTTCCCCTGCTTGGCATGCCTGCTGCTTTTTTCTACGGGGGGTTGGGATCGTTTTCCCTGCTAGCTCTATTCGAGGCCCCCGTTGGTATTCCCTGTTGGTGTGGGTTGTTTCCTTTTGCTACCCCTACCCAAGATTAGCTGTTTGGGCCCTCTTCTGTCGGTTTTGGTGGTTCCTTTCGCTACTCCTACATGAAATTTGCAGTATGGGTTTCTTTTGGGTTGGTGTAGGTTGTTGCCTTGTTGCCTCTACCCAAGAGCAGCTATGTGGGCTCTCTTGTGTTGGTTTTGGTGATGCTTTTGCTGCCCCTAGTCGAGAGCTCTATTCGAGAGCCTTGCTGGCGCTTTCCTGTGTTAGTTTGGATTGCTTTCCCCTGTTAGATCTTTTTAAAATCATTATTGTGGCCTCCTTGTGTTGGTTTTGGTGGTGCTTTTGCTGCTCCTACTCGAGATTAGCTGTTTGGGCCCTGTTCTGTCGGTTTTGGCGGTTCCTTTTGCTGCCCTTACCCGAGATCTGCTATTTGAGGCTTCCTTTATGTTGGTTTGGTTGTTTCCCTTGTTGTCTTACCTGAAACTTGTTGGGATTTGCCTCCCTGCTGCCCCTTTACTAGCCACCTTTCCTTCTTGTGAGAAAGAGTTAGATGGTATATCAATTTGTTCGATATTTTAGGAAGATTGAAATGCCCAATTCTTTGGGCTGAATTGACTGCAACCCTTTTGATATTTGTTGAGAGAGTTTAGTTGCAATTTGGGCCCCTTTCGAAGTGCGACTTTTGAGCAGGTTTGGATTGAATTGGCAGCAACTTGGAATCCTCTAAAATGAGCCTTTCAGAGTGTTTTGGGCTAGCAATTGAAGCCTTTCGATACACCTCTTTCGTATTGTTACACCGGTAGTTTGGAAAAGAGAGCTAGCGATTGATGAGTGTGCTCATTTTGCTATTCATTTGAGGTGTTTTATTGATTGAATATCCGTATTGGCCTTCTTCTTATACTAACTTTGGAGGTGGGTTAGTTTTCTTCCTTTTTTCTTATTTATTTCTATTCAGTTCTTTTTCTTTATTTCTTGCTTTGGTTTTACGTGCTTATGTCTGAAACATAAGCGCACATATATAGCTATGGCTACATATGAACCATCAAACAAGTTTGTAAGTTGGACGGTCTTTTTTGAGGTTTAAGGCCGTGATGACAAAAACATCTGATGGTAAAGCGGGATAATATCGCATCTTACGACATCGAGACCTGACCCAGAGACCGGGTGAAAATTTAGGATGACAATATTATTCACCAACACTAGACAAGCGAGAATCCTTGCCTTTTTATGCTGCTGACAGTCCTAGTCCGACTGTGTGATTGACTTGTGGGTGGACAATTAAATTTTTTAAAAGTATAACGATAAGAATAAATACACTATTTACAAAATATTTTAACTGCCAAAATATATATAAATTTTGCTTATATGCATAAAACCTATATGCATGCCAAAATATAAACTTTAAGTAATATAATCCGATTATCCACTAGTCAATTACCTGTACTGGGCTAAGGATACCCTCCTTAGATTGTATTGTTGGAAATTTCTAGTTAAATGTCGGGCTCCATACATACAGATGACCGATGGTAGCCTTTGAAATCCATCGAGAATAACTAAAATCTGAGCTTACCCTGACCCAAATGCTTCTTTCTTTGGATTTTTCGTACGTTTCATACGGTTTTATTAGATCACTCATGATTTCCTTCGGATTTTCTTCGTATTTCTAATGGTTTTCTTCGAGTTACCATGAGTCTTTTGTGGCTTTCCTCAAGATTTTCAGGTGATGTTTTTGCTATTCATTCCTATTAGTATAATGCATGCTTACCACATGTTAAATTTTTCATTAAACTCGTTTACTTTCACCTGCGACACTGACTACATTTACAGGAGTTATAGACCCATCAGGTAGGTATACATGTTTGTTTTATATTTACAACATTTTACTTTCTTTACTGCATACTTTACTGCTTTTATTTACTTACCGTTCTCCTTTACCGTACTTTACTGTGTATACATATAGTTTATGCTTTTGATCTTACTGTTTATTATTTACTGTGCTTCGTAGCATGTTTCCTTTTTATTATTCATGCTGCTTCTATATACTTGCAGGGGCCTTTAGGATAGAGGATAGTAGGACACCCGATTTATGAGGCACCCTATAGCGAGCCACTGACCTCACAATTGTATATTTATACACATCAAAACCTTGAACCTAAGATCAATATGTTAAGGAGCTTGGAGTAGCCTTTCCAGAAAGCAGAACACGGAAGCAAGCAGACGGAGGGTGACGATCGAGACCACAACAACGAAGTGAAGGACGATCTTCAATTAGAATTTTCATAGAATAAATAACAAATCCATAAGACTTCGAGATAGTCTGCTTGGTGCGACATAAATACTCACTTTCGTTTTAGGCCTTTGCACTACTCTATTGTGCATTATAAGTCCTAATTCTCTTTAAAATTCAGAGGTCGCGTTCGGTACGACGTAAATCCACTTATTTTCCTAGATCATTTGCAAAATCGGGTGTCGTGCCAGTGCAAGTCATACATAATAAAATTGGCAGGATTAAACACTCAAATAACATTCTAAAAATTTAAGCCAAACAATAGGATAATTGAAAAGTCACCGGGGTTCCCGTCAGATCTGTGACATCCTTTACTTTTCATTCCTTTAACTTCTGGAAAATATTTATTCATATTTTGAACCATTCTCTTTTGAATTTCCTGTGTCATATCTTGGAAACCAAAACTTTAAAATTTTAAAGACAACCATTGATCTTATTCAAGAGTTTTTTTAAGTGATTTCGGTCATTTAAGATATAATTAACTATAGGGGTTTGCCTCTATAGAGAACTTAATAACCCAACTTAATATAAATCCTAGTTAATCTTTCATAGGAACTTGTCGGCTTATAAAAAAAAAAGATTTTGTAGATCAGATGGATGTTACAAACTCATTAGTTTAGTTGGTTAAGCCCACAAACAAATGGTATGGTTATCCTTCAGGATAGTGTACTATTTGTGGTATCATGCTCAACCATCTATATTATCAAATATGTGAGGTCCATCTAGTCTCTCTTTCAAATTAAAATATTATTATATAAATAAAATTGAAACATTATTTTTCAAAGTTGAAATACTATTTCATGTAGTTATAATCACATATATATCAATATTTAAATTAAATTAAATTATAAATAAAAAATCCACGACATTTATTTGGCCGACACCCCCAACCCGCACCCCTCCCCCCAAAACACCCCCAAAAGAAAAAAAATTCCCATCATTTTCCACTCAAACCATCCTTACACCCTACATTATCCCTATACACCCTCTTTCACATACTCAAACCTCAAACCCTAAACACACCACCGTCAGGGTAAGTGTGAGACGCTAATCAAGAGTTTACCATGGAAGAGATGCAACGACAACTTCGCCGAGTGCTAGACCATCCGGTAGAATCACCCAAACTCCATTCGATTACAAAGATGAAGTATTTCTCAGAGAATACAGAGATGAAGTGTCTGTTAAAGGATATATAGGTGAAGTGTCGGTTAGAGATTTTAGAGATGAAGAGCCACAACTTCGAAAAATCAACCTAAAATATTTGAGAAGCAAAGATTTTGAGGTAACAGTAGATTTGCCACATTTTGACGGTCACTTGGATCTAGAAGGGTTCATCGAGTGACTTCAAACCATGAAACTTTTCTTCGAGCACCATAAAGTCCCACCAAACAGAATGGTGAAACCAGCCGCTAACGAAGAGACATTATTTTGATGGAAAATTTTGAAGCACTTAGGCTAGCGAGAGGGATAAGATAAGACCACTTCTTGGTCCCATATGATATAGGAGATGCAGCGCCAGTACTTTCCAGTTCATTCCATACAGAATGTGCATCCCCTAACTTCAAAGTGGAGAGACAACATTATTGCATGATCACCACATCTTATGGACAGAGTTCATCCCCAATATCTTATGGTCATAATACCCTCAAGGGTACACCCAAGCCGACCTTGTTCTAAGGAGAAGCTAATTCAAAGAGGAGAACAGGTGAAGTGAACCAGCATTCCTAAATTTGTCCCCTCTAAAAAGTGTTTCAAATGCTATGGATTTGGGCACAACCAAGAGAATGATCTCTTTCGCTGATCAAGGAGCGGTTAAACAAATAAACAACGAGAGGAGAAGTAAAGATGTTAGAGATGAGCCTCAACCTCAAGCCGACGAGAAAGAGACACTAGTGATTCAAGAGGATCTCACAAGAGAGACTTCAATTGGATTATTCGAAGCTGTTCTAGAAGATAGTGAGTCTGAGATAATGGGCATTCATGCAAAACATAAGGTTGTGGTGCCTCGAACTACATTTTTGCAGGCATTTGGAGGTACATCAACAAGACTGACATTGAATGTCCAAAAGAGTCATGAGTTTGAGGAGCCAATGCTAGACACCGGGCAACTTCAAATATATATAGCCTACGTCCAGAGTTGCTCCTACTGAGAGAAGTCTAGCATATCAGAGATGAGAAGCTTTTGAGCTACTTCTGAAAGACCATATGAAGTTATTTGGGTAGTTTACTCAAGTCAGCATTGTACCCATTGAATGATGATCAGAAAGGAGCGATGACTAGAAGTGTTGGGAGCTTAATGGGAAGAAAAAATCAACAGTGGAATCCAAACCATTTCAAAGAAGATGAAGAAGAGGCCTTTTTTGAGTGGTTGCGCTTCATTGTGGCCCAAAAAACCCTATATTTTCCAAAGTTGAATCCTGTTTATATACTTGTTTATCAGATATACTCACATGAGTACGATGAGTGGAAGGTCTAGGGGCTCGAGAGTAACTTTATGGAAATGAACGACAATATACAACACCGGCTCATGATGGGTTAAAAGAGGGTGCATGCGTATTTTATCAACATATGCTTTGGAATGGTAGAGCCTACACACTAACTTACTGGAAGATTGTTACATTTTTACCACTTTCAACGAGACCGACCTAACTCCATAATATGAGAACAGAAATTTCAACAGATGAAATCGAAGCTCACACACAAGTTTCAACAGATGAGATCGAAGCTCCCCCAGCCCCGAAAGACTGACAAGGGAGCCGCTGTCCTATAGGACCGAGACTCTGGCTACAGTAGCCATGGTATATGGCAGCTCAGACCGATCTAAGAGGTCTGGTCAACACTACCTTTTCGTGGATTTCTCGCCTATTCAGACTCCTATTTCCCTAATTTTATAAATATATTTGTTTTGTATTTTAAGTCAATTTTTCATGTGTTGTGTTAGGACAGCCGCCGACGTCTCTTATTCCCTTTGAGGGTTATATCCTAGAGTTCCAGGTAGTGCTTCAGATATATCTTGGTCAACGGGTGGTGTTTATCCTTCCCCAACTCCTTTGCATCCCTCCCTCTTCACTGCCTTGCAATCCTCGCTGCAAACTGCCTCAACAACAGCCTTCTGCTGTTTTTCTTCAGTTTACTCGTTGTCCAGCCATTCTCCTCGCTGGCCCCGCCCAGGACAACCCTCCTTTAGCCGTCCGACAGTCCACCGCATTTCCCATCGCCATTCCAGCCCTCCATTCTCGCTGCCAGCACTGTTCCAGTCCTCCCCATTTGCTGCCAGCACAGTTCCAAACCTCTACCTGCTGCCATCGCTGTTCCAGCCTCCATCTTCGTTGTCTCTGTTGTTCCGGTCCTCCCGCATTGCTGCCATCATCCCAGATAGCCGTGGCACCTCGATATCCATTGTGTACTTGCTGTCGGGAACCCAAGAAACCATTGTCTTGTTGTTTTTTGCTTATCGACCACCTCGTCCACTATCCCACCACCTTCCTAACCCTCACCGATCACAACCACCACCCTGAGGTTATATTTTAGCGTGTCGTGTGTTGTGTTTATTGTTGTTTTTCCTTTCTGGTGTATTGGTTGTAATCACCTACTTGATTTCACTAATAATATTTATTTTTTCTATTGTGGTTTGGGATACCTCCGGTGCCATGCTGCTCATAGACAATGAATAACAACTTTCAAAAGTGATTACGGAGTTGGGGATGATGATAAAGAAATCAGTTTATGTTTTTAGTTGGGAGAGAACAAGATATTCCTATCATTGCAGTTACTGTCTATTGTACGAGTTAAAATGAAAGTTATCCAATCAGAGACAAAATAGTAGCACTTCTCTTTTGAATAAGCCAAAGACATTTCCCTGACAAGCCCCCAAGAAAAAGGCTACAATATTTCTTTTTCATGGATGGCAAGCATCCCCTCTCCCCTCCCTTCGTTTGCTTGCTCGTATAGAATGCTAAGTCCCACTCTTTGAGGTTCTATTTATTGTAGTAATAAGACAACTTCAATAAATTATAAATCTATCCAATAAGGATTTAAAACTAAAAATATATTAACACAACATAATATTTCACCTACCACCTTCTACTAACTCCTATTAATTTATTACTTCTCATTCTTTAACATCAACATTAAGATATCTACCATCATCTACCTAATATATTCAAACTTGCTACCTGCCATCTCAAAGCGTTATATAAAGAGAGTTGCCTTGTTAAAGAGAGGATGAAATATTATGTAGATGGCAGGTAGCAAGTTTGAATATATTAGGTAGATGATGGTAGATATCTTAATTATCCTATTAATTATATAAAGAGAGGATGAAACTAAAGAAAGATGAGAGGGGAGTTATTCAAGAAAAAAAAAAAACGTGAAGAAGCTTTCAGGTGCTTACAAGTAGGTTATTCAAATTTTTCAACAAAGAAGTGTTACTATTTTTAGTTTTAGCAGAAGAAGTAACTCTTGGTCATAGCAAGAAATAATTCTCATTTTGGCTCCTAAATAAAGCAACATCTTCTTAACAACTAGCCCAATTTTAGATGGCCTTATTTTCTCTCACGTAGATAAATAATATTTTTATCAATACCTCCAATTTGTATGAAGTATAATCCAAAATGTGCTTATTTTAAAATTTAGTGAATTAAAATAAGCACATGAATCCCAAGCCCGGATGTGAAAATGGAGGGTTGCGTTAGGTAGTCGACAGCAAGTGTAAAACTTATCGAAAAAAAATCATGACATGAATCATTTTGATCATTGTGTAAGTGATAGGGCGTCCCCTGGAAGCGACACATTGTATAGCCTGAATACAGTGAAAAGTATGCAAGGACCGCTACACTGGCGCCCGGGTGTAGTGTCAAATAAGTAAGGTTTCCCACATTACGGACGAATGCGGGTAAAGAAGTTAGTCCATGAAACTAATGAAACTAATATTAGGATATGATCTTGGAATATGTGTACTCTCAATGGTAAATTAATGAAATTAGCTGATATTATGATTCATAGGAAAATTAATATCTTATGTATTCAAGAAACTAAATGGGTTGGAGAAAAGACTAAGGAGATTGATAATTTAGGTTTTAAACTTTGGTATTCTGGTAA
>NW_018164444.1:6648370-6648571 GCF_001263595.1 Phalaenopsis equestris
ATGATATCCTTCTCGTGGATAAGACGAGAGAAAAAGCTCAGAAAAAACTTGAATTATGGTGATCTACCTTGCAGTCTAAATGCCTTCATTTGAGTAGAACTAAAACTAAATATATAGAATGTAATTCTAGTAGTAGTAGCTCTAGTGACAGAAGTGTGACTTTGGGTGATCAAATTATTAAAAGGTGTGAACGATTTAGTT
>NW_018164444.1:6648797-6655933 GCF_001263595.1 Phalaenopsis equestris
GAGAATGATTAGGTGGATGAGTGACTTTACACTTAGAGACAAAATGCGGAATGAATATATTTGTGATAGGGTTGGTGTAGCTCCTGTGACAGACAAAATTAGAAAAAGTCGTCTTAGATGGTTTGGTCACATTAAACGTCGACCATCTGAGATCCGATTAGGAGAGTAGATGTTTTAGATTTGACTTATGTTAAGAAAGACAGAGGTAGACCTAGGAAGACTTGGGCTTATTGTATAAAATATGATCTTAATTTACTAGAACTAAATGAAAATATGACATTAAATAGGACGCAATGGAGAAAAAGGATTCATGTAGCCGACCACACGTAGTGGGATTAAGGCTTTGTTGTTGTTGTATTTGATATCTATGTGGCAGTGGACATAAGCTTACTTGGACCAAACCACTTAAATTTTAATATATTATTTTTTTTATTTTTCTCTTAGTGTGTTCCTTCTTATGCATGGGGATACTTTGTATGACATTTTTACATTTGCTTTCAAGCCTAGAGTGTTCCAACTTGCAAAGTCCTGCCAGCATTCATTGGCAAGCCAGGTTGATGTGAGTATATCTTTGTTCATTTTATGAAACCTTATACAAAGGTCAATTTTTGTTCATTTAACGGCCCTCCCATGTCAAAGTCATTTTAACAGCCAGTTTATTTATATTTTGTCCATTCCATCTACTATAATGGCCCCTATGGAAAGAATCCACGCTTATAAATGGGATACCCAATGTCATTTTAACATCCTATTTTAATCATCTTTGGAAATTAGTTGAGGCGCAAGTAAGTCCATTTTTGTTCATTTTATAGTATCATTATGCAGCTTGTAACATTTCGAGTACTAATTTCAACCTATTTTTATTCTTCTCAAAATTTGCCGGATTTTGTTGGTCCTAAAATTAGTTTAGTTTATTTTTTAAAGGCTTTTTAGGTAAATTTTGACAAATGCTTTGGCCTCAGCTTTGTGTAGGAGATAATACGAAGCATATTGGGCATTCCGCCATACCAAGAATGATACGTATAGGTGAAGGGTGATATATAACTCATTAAGAAAGATATTTTGTTCCAACAACATCAAAAAAGATATTTATTGGTATTGTGGAGCATCTAGGCAAGTTGTCTTTGGGTTCACTAAACCAAGAAACACATTTATAAAGTAAGGAGTTGTTTTTTGTAAAAGAAAAGGACAAGTAGAATATAGCTTTACTTTGCGTCCAAGACACGATTGGGGATTTGCAAGCTGACAATGTTGCCTCTTATACCTTGCAGAAAGTCATGAGGATGGTACAATTTGGAGGGAATGTTCAGAGAGAGAGAGAGAGAGAGAGAGAGAGAGAGAGAGAGAGAGAGAGAGAGAGAGAGAGAGAGAGAGAGAAATGGGGGGAAGAGATAATGGACAAGTGTTGGAAACCCAGGAGAAGTAAAGAAAATGTGTGGGTGAGTGGGGGAAGCGATAATGGACAAGTGTTGAAAACCCAGGAGAAGTAAAGAAAATGTGTGGGTGAGTGTGAAGGGTAAACAAATCTAAACACCTAACATCCACCTTGCTCTTCACATGGTGCATCATTCTAGCACCCCTAAAAAGCTCGAATGTAGTGTCCCCACCATATTAATCCTTTAAATATCTTATATTTTGAAGTAATATAAAATCGTTATCATCACATTTATATAGTTTTTATAAAAAAAGTCAAAATTTTCTATTTAAAATTAAGTGTCTGTCTGCACAATCTTTGTCATTAATTTTATGGCCACAAACAAGAAATTTTATCATCTCCTCACATGGTAACTTTAGCTAGTAGCAATAAAGGGAGTTCGATAAAACTGAAGAAATTTCGAGAAGAAATAAAAGAGAGAAAAGTAGTTAGATGAAACTGAAAAAAAATATGAGCAACTATTTGTATCCTACATCTATCTTTGATCTAATCTCTTTGTAAAGCCACATATGTAGACGACTTTTGTCGAACAAATGAATCTATCTCCTATTCTGTTACACTGACAGCCTAAGAGCAATTTTCTCTTTTACTAGCCCAAAGGTATATTAGTCTATTTAATCTATTATTTTTTAGTATAAATAGGGCTAATATGTTTAGGATAATGGTTATGCATGAGATTATTGTTGTTAGTCTTAAGGTATGGGTTTGGAAGTGATTTCCTACCTGTAGTATTGTAGGATTTGAAAAAGATCGCCTATCTCTCCAATTGTAGATTTTCATCTTTTATTTTATATGTTAGTTGTATTATTTTTTTTGGAGAAATAAAATATTTATTTGACCCAAATTTCTACGAAAAATCGTATCAAGTTGCATAAGAGTGTTTGGTTTTGAAAATTGACGGGATCAAAGTGCAGAGCACGGAATCGAGTGCGTACCATGCAATTGGGATCATGTGCATTGAGATAGAGTCGCGACAAGAACTGGTTGGGAAGCCTAGGTGGGCTCACAACTACGGGACCTACCTAGCTTGGAAGAAACTATGGGATCGTGGGGTGTAGAAGGATTGCAGGAAGGTCTCATGTCTTTCTCCGCTTCCCGCTCTATTTTCGCAATAAAGTCACAATTAGAGATAGATGAGAAGTAAGTGTCAGGATCGACGCAGAGAGACCCCAAAATTCCCATCTTTCTTCTTTAACAACTTGGGTCCGCAAGAAAAGCGGGCCTAAAATCAAATTGGACCGATGATGGCTTACTCTCACGGTATAGATGTGATTCAAACTATATGGAAATCATCACTAACATTTTAGCGTATAGAGGTAAATGTTTTTTGTGATCCAAAACTTTTAGGGGAATAATAGTGGCAAGAAAATAGATTTGAAGAAAAAAATAGATAAAGAGGTGAGCCAACTTAGTACGGGATAGAGTAAATGTCTGCCTACATTGAAAACCGATTTGAACGATTGGAGGACATGATGAGGAGCTTTATCAAGGTGTAATCCAAGACCTCGCCGACAGTTCAGTTTGAAAACCCTAACCAAGGGTTGACCGTAAATTCAATGGCTAAATCGAAAGGGAAGGAGATCAGAAGTAACACGAGAAGGAAATTCAACATCAAGAACCTCCTTACAGGGCTACGATGGGGTGAATTAGAGATGTCAAGGAAGGCAGTTGGGCTGAAACATGGAGAAGAGGTTTGAAGGAGCACAAAAAAGGAAAGAGAGAAGCCAGGATGTTGCATGATTATGATCAAATGAGGGATTTTTTCGCTCGATACATGAGGGAAAACAACAGAGGGAGAGGAAGTTAGGGTGGAGATGCTAGGGTTAGAAAGATAAAGATGCCGATCTTCGAGAGGGAAGATGAACATGGGTGAGTGTACCTAGTGTAGCGACATATTGCGGTGAACGGACTAAATGACGAGGAAAAACTCATGGCAGCAAGATAATGCTTGGAGGGAAAAGCCTTAGCATGGTATTAGTGGAAGTAGGTTAGATACCCGATCCACTCATGGGAATGATTTAAAGATTGCTTGCTGAAACGTTTTCGAGTCATTCGGGCAAAAGACTTACACGAGTAATTCTTTGCATTGACTCAAGAAGTGATTATCATAGAGTATAGGGAGAGATTTAAATTACTCTTCGGAATACTGAGGGGGATTTATGAAGCAATATTGGAGGGGAATTTCATAAAGGGTCTAAAACCTGACATACATGCAACACTCTGACTGTCAAGACCTCGGGGATAAAGAGAGCGAATAGAGCTTGCCCAGAAGAGAGAGGGGAAGAACCAAATGGTGAAGGTCGATAGAAGCAGTACCATGGAAGAATTACACAAGAGTACCTCAACGACCAGGACACGGAGGATCCATATAATATCATTTTAAGGGGAAATGCCGAAGGAGAAGAATATGTAGGCCTGTCCAAATGTCAACTTCAAATGTTTTATAGAGACAGAGATTCAGAAGAAACAAACAAGTGGGTTATGTTTACTGTGTGATGAAAAGTTTGCCTCATAGTACCGCTACGAGGATCAAATATTATAAGTTCTCACAATGTGTGATGAGGAGGCAAGGGAGCTTGATCTAATAGCAGTTTCCTTTTATCCACTATGAAAACAAAATGTATTTTTAGGAGTGGTGGGGGGAGGGGGGGCGTAGAATTTCTATGTTAGCTTAGCCTAAGGGCAATTAAGTCTTTTATTAGCCTAAGGACAATTTAGTTTAGTACAAATAGGACTAATATGTTCAAAGTTTGGGTGTGAGACTTCTATCACTCTTGGGTCACGCGAAGGATTTTTGAAGGCAGGGAAGAACGACGAGGAATTGGCTAACATTCTTTGCTTGCAAAGGATAGACCGGCTTTGGCTTGCTAAGAAGGCAACCAATGGATCGCGACATGAACATGGTCGTGAGCGAGCTAATAAGTTGAAAACGTGCTTGGGCATGCCCTAGAACTGAACCGACAACACCTTCAACTACTGGATCGCCGTAGTGTGGTTCAAGCAGCTCGGTGCAGTGCAGGGCAGGGATACAATGAACGTGAAACAGAGCAGTGGAGGAGAAAACTTGGGTTCTGCATGTCTGATAAACTGACGAAGACAGAGGAATAGTTAAATTGATGATATAGGAGGTGAGTCGCATGAGAGTACACTCTGAGCTGAGTGGACTTCTAGGTACTCAATCAACTTTGACTGCATCGAAGCTCAAGTAAGACAAACGCCCAAGGGGAGACCAAAAGGAGCTGCAACTCTAAAAAAGTGGGACACCTGAGCAAGTATTGTCCAAATCAACCCAAAAAGATGTGGACCATCTAAAGGCCGTGGTTGTAATCGTGGGGGCCTATGGGGTGGAAGATGAGGCTACCAGATAAATCTAATGGTGGCAGAGAACGAGGTAAAGACAAGGGTGGTCTTTACTGATGAAGACCACGAGTTATTAGAGATGTTGAAGAGGAAGCAGAGAGCGACATGTGATGTGAATGAGGATGCATCCACCCTATCATCATCCAAGGGGAACACTGTAGTTTATGCTCACTCAGCCAAAAGTGCTTGTGATACACATGCTCTTGCATCTATATCCACCACAAGTTCACTAAAATGGATAGTAGATTCTGCTGCATCTCAATATGTGACAGGTGCTACTAGTGAGTTTTATTCCTATACTCACCTAGCAATTTTAGAGAGCATTCAGAACGCTGATGGTACAACACGGTCTATAGTTGGCAGGGGTACAATGAGATGTACCAATTCTATGACTTTGTCCAATGTTTTGTATGTTCCTTTGTTTCCAGTGAACATTTTATCCACGAGTGTCATTACACTCAAACTAAAATGTGTTGTTTCATTTGATATTTCAAAAGTAATCTTTCAAAAAAAGGGGATTGATCAGACAATTTAGATCGACACGTGGAATAATAGACTCTGGTACTTTTATAAAGAGAGGATGGACTCAACCTTGACATTCATTGTTGAGAATGCTGGAGCAGGAAGATTTGAGAGGAGTATGAAGGATGTATTGTTGCTACATCACAAGAGCATGAGTCATTCTTCGTTTAGTCTATTAAGTTGTATCTATCATTGTATGAAAAGACAAATAAACAAAAACTTGTATGTGATGCTTGTGAGTTTGATAAGTAAAACAGGAGTTGTTATGTTAGTTATGGCAAAAGGGGTTCTTATATTTTTTATTTGGTGCATTCATATGTATGGAGACATTTTTCTACAACTTCGATGGATGATTACAAATATTTTGTGATTTTCATTAATTGTTTTTCTCATGATACTTGATATGATGATAATCAAAAGTGATGTGTTTGCCTGTTTTAAAGACTTTCACAAGGCGATTTAGACTCAATACGGTGCAGTAGTGAAGGTATTGAGATCTGATAATATGACAGAGTATATCAATAAAGCTGAATCCTAGAGCTGTGAAGTGTATTTTTGTGGTTTTTGACCGTGTATGTTTGTGAAAAATAACAGACCATCAGTGGGAAAGCTGAATCCTAGAGTTGTGAAGTGTATTTTTGTGGGTTATTTTGCTTCTTAAAAGGGGTATGTTTGTTGGAGTTTGATAAAGAATAGATTGTTTGTGAGCATGAATACGTTCTTTAGAAAGCTAGAATCGTACTTCACCCTAAACGTGACCTCACTATTTAGTGACTTGTTAGATACTAGAGATATGAGGTATGGGGGAGAGTAGTGATGGTTAGAGATTGATTCATGTGGGAACGATGCCCTGTCTCGTTGTGTGGGAAGGATCGGCTGAGGAAGAGCCAAAAAATAAGGAAAATGAGCCTAAAGGTGGAGCGATTCTAGCTCAAAAGAAGCTAAGAGTATATAAAAGGAAGCAAAATGAGGGAACAATGTCAGCTGCGACACTCGTGCCATAAATTCCCTTTGTCCCGGTCTACCCTGACTCCTGAGACACCTATGCCTTCCACTTCTAAATCTAATTACCCAGGTGATATGATTCCTCTCATTCTCCTCCCTCTCCCATGGCTTTAAGGACTTCTTGCAACAATGCAAGCCGCTCTCCTTATTGTTATTATCCTGATTGTTTTGGTTCCTCATATGATATTGCTCAGTTTCTCTCATACTCTAAAATATCGCTTGTATACAGAGTATTTATTTTATTTTTAGATATTGTCTCTATAACTAAGTGTTGGCAGGTAGCTACAAAAGATCCAAAGTGAAAGGTTGCAATGCTGAAGAAACTTTGTACTCTCGATAACAACAGGACGTGGGAGATGGTACCATTACCGACGGGAAAAAGAGCAGTTGGGTGTTTAGCGGATCTTCATAGTAAAACAAAATGTAGAAGGGAAAGTGAAGCATTATAAGACACGTTTGGTGGCGAAAGGGTTCAATAAAAACACTAGTTTTTCTAGCCGTGAATTGTGGGTGGAGGTTAGACCAACTTGATGTGAAAAATGCTTTTCTTCATGGTGAGTTACTGGAGGTGTATATGGACATACCACCTAGATTCGGTACAAGTCAGATAGTGGGCAGGCTGTGCAAGCTCCGGAAGTCACTTTATGGATTGAAGCTGTCTCCTTAAGCCTGGTTTGACAAGTAGAAAGCTATGATAGCCAAGGGATACAACAGATCAATGTCAACCATAGAGTGTTCTTTCGTTAAAATGATGATATCACTTGACTTTGCTTGATGTGTATGTTGATGATATGATTATCACTGGTGATGACAA
>NW_018164444.1:6656033-6657074 GCF_001263595.1 Phalaenopsis equestris
GGCGCCGTCGGCGGGCCTTCTAAATTAATTGATCTAAAGTCTTGGGTAAATCTCGTCGTCAGCGTCATTTGGCTCGCCGTCGGCGCCCTAGTTCAATTCTTCATATTTTGGTCCTTTTCTCTCCAAATTCACTCCTTTTTGTATCTTTTTGCTCCAATGACCATAATTCATCATACTTGAAACAAAACATCAAAAATACCTTTCTTTAAAATGCAATATCATCAAAAATAGTGTAAAATAGGTATAAAAAACTCAACATATTTTCCTTTGGTAAAATACCACCTTAGACTTACTTTGCATGTTATTATGGTGAGTTAACTTTATTTTGCAGGGATGACAAATGAAATGTCACCTTAGATTTACTTTGCATGTTATTAGGGTGCGCTAACTCTGTTTTGTAGAATTGTTGATGTGGCAACCTAATCTCTTTCCTTTGAGTCTTTTTTTCATATGAAGAGTTAGGCATTGTTATGGTCAACTAACTATATGCATCCTAACTATCCAAATAGAAGAACCTCAACTAAACCATCAGCGGTAGCGCGAATGATGTCAGTTGATGAGTTTGACATAGATTAGGAATCTGAAGTTTCACTTCTCTCGGTGAGTTAGACCCTGAAGTCGTTCGTTTAACTGCGACGTAAATCCTCACTTTCTGGCCCTTTCATGAATGTATGTCGTGTATTTGACGATAAGAACAATAGAACAGTTCAGGATCTTCCTGGGGTTCCTCTGAACCTTTAAGTATTGCCTACCATTCCTCTTATGATAGGAAATTAATAATTCCTTCCTTGAAAACAACAAATTCAAATTTTTCTAAGGATGAGATCACAAACTTAATTGAGAGTTTTTTAAGCAGTTTCGTTTGCTTAAGATGTAATTAACTATAGGGGTATGCCCTTATAGGAAAATGTGAACCCCTAAACAGGTACAAAAACCTGATTCTCTGGTCATAAGTTACTTTTGTAAGGTTCTCTTAATAGACTTGCCTCTGAGGTGTTCTTGATCCAATTTCATTTCAGAAGAATGCTTTGGAGCTATACA
>NW_018164444.1:6657174-6659244 GCF_001263595.1 Phalaenopsis equestris
AGTTTTCTAGACCTCAACCAAAAGTTAGGTCAACATGAAGAAAAACATCTCCTAGGTTAATAACACAGTAGAAGCCTTCCAACCCCTTGTCTTGTGAAATACCTCTCATGAAGAAAAACAAAGAACAGATATAGTTGTTAATATAAGTTATAAGTCTTGTGAAAGACTTAGATTGGACAAAGGTAAAAAACAAGCAGTACAAAAAAATTAATCATTTGGGAGGGGTGGGGGGAATTGTGAAGGGAAGGTTGGGATCTAGATCTAGTTCTTCCTCTAGAATGAACAGGAGAAGATCCAGTCTTCATTTTACCACCATTGGCCATTGAAGCAGCACTAATTTGCAATATTTGAATTTCAATAGCTTGCTTTTTTTTTTCCTTTTGGAAGTCTGAACCTGCCACTCTTCCTCTAGAAGATTTGTCAGTTCAATAACTTTCCTTCCATCTGGAGCAATAGGAAGTTGAAAGTCCTTCAGATTTTCTTTGAGAGGTTCCTTAGAACTCTTAACAGGTAACAGGTGAGCAAGCTGGCTGTAGGAGTAATCATAGTGATAGTGTTGAGTTCCTCCTTTTAAACTCCAGAGGAAGAAGTAGAAGGAGCATTAAAATCAAAAGGAGCTGGAGAACTTTGAGAATTATTCAGTAAACCTCTAACACTATCTTTAGCTGCATCAGTCATAGGAAGGGGAGGCATCTTGAGGGGGTTTTTTTCTTTACCTGAGGTTGTTTTTTAGCTGGAGGATGTAGTCTATAACTCTTATCTCTAGTATGGCCAAACATGCTACAATGCTAGCAATAATAATGCCTTTGATCTAGTATAACATCCTGCCAAAACCCTTCCTGTTCAGATCCAATCCAGACTCTTTTCACTTCAGACAGATTGATGTCTCTCTCTATGAGTATTCTTACCAAAGCAGGTCTGGCCTTGTTATAAGCAGGGGCATCAACTTTTAGAGGTCTGCCCAATGCACAACCAAAAGTATATAAAGCATTCATCTTGAATTAAGGAAGGGAAAGACCAGGTAACTTTAACCAAAGAGGAACCATAGGAGGTTCTTTACTTCGATCAAATTCAGGTGTCCATTTCATTAACTTCATGGTTGTCCCTGTAATGATTAATGATTGTTTGGCAAAAAGCCTAGCAAAATCTTCTTCAACAGTCAATTGTATTAATAAATGTCTGCAATCCAGTAAACCCAAATACCAAGCTCTAGTAAACTTCAGAGAATCAAATATATATATATATATATATATATATATTAAGTAAGGAGCCAAGCTCCAATTCATTAATGAAAGAAAGAAAAACCAAATACAAAAGAAATTGAAATAGGAAAGAGGGCCTATAGAAAAGAAGGCAACCTCTCAAAACAACAGAAAGGAGTTTTCTGATATATGGGAGAGGTAGTAGAACACTGGATAATAGGAAATCCAGTGGGGGTGGAATCCTTCTGCTCACCAAAGGTTCTTCAGTATTGAGACCCCTTCTAGCCAGCCAATTGGAGGTTCTATTCCCTTTTCTGTGGATAAGGGAGAACTTGATAGAAAAATTCTTAAGAAATTGATGAATTCCAGAAATCCAGCTGATTAAATTCCATGGGGTATCATAAGAACCAATTATAATGATAATAAGCATCAAGGTGTCAGATTCAACCCATAGCTAGTTGAAATGGCAAGATCTGGCTAAGTTGAGGGCCTAAAAAATAGCTTAACATTCAGCTTCAAGGGAATCCAAAGCTTTAATAGGAGATTGAAAAAATAAGATGCACCTCCCCTCATGATTCCTGAAGACACCACCAATTCTAGCAGACTATGATTTATAGCTATCATCAGTGTTAACTTTTGTCCATCTAAGCTTTGGAAGAGTCCAACAGATTTTCAAGACTTTGGTAATAGAAGGATTAAGAGATGGGCTCAACTCCAACACAACTTCAAACTTTTTAAATTTAATCAGTTTTTGTATAAAAGCAATACAATTTAGACCTACCTTCATTGGTTCTAAATTGGAATTTTCTTGCTTCAGCTGGTTTCTAGCCATCCAAACAAACCAAGCCACAATGTTGGGGAAGTCTTG
>NW_018164444.1:6659306-6661618 GCF_001263595.1 Phalaenopsis equestris
CTCCCATGTTAGATTCATAGTTGGGACATTAAGCTTACCATTCAAAATAGACCAAACATCCTGTACCCAGGGGCAGGCAAAGAAGATGTGGGTAATTGTTTCCTCATTGGACAAGCAGAAAATGCATCTAGAGAGACCTCTCAGACCCTTCAATTTCAAAATGTCATCAGTGGGAATCAATTTTAAGAAAAGTCTCCATCTAAAAAATGACATGGAGGGAGTGAGAAATTTATTCCAGATTGTATCACCCCAATTCACCACCAGTTGGAGAGGCTGAGAAGAGATTAAGTTCTTTTTGATAGCAATTCTATCCTTTACTCCAGGTTTTACAGAAAGTTTCAGAATATTGGAGATTTGAGAAGGGCTGCAAAAAGGAAGAATTGGAGTAAGATTCCACTTATCATGTTCCCAAAGATCCTTCACAAGCATTGGCGAGTCTGGAACATTTTGATCATGAAGAAGGCTACCTTCCAATGACCAATTAATGCACCATGTGTTTTCGAAACCCTCACCAATCTCCCAAACATACATTTGTTCAGTTTCCTCCCTAATCTGTAACAACATTTTCCAAATGGGGGAATCCCCCAAACCCACCGAGAGTTGGGTGGGGTGTTGATGCTTGCAATATTTTCCCCATAGAAATTCAGCCCAAAGGGAAGACTGAGATTTGAATTTAAACAAGAGTTTGCAAAGATTAGTGTGCATAATTTAGGGGAAGGACTTGAAGCTTAACCCACCTTCCTCAAATGGTTTACACACTTTAGCCCATTTTGTCCAGTGTTTTTGCTTCCTTTGACCATCCCATAGAAATCTATTGAAGATCCCTTCTAATAATCTCTGAAAAGACATTTTCAAGATGTTCATTTGCAGAAGATAGGATAGAATAGCAGATAGAACAATTTTCAGGAGTGTTATCCTACCCCCATTGGATAAAAATGAATTCTCCCATCCTTGTAATTTGATTTGAATCTTTTCTAATTTTTGATCAAATTGAATGTTTTTAGTTCTAACTTTGACAAGAAGTGCCCCTAGATATTTCACAGGAAGATAACTGTTTGTGAAGCCAGTGAAATCAACAACCCAGGTCTTTAATTAACTTTTGCATTGATTACTGAAAATGGAGATGCACTTCTGCTTATTTAGCTTCATACCAAAGGCATCCTGAAAGCTCTCCAAGCACTACATGAATAATCTAACAGCAGTTTTGGAAGCTTTTGAAAAAATAATGATGTCATCAGCAAAAGCCAAGTGATTGATTAAGGTGGAAGATCTGTGGCTATAAAGAGAGTGGGGTTTCCTGGATGCCAGCTCATTCAAGCTTCTGGATAAGTAATCAAAAACTAAAATAAATATGGTAGGGAAAAGGGGGTCACCTTCTTTTATACCTCTAGATGCACTGAAGAAACCATGGGAAGATCCATTGATGAAGATAGAATGGTAGTTATTTGTCAGCCATCTGTTGATTAGAGAGATAAAGGAGGGGGACAAACCTCTAGCAATGAGAACTTGTTCAATGAACTTCCAACTGATAGTATCATATGCCTTTTTGATATTCAATTTGAAAATTAAGTTGCCACCTCTAGTGATTATGTCCAAATCCAATACCAACTCTTGGGCCAAGAGCACATTATCAACAATACTTCTATCCTTGATGAAGGCTGACTGATTCCTGCAGATAAGCTGATTTAAGTGAGGTTGTAATCTATGAACCAGTACTTTGTTGATTATTTTAGATATAATAGAAGTGAGGCTAATGGGTCTGAAATTTTCCCATTTGTGAGGAGTTTTATCCTTGGGAACCAAGGTAATAGTAGATGAAGAAAAGTATTTAGGGAGATCAGCCCCCCAGAAAAAGCTTTGGACAGTAGAAATGACCTCACCCTTCACAATTAGCCAGGCCCTTTTATAAAAATCTGCAGTGAAGCCATCAGGACCAACAACTTTTGTGCTGTCAATAGAGTTTAAAGCTTCCTGAATTTCCTTTTCATCAGGAATATCAGTGAGAGATAGGCTTTTGGTGAATTCCCTTTCCATATCAAACAATGTATCTTTAATGGCTTGTTGAGAGGATGGAGTTTGTCTGAAAATATTTTGAAAATATTGAACAACATCATCAGCTATGCCATCAACATTGGAAATCCAGTGACCCTCCTGAGAAAGAATTTTATGAATTTTGTTGCATTTCCTCCTATAGTTGATGCAAGCATGATAATATTTAGAGTTCTTATCTCCTTCACAAAACTTAATTTTGTTTGCCTTTTGAGCATAGAAAGCCTCTTGCATATTGATTTTATCCAACAGATGTTCATTAG
>NW_018164444.1:6661700-6664364 GCF_001263595.1 Phalaenopsis equestris
ACTTTTTTATCAATGTTCCCCACCACCTCCCAATTCCAATTTGAGAGGTGTTTACTGACTTTTTTATGTAAAAGCCAAAGCTTGATACCAGGGATGTGATGATGAACATCAGTCCAAGCCATTGAGACTTAATTGAGAAAATCCCCATGCATGAACCACATATTAAGATATCTGAATTTGGTTTTAGTTTTAGAAGAGGAGGAAGATATTTGAATAAGCAAGGGTCTATGATCAGACCCACTCATAGCCAAGTGTTGGATAGAAGTATGCAGGAAATCTCTGAACCAAATATCATTCACCAAGACTCTATCAAGCCTCTTCAAATCTTCCCCCTTCTCCAAGTGAACTTGGGGCCAATAAACCCCAAATCAAAAAGACCAGTAGACTGAATGTTATCATTGAATGTGTTCATTAGATTGATTTCAGGAGATCTCCCACCCTTCTTCTCAATAGGTGAAGAGAGGCAGTTGAAATCACCCCCAACTAACCAGAAATCCCTTATAGAGGTACTGAACTCTTGTAACTGTTGCCAAAGTTCATATCTAGCAGTTGTTGTACAGCCAACATAAATGAAAGTAGCAAAGCCACTATAGTAATTGAAGTTAATCTTCAAGTTGATAAATTGGTCTCCCTCTTTAAGGACAGTGCGTTGCATTTTCTATCTGCAAAGAAGCCAAATTTTACTGTTAGTGTTAATAAAAGCTAAAATTCAGGGAACTTCCTCACAATTCTATTAACATGTTTAGTGATCATTGGTTCAAGTAAAGCAATGATCCAAGGTTTGTACATCCTATTTAGAGCCAAAATTCTATTAAGGGATTTAGGATGTGCTAATCCCCTAACATTCCAACATATTAGATTCATTAACCAATAGAGGTGGATTTTCCTCTTCTCTTAGTTCTGACAGTACTAGAAGAAAGAGGGGGGCTTCCTCCAAAGAAGAAGAAGAAGGGAGTAGAATCTTTAATTCCAAAGGCATTTTCTTCTTTTTTCGTTTTCTGGATTTTTCAGCGTTCTTCAAGATTTTTAGCTAATTGCAAAAGCAAAGGGTCTTCCTCTGATATCTCAATAGCTGTTATCTCTTGATTAGCAGGGAGTCTAGGAGGTTCAGTACATTGGGTCTATTCAACTTGAGTAGATTGTGGTAGGAGGTGAAGTTGCTCAGTCAATGGTTCTAGACCATTTTGGGAGGGGGGGTTATTTGGTTCCACATCCTCTTTTGTCATATCTTGGGATAATTCTACCAACTCTAGAACAGTGCATCTTGGGCCCTTGTCCCTGACAAATCAGGAGCATTGACGGCAAATCCAGCAACAGTTGGCAACTCAATGCCTTGTGACTCTAAGTCCTCAGAATGAGGTTTGGGAAGCTTGCTTCAGAGATTGGAATGAATCTAAAGCATTTCTCATCAGTGTAGCAAAACAATTTGCAGTGATGACAATAATAAGGTCTTTGTTCAGCTATGATTTTTTGCCAATATCCACTATGCTCAGTGCCTAACCAAATTTCCTCCATAGCTGGTAAAGTGATATTTCTTTCAACCAGAATTCTGGGTACAGAAGGCCTGGATAGGTTGAAAGTGGGGGCATCCAATTTCAAAGGTCTTCCCAAAGCTTTGCCAATGTTGAAGAGGACTTTGTGGTTGAAAAAGTGTAATTTAAGTCCAGGTAACTTAAACCAAATGGGGACAATGGGAAGTTCTTTGTTGGGGTCAAAATCAGGACTCCACTTTAAAAGTTTCATTGAGATTCTTTCAATCAAGATAGATTTTTTTGAAATGATTCTAGCATAATCTTCTTCCATTGAGAGATTAACAAGGATATGCCTACCATCAAGTAGGCCTACTTTTGAGGCCCCTTTAAATTTCAGACCATCAAAGTATCTTCTTACAGATTCCATCTTAGGATGGCCAAGATGAAATTTACCAATTAAGGTGAATTTAAAACATTCAGTAAGCCCATTAAGATCCTCTTCAGTAAAGTAAATAGCCAATTTCCCACTTTTCTTGCAAATAGGTTTGAAAAGAGGGTCATTACTCTCATGATATTCTTGAATATTCTTCTACTCTCATGATATTCTTCAGGAAAAACCAAATCATCAGGATTCTGAACTTTCTCATATCCTTTCCCAATAATGTCAGCAAAAGTGGCCTTGGCCCACTGAATATTGTTGGCATTATCAATTGTATTAGAATTGTAATAGAGTCAGACATCACTGAAAGAGCCCCAGTATAGAAAATGGCTAGAAGATCATAGTTTAGAGCTAACACTGAGCTGTCAAATGCCCGTAATAGAGAAGTAGATTAAGGGGTACAATAGAGAAACAGTAGTCGAGAGAAATCCAAGTAACCAGACCAACCACACAGTAGAAAGAAGGCCCCAAGCAACCAGACAAACAAAACAACAAAAATAGTGGGGCTAAGCAATGGAACAGTAAAATTTGAAAAAGCCAAAACCCGGGAAGATGTAAAAGATTAGAGAAAAGCAAAACTTGCAAAAACCAGAGATGAGAGGATATAAAACCACTTGAAACCAATGGGATAGCAAGGATTTGGCCATCTACAACAACAGTTAGAGCCATTCTACCGAAACCCTAGCAGAGCAACAGATGAACCAGCCGCCACCCATGGTTATATATATATATATATATATATATATATTTATA
>NW_018164444.1:6667260-6672508 GCF_001263595.1 Phalaenopsis equestris
TTTTTCAAAGCAAATATATATATATATATATCCCTAGTATGGCCAAACATCTAGGGATATATATAGAAATGCTACAGGCTAAACCCACCTCACAGAAGAAAAACAACCTACACATAGCCGGAACCCAACACTGAATATACTCATCTACTGAGAGATAACAACAAAGAAGATTACCATCAGAACTCCATGGTGGTTGGGATTGCAGACACAAACGTTCCAATTATTAATCAAGGTACTCCCCAGGCTCAGCTAGTTGAGACCTCTCTTGCTAAGAAGGGTGAAACAGTGGGAGAGATTGTGGAGACAGGAAATACTGAGAATGGGAACATTTCAGTGAAAGCCACTTTAAGAGATTCAATAAAGGCTGAAAAGAACATAAGGGAGCAGGAGGCTAGAGAGGAGGTGGCCTCCCCTTCAGATGATATAGTCACAGAACTAAACAAAGAATTGGAATCAGAATGGCAGATTCAAAAAACAGGGAAGAAAAGAAGCTCTAAACAAGAAGACTTGAAAAAGGGAAAGGAAAAGGAATTAGTTTTAATGGAAGAACATAGCACCCAAAGAAGAGGAAGCAAACTAAGGGGAAGGACTAGATCTAAATCCTAACCCTCCACCTTCCCTCCCTCCCCATGATCAATATGCTGTGTTGGAATATGAGGGGGATTGCTAACCCCTTATCTTTAAAAAGATTAAAATACCTTAACAAAAAATACAAATTTTGGTGCTAAGCCATTTCTTAGCCATTTTGAGCCATTTTGGAACCCATGGTTCATGTTAACACTAAGAATATAGCAAAAGTGTTTTCTGGCTTTAATCTTTTCACCAACCTAAATAACAACCTAAATAACAAAATTTGGGTTCAAAATTTGGGTTTTCTGCAAGAAAGAAATGAAGTGCTCTATCTTAGTTAATCACCAACAAATTCTTCACATGAACATCAGTACTGAAGGAATAGATGGATTTTCTTCTTTTGTTTATGCAGAAAGCTCCAAAATAGCTATAACTGAGCTGTGGGAGACCTTTAAGCACATTCAAGGCTCTATTGATAAAGTTTGGATTATGGGAGGAGACTTCAACTGTATTTCATCACCTGCTGAAAGGAGGGGGGGTACAACCCCCAATCCTGTCATATCATGTTATGTCATGATGTCCAATTTCAATGATAACATCCAAAATACTGGTTTATTTGATATGGGATACAGTGGACCTGCCGTCACATGGAAAAGGAAGAACTTATGGAAAAGACTGGATAGAGTCTTAGCAAATGACCACTAGATCCAAAATTTTTTGCAGACTACTATAACCCATTTAAGCCTTGCTGGATCTGATCACAGGCCTTTGGTTATCATCATTGGCCCAAAGAGTTGCTGTCAGAAGGGTGCTTTTAGATACCTGAATGTTTGGTCACAGCACAAGGACTTCTTGCCAGTTATTAAGGAAAAATGAGTCACACCTGCCAGTTATTAAGGAGAACTGGAATAATGAGTCACACCCTGACCCATTCATCTGCTTGTGGCTAAAGCAAAAAAAGGTAGTGGAGTTGGAAAAAAAGTGGAGTTGGACCACTTTTGGAGATTTGATGAAGGCTGTGGATAAGGCTGAACAGGAACTGCAAACTTTGGAGGAGGAGCACAGCAGAGGAAACACTAATGATACTGCTCTTTTAGAGGCCAATGAGAAAGTTCTTGCTTCCGCATGACCAATTCCTTAAGCAAAAAGTTGCCAAAACTAAATTTACTGAAGAAGATAAAAACACAAAATTTTATCATGCTTGCGTCAATTACCATAGGAAATGCAACACAATTCACTGTATTAAAGATCAGAATGGTAATTGGATTAGGAAGGAGGAGGAGATTGCTGAAAGTGCTGTGTTATACTGCCAACAACTCATGAAGGATAATGCTACTGACAGAGGCCACATAGATAAAAAATTGTTTTCAGAAAGCAAACAGTTCACAGCTAATCTAAAGCTGACTGATATTTCTGAGGAGGAGGAGATTCAGAGAGCCTTGCTGTCCATTGACAACAGTAAATCAGCTGGTCCTGATGGATTTACTGCAGACTTCTACAAAAAAGCATGGGGGAGATTAAGGTGGAGGTGATTCAAGCTATCCAACACTTTTTTGAAGGCCATCCTCTCCCTAATTACTTCAGTGCTTCTTCAATTATTTTTATTCCAAAAAATTCTATTAAAAACAGCTGGAATCAATTCAGAATTATAAGTCTTACCAATGTTATAAGCAAAATTGATAGTAAAATTCTGGTGAGCAGACTTCAACCAGTTCTACCCTAGCTGATCAACACCAATCAAGCAGCTTTTGTGAAAGGGAGAAGTATAGGGGACCAAATTTTACTAGCTTAAGAACTATTACAAGATTTGGAGAGACCCTATAGGGGAGGAAATGTAATTTATAAACTGAACTTAAAGAAGGCTTATGATATGGTGAATTTGGAATTTATCATAGAATGTTTGGAGGCTAGAGGATTCTCAGTGGAGTTCTGCCAGACCATTAAAAGATGGCTAGAGGCTAATGCCAACTTAGTACTCATAAATGGGAAAGCACGTGGTTTTTTCAAAGCAAATAGAGGCCTTAAACAAGGTGACCCTCTCTCCCCAACTATTTTCATTCTGGTCTTAGATTATCTATCAAAACTCATTGATGGCCAGGAGAAAAGGAATAGGCTAAATGTCTATCATAAGAAAGCTAAGATGAATATAAGTCACCTTATTTATGCTGATGATATCCTCATTTTCACAAAGGAAACCAAGGGTGCAACTAGATACCTTGATGAGTGCTTGAATAGATTTCAACAAGTATCTGGGCTGAAAGTTAATAAAGAAAAATGCCAATTTCTAGCAAGCAAGAGAGTTCCTGTTCCAATCATGCAGTGGATGGCAAAATTTATAGGATTTTCTACCATGAGCATACATTTTAAATATCTGGGCACCCAATTAGTCAGAGGTAGAATCAAACAGACACAGTTTGATGAGGTTATAGATAAAATCAATTCTACCCTTTAGGGGTGGACTAACTCTTTCTTATTTAATGGGGGTAGGATCACCCTCCTAAAGAGCATCCTCACATCTATCCCCCTCTATACCCTCCAAGTGGCCAATATGAAAAAGAAGCACCACTTTGATGCTGGAGAGAACTTTTAACAGATTTCTTTGGGCTGGGAACAGGAAGCAAATGATTTGGGCTAGTTGGCAAAGAGTGGCTAAACCTTATGAAGCTGGAGGCTTGGGTTTTAAAGGTCTACATCATATGCAGCAAATCAGCATGTGTAAACTATGTCTCAGATTTAGACAAAATGAAAGCCTGTGGGCCAATTTCATGATGGCAAAATACTATAAAAATGCTCACCCTGGAGATGTTACTAAGAAGGTTGGAGACTCCAAGATTTGGACCCATATTCTTATGGGAAGAGAGGAGATTGACAAATATCTTATCTAGGAGCTGGGAAAGGGAGAGATCAACTTCTCGAAGGATAATTGGTGCCCTGCTGATCAATTGTAGCCTCTATAGAATGGAAAAGATGAAGATTTACTGGTTAAAGACTATTGGAATGACAATGAGTGGTCTGAAGATGCCTTGAACAAAATCCTGAAAGATTCTGCTGTTAGAAGTATCTCTAAAATCCAATTTAACAGAAATAGAAAAGACCAAATTCAGGTAATTAACAGAACCAGATCCAACATTTCAAAGGGCATATACAACAGTCTATTCAGATGGGAAGATGGCAAGTGGAATATTAACAATTGCCAACAATTCTTAACTCCTTCTATGTTGTTCTTTTCTTGGAGAGTCCTAAATGACTTAATTCCAACAGATGACATATTGAAGATGAAAGGATTGAAAGGCCCCTATGAAATAATAATCAAGAATCCAGTGATCATCTCTTTTTTAGATGCAATTTTGCTAGGGACGTTTGGAATAAGCTGAACTCTAACTGTAACATGAACCTGTTGAATGTGGGCTGGGTAAATTTAAAAGACAGTTTGAGAGACTGGCAAGAAATTAACCTGATGCCTCTTCCCTTCATTGTTGCTTCTTTTATTTAGAATGCTAGGAATAAGGTGAAGGATGAGGACAGTGTGTCTCCTTCTGATTCTGTAGCAGCTAACTGTCAGGACTACTTACATAAGCTGATTAATTGGAAGAAGTTCCCTCATATTTTGAAGGTGATGACTAATATTGATACTCAACACTAATATTGATACTCTAATATTGATACTCAACACCCTATGGTCATTAAGGTTAGATGGGAGAAACCTCCTCACCCTTTCATTAAAATAAACACTTATGGAAGCTTCACAAATAAGAAAGCTGGTATTGGAGGTATTTTCAGAGATCACACTGGCAAAGTTTTGCTTTATTTTAAGGCCCCCTACATTCCAGAAGATGCTTTAGAAATAGAAGCTGCTGCTCTTTACTGGGCCTTAAAAATTGCTAAGGAAGTCAAGTGGAATTGTATTATTGCTGAAGTGGACTCTTCACACCTGGTGGAGCTAGTCATTACCACCCCTTCCCCCCTTGGCACATAAATCAGTGGATTTACAAAATAAAGAAGATTATCATCAAGATCAAGTTCCAAATCAATTTTAATTATAGGGAAGCCAACAGGCCTACCAACTTCTTGGCTTTGGAGGGCTCAAACTTGAGCCATGCAGTGGTCTCAACTACCCTCCCTCTCCCTCTACAACTGTTAACACAAGGAGACAAACTTCAAATTCTTTATCTTAGAATTCAAAACTAAAATCTTGGGCTCTCCTTTTTTGAGGCTCCAGCTGACTACTTATCAAGCTGACATCCATCTACTGTTCCCTGTCTCGCTGCATGGGTCTTGATGTTTTATTTACTTTATATATTGTTTAACACACACAGATATATACATACATATATATATATATACATTCTGATTTTAGAAATATTGATTTGAAAAATAAAATCTCCTAAATTAAAATATTATTTATTAAATTATAATAATATTAGTGTCACATCCTTATATAATTTCTATGATAAAATACCAGTTCAAACCTAAAATTTTTTTTAATTATTGAACCTTTTCAATTTCATGTCCAACAATATTCTAAATCTTAATTTTTGTAACCTTATTGTATTATTACATACCTGAAAGAATAAATATTCAAATACTTGCATCTACGAAGTAATCTAAACTTTGCTTAGTTAACTTCGTCTTTAGTAAGTGCATTTAATATTAATTTCACTTGGTATATATATATATA
>NW_018164444.1:6674189-6676411 GCF_001263595.1 Phalaenopsis equestris
CACATGCTTAAGATATCTTTGCCAAATCCAAGCACATTTGCATTAAATTGCTGTGATGGATTCCTCTGGGTTCCATGAGCTCCTAGCCACCTCCCCCTGACCGACCAGCCAGCCTAGTGGCCAGAAAAGCCCAAAACTGAGAGCCACTCCCATGGCACCTCACCCAAATTAAACCTAGAGGCCAGCTCATCCAAATCAAACTATGGAGCTCCTCTGCCCTCCAGCTAAGCACCACATTACACCTCTTGATTGGCCACGACATCCACCATAGCCCCATTTTTATAAAAGGCCAACTCCACGGCCGTTAAACAAGGTGCTGAAATTTCCTTAGAGAGGTCTCTCCAAACTTCACACAGAGCTTCCCTAAGATCCTCTCAGTGCATTCCAACCAAAACATTTTCCCTCACACATTCCCATTGTCTGAGCTAAATTTTGAGCTTGAAACCCTGCTGGAAACCAGGATAGAGCCCAATACACCTCCACACTCCACCAAAATTCAATTATTTGTGCGCACAAGAAAGAAGCCAAAGCCCCATCAAATCCCCCTTCTACAGAGCCTCTACCATAGCTCTAGACTAACACCCAAATCCGGTCGTGATCGAATTCATACCTAGGCCTTAAACCAAGACCAGGGACTTAATCCCTAGCCTCCTTGGACACCAAAAAACGTGCCAAGCACCTCTGATCAAAGCCTCCCTTTTTAGAGAAAAGGTATAAAACTTCTCCTTCTCGCGAGCTTATTTTGATTCTCCATTTACTTAAGTTTGATTTCATGGCATCTTAACCGTATGGATGTGTTCGTCTCACTTAGACGAGTCCATAAGATCAAACACGAAGTGATTTGGTTGAGTCTAGGCTGAGATATTAAGGTTTTAGTGTGGAAGGGCACGGGATCATTATATCGGGGACGATGATGGGGAGTCGTTCGATCAAGCGTGTATCAAATGGACGGGGCAAATCGGTCCGGATAGCGCTGCGGGACATAAACAGCGGGCCGAGTCAGCAGCTACGTGGACGAAGGCGTCCAACCAGAGCGCGCCACGCATGAATTCGGAGCTTCCTAGGATATAGTCAGCACGCGCTGTTTAAATAGATAAATAGGGTCTTTTTCTATTTATTTAAATATCCTTAACTTATAAAATACATAACATTGTGTAGAAAAATCACAAAAATAAAATAAAAATACCCTCTTACCTCTTACTTAGTGAACAGAGGAGAATAATGTGAAATAATTTTCAAGTCCATTTGGTGCATATTTTATTTTTAATTAATTAAACACTATTTTGAATCATTTGATTCTCCATGCATATTGACACATCACCTTGGCTTGAAATTCTGACATGTTGTAGCCTCTGAAAGGGGAAATATTCTCTAATTTTTCCAAAGTCAGATGAGGTTCCTATACAGAGATCTATATTTTTCAAGTTATTTCACTTCATTTCCTTAAAATAATCATTGAAATTAGCATAATTGTTATAAAATCCCAAGAAAATTTTGGAAGGTCCACCATAACTAGAAAATTTTGGAAGGAGAAAATTTTGGAAGGTCCACCATAACTAGAGAAATTTTTGGAAATAATTTCATGGGTCAAGTCATTTAAAACATCCTTAAATTTTTCAAATACTAAATCACTAAAATAATTATTTTGAAAAATATCAACATTTAAATGACTTAATTTTTAATCTCTACTGTGATTTATGATCCAGAGAACTCATCATAAAAGTTTCAAAATATTTTGAGTTCATTAAATAACTTAAATTGATTTTTAAAGATAAATACTACTCTTAACACTTAAATGATTTTTAAAAATCAAAATATAACTCAATAAATTATGAAACTTAGTTTTTTGAGTTCTCTGTGATCAGGGATATTTTATAAAAATAAAATTATATTTAAAATAAAAACTTAATTTTTAGCCTATTTTAAACATTTAAAATAATTAAAAAATCATAAAAATCACAAAAATAGTAAAATTCATGGAAATGTTCTAAATTGCTTCCTAATTAGTTAGGAACACTTAGAATTATTTTCTTCATTTTCTAAATAAAGATATTGAATTTTAAAGCTTAAAAATAACTTTTAAAAGGCTAAAAATAAGTTTTTCCTTAAAATAATTTCAATAAATCAAAGAAAAATATGAAAAACATAAAATTTTCTCCTCTGAGTTCTCTGACTTTCGGGAGATTTTTCAAAAATATAAAACTTAATTTTCACCACTTAAA
>NW_018164444.1:6677020-6677803 GCF_001263595.1 Phalaenopsis equestris
TAGAGAAATAAACATAACTAAATCAAACATCCTTGAAACGCCACTAAGCCCAATTAGGATTAAAATTTGGCTAAGTGTTCAAATTACACTAACTTGCCCCTTTAAGGGTCTTCACCCACATAATTCTTAAATTGAATGACAAATGATAATTACCCCTTTTCTTAGGGATAATTGAGACATCAATGTTCACTGAGCATTAAGGATATTTACAGGATGAACCATTAAGCAACATAATGAGTTTAAACGGACTCGAGGCTTTTCACTAGTTGGTGAGAGAGAGGCATGGACCTGCTTCCCCCTCTTAACTTGTTGGATACCTCAGAAGCCTATTGAACTTAATATGCTTCGCTAAGTGAAATCATCCTTAAATAAACTTTAGGAACTCACCAAAATACGACATAGAGTTAACAAAACCCCCTCAGAACTCTACTTTTCCTGCTCTTCATAAATGCCCTAACATGCATTTTAAGTTTCAGGTGGTGGAACGAGAAGACTCGCCAGGTACCAGGTACATACACTTTTACAATTTTCAGCGTTGTCCTTTTTGTACTTTCGTACTGTACTTTTATACCTGCAAATTTGCATGTTAAACAGCGATGTCACCCTGCATGAAAAAAGAAACCATCAGGATAGTTACATAACCATAACCAAAACCAAAATTAAAAATCAACCAAGATAAAATTCACCGCCACAACATTCAAAATATAAAACAACTCAAAATTTAATCACAAACATCACACAAAACCACAACTTCAACTAAATTAAGACATCTCTATTCGGAAG
>NW_018164444.1:6678847-6700815 GCF_001263595.1 Phalaenopsis equestris
TAGATACAAGATTTGAGGTACAGTGCTCTTTCATTTTAAACTACAAAAAATATGGGGTCAGTTTGATTTCAAACTTCAACGTCCTTCCGAAGCGGGCGACGGGATTTTGATTCCGGTGACCGACAGCTTCTTACGTGCAACCCCACAAACAAACCAACCCCCGAAATAACGCTGACAGTCTCTTAACAAGTTTTAAAATTTTAATTAGTCAGATCAAAAAGTAAATGAAGATCAGAGTTCAAATCATTACAAATTATTATCATTTAGGAACGTGGAACACAAAATCTATTCTTCACAAAACCATATCTCAAAGTAGGTTGAAGGATAAAGAAGATTACTCAAAATTCATGAGAAGGATATGACAAAACACAAATTTTAAATATAAAAATAAGTTTAGAAAATAAAAGAAATAGAAATACCACTTATCTCACAATCCTTCCCTAAAAAATCCCTAGAACTTCTCTTTAAGCCTTTCTCTCATTACAATCACTCACAACTCTCTCTTAGAAATGTAATAAAGAAGAAATCTCTCACCTTCCCTCTCCTCTTACAACCCTAGAAGAAAATCTCTTTTCTCTATCTCTAACTCACGCCCTCTTTCTTCTCTCTCACGCCACACACAAAGGCCTCCTCTTCAACTCTATGAAGTCTTCTTCTTTTATTTTTGGGCTGCCACATTTGGAAAAAAATTCAAAATTCCATCCAAAATTCCCTATAAAAGTCAACTCTTTTGAATTCAAAAGATGTGTCACTTAATCCAAGAGTCATATCCCTTCATAAAAAAACCTTCCAAAGTGTCTGGATGCATTGAATTATTCCAAGAGGTGTGTAGAACAAGTGTCCCTTTGAAAATTCTCACAAAATTCATATTGAACCGCCTTAATTTACAAAAGTCATCCTTAGCGCATCATGCACTGATCTGGTACATAATGCACCAGTTCTCTGGATTTTGGCGCATCATGCGTCGATTTGGCACATCATGCGCTAGAATCCCAAAATTTACTATTTTGGATCCAAATTTCATCCTTCTTACCAATTTTGCTCCAAAATCCTAGGAAAGATATACCTACAACAAAAAAAAACTCATCTTTAAAGTGAAATATCACCAAAAATAAGCATAAAATAAGTACTTAAAACAGTATATTATTTTGCTGTAGCAAAATCCCCTAAACTTAAATGTTACTTGTCCTCAAGTGACACTTTTATTACATAAAAGCATATGACTTAGGATAGAGATTAATTTATAACTTCTATACTTTAGTTTAAGAAATAGAATAGTAAAATTTTCAAAAAAGCCTTCAATAACTTAGATTCAAACTCTAAGTTTAGGAATACTTAGTAATAAAATTTAAGATTTATGAATCTCTATTCACTTCAAGAAGAATTGCAATTTGTCACATTAAGGAAATTTAGAACATTCATATGAACAAAAACTTCTTGAAAACTATACTAGGAATGCTACTAAAACTTCAATACAAGTTTAGAAAATGTAATGAAGCTCTTTCCATAAGTTAATTCAAGTGAAGCCAATTTTTTATTAGATATCTCCTCAAGCTTTTCCTCACTTATTTTTCTTTCCTTTTTATTTCTTCTTTTTTTTTCCTTTTGTTTTAGGATCTTTTCAACCATTTCATTTATTTTTCTTTTTCTTTTTCCTTTTCAAGAGAGGATTACTATATCTGAATTACCATTAATAATTTTGAACTTCACTATCCTCTTCTTAAAGTCAAAACTCTATACCTTTCTTCACTTTATAAATTCATATTAGTTTATGATTTTTCATAAAATATCATTATTTTCCTCTTACATGAAACACTAAAATTTTTAATACTTCAATAATACAACTTTCTTTACTTTAAATAGAAAAACACAGTCTTATCATATCATACCAAATATCTTTAACTTTAGAATTAACCTTCATTATTCAAAACCTTTTACCTAAATTTACCGTAATATTGATAAATATAAGTATATTCATTTAAAGTGAAATTTTAATATCCCATGCAATGTTAAATTAATTTTTAAAATATAGTTAATTAAGGATAAATAAAATTTTGTTTACTCCTTTACAAAAAAAAAAAATTTTCCCCCAAAATTAAGTTTTTAAGTGATTTTTTTAAAATATTTTTAGTACAAAATTTACTAGGAGAAAGAAAATAATAAATGCATTAAAATAAAGTCTGACCTGTAAAGGATTTATGACTATGAAATTGGGCTCTGGTATACTATAGGTATTAACTGTAAAACTACATATAGGCTTTAAAGCATTAAAAAAAACCATGATATGTTCTAGAGAACTTGCTTATAATTAAAAATAGAAATACAAAAATTGAAAAAACTAAATTGACAAACTAAACTGAAAATACTAAAAATGCAAAAAAGTGAAAGTCTACAGTTACTATTACAGATTCAGTTCAGAACTCAACATAAAAGTTTTTACTACTGAAAGTTTTTACTACAACCATTTTCAAATGAAAGTACATGACAATGCAAAAAAACAACATAAATCAAACATCAAAACTAGACTCATAAAATATCAATCCTCATCAATCCTCATCTCCTTCCACTTCATCATCTGATTCTTCTTCTTCTTCTTCTTCTTCATCATCATCATCAGGAATGGGAGTATAGGGAGTGAAACTGGAGCAAGTATGAAAGTCCACATTAGGTTCAACCCTAAGATGTCTTACCACGACATTCTCAAAATCAATATCATGTTGTACTCCCCTCTGTTGATATTCATCATTATATGTGTTCCACATTATGTGATCCTATCTCTCCCAACTGAGTTTGAATATTAACTATGTCCATTTCTTGAATCATGAGTTGATCTATAATACCTTTAAGTGATGTAGATCGAGAAGTTGATGCCCCTACACTAGATGTTGAGGGCCTATCCCTTCTTTCACTTCTAAACTCAACAATTGATTCTACTCTTTGAATGATATGCCTCCCAATTGGATTCTTTGATTGCAATCTCTCTTCATTTCTATGGGATTCTACCCTTGATTGTTTATATCCAAACCTCCAGCTATAGAACTACTAGCTATACTATGAGCATGCTAAACTATAAGTGCAACAACATCTATTGCCTTCATGTTTTGAATACAATAGTTTAGTACAACTTTGTCTTTAGTAACATCAGTCAACTGGTTTGTTGGCAACTGTCTGACAGAAATGAAGTGGTGCCACACTTTTGACTAAATAGTCAATGTGGAAGCAAGGAAGTTAACTATCTTGTTATTCATAATCTTCCATTCCCGTCTTCCATCAATAAAAAATGCAATCACTTCCTTCAATGATGAATCAGTTATCACAAGTGCAGCGTATTCATCAAAAAATACATTTCTAAGCCCATAAAAAGCATTGATTCTTTCAACAGAAATTTGACCTACTGACCTCTCACCAAGATGTGATCTTCAGCAGTGAACCTCAGGTTTGCTTAAAACTCCCAAACCATTGGGACAATTGCTACAGTAGTGAAGTAGCAAAATCTTTCCCAGTTCCTGGCAAGAATTAATCTTTCGACCTCGCCACCCGGGTTTTTATACCTACTTGCCCATTCTTAGATCATTTTCTTATCTCAAACTGAGTATTGTAACTAGTCGGGCTTTAAAACTAACAAATCTTTGTGCATCGATGTCCTTGGATGACCTTCCTCTATTAACTCACAAGATGTGATCTTCAGCAGTGAACCTCAGGTTTGCTTAAAACTCCCAAACCATTGGGACAATTGCTACAGTAGTGAAGTAGCAAAATCTTTCCCAGTTCCTGGCAAGAATTAATCTTTCGACCTCGCCACCCGGGTTTTTATACCTACTTGCCCATTCTTAGATCATTTTCTTATCTCAAACTGAGTATTGTAACTAGTCGGGCTTTAAAACTAACAAATCTTTGTGCATCGATGTCCTTGGATGACCTTCCTCTATTAACTCAAGGAGTCATTTAAAAATTCTACAAAAATCCAAATATAGTCCAAATAAATCACTAAATTAAAAATCTAACTCCTCAAGCAAATTATTTGACAAAAAGCTTTTCACCGTGAGTTTCTTCAAGCTTTTTCATCAAAAATCCCAAATTTTGGATCTCCCAAATCTATGGGGGGAAAATAAAAAAATTTCTAAGTCAAATTGAAGCTCTTACCAATAGAAGATAAAATCTATGGTTTTAAGCCTCTGAATCCTTCTCTTTCGCCCACAATGTGATGACCTTGACCAATGTCTTGAGGTATGGGATGACTCAAGTAGCAAAAATGGAGTTTATTCGTGTGATTTCATGGTTTTCTAGTCAATAAGGGATGTTCGGACTTTTGGCGCATCATGCGCCAAGGCTTTGTAAATCGGTGCATCATGCATCGGAGCTTAGATTCACCAGATTTTGGTTTCTATGCAAATCTGCTCCGTACTGCTTTACGTCAACCTCTATCTGACTCAAATAAACCTTTCTAAGAATATATAAGCATCACACTAAAACAAAACCTTCACAAATAATACAAAACTCACATTTATATATATATATATATATATATTCCATGTTATTAAAAATTAACATTTTTCAAGCCAACAAACATCTAATTCGGTGTTTTAAAGTAAACCAACATCTTAACACTGAAATCTAAACATCAAAATTCAAAACAAAAACATAGATAGTGTTTATTAGAAAAGTGTTTATAGTGTTTATTAGAAAGGAAATGCAATCCAACTTAATAAACTAAAATAAATAGTACTAAACAAAACGTTCCATGCATAAATTAAGATCAAACATCTTTTTCACTATAGTCCTCTTAGATATCACTCATAGATTGGTAGTGCACATATAGGTTGTAGAAGGGTCGAAATGAAAATTCATGAGTTGAATTTTCCTCCTCAATCCAAACATGTTTCTTGAACATATGTACCAATCCATCTTCAATACGCCCTGTATGTTCAAAATGTTCCTTTTTTCTCCAATCAAGATAATCTAGCATTTCAGTAATATTCCTAATAACGTGAATAAGATTCTACACATCTTTGTATATCTTCTTGATCCTCTTTGAAAGTGCACTCAAGTTGTAGTAGGGCTGAACAAGTGATGAATTCTAAGAATTTTGATCCATCAGTACAGTCATATCATTTTCATCTCCCATTCTATTACAATTGCAATAGACTTCTGGATCCATCGACTTCCAAGGAAGTAGCACTTTTTCTTAAATTTCATAAGGTACTTGCGATTAACTACATAATAGGAAAATAGCGCATGGATGTCCCAATCCAGTTGCAGATCCATTTACAATCAAACCCAAAACTGATTTCACAATAAACGTTGCAACATCAATAGGTTTTCCAATTTGGATGTAATAATTTAAAAAAGTGCTCTCCTTTGTTACATTATTTATCTTTATAGTAGGCAGTAATTTTGATGAAATGAAGAAGTGACATGCTTTTGAAACTGGATTTAAAAATGACGAAGGAAAACTTACATTTCCATCATCGCTGGTCTCCCAATTTGCATCTTCATCTGTAAGGTATCTCATCTGTAAGGTATCAACTTCATCTGTAAGGTATCAATAGAGTTCATTCATATTCTCTCTTGTAAGGGTAAATTTTGCATTATGGCAGATAGGCACATTGTCAATCATAAACATCTTTTCTATTTTTAAAGGAGTGAATTTCACAAACTCGCCTCGCACATAAATCATTCTTTGATTGATCCTATGAAGATTTGCATAAAATTATTTTACTACAGGAACAACAACAATGATAGCAGTGTAGCAAATCCCTTCCTAATGCCTCTGTGCAATAGTCTCTTCCACTTGAGTATTCAATTTGTTGAATCCTGGATTCACAAATTCCGTTTCTTTGATAAGCCTCTTCTTCACTAGAACTTTATTGTGTAATTTTTGTGCATCAAAACAGATGAATTTTCTCTGGTTGAAAACTCTAAATATGCCTCTGTGCAATAGTCTCTTCCACTTGAGTATTCAATTTGTTGAATCCTGGATTCACAAATTCCGTTTCTTTGATAAGCCTCTTCTTCACTAGAACTTTATTGTGTAATTTTTGTGCATCAAAACAGATGAATTTTCTCTGGTTGAAAACTCTAAATATAGCAAAGTTTTTAGAGTGGGAAGCCATAGGATTTGAAAAGTGGTGACTCTTCCCTCGTTCCCCCCCTAAAATATGGTTTGGAAGCGGTTTTTAGGAATTATATGGAGAATAAATCACCAAAACTATCATTTGACCCGTTTTAAATATTTTTTTGGCTTACGACTCTTCATGTGCCAGCTCTCTGATATTCGGCGCATCATGCTCCAGTTCCAAAAAAATCACCGTTTCGATTTTGATCCAATAAATTCTAAGTCTTTCCATAAAATTAGGCAAATAAAGATGTTTCTAAATGATTTATCAAGATATTTTATCAAATACACAGACTACATAAAGACTTAAACATAAATATACCTAAAATATTTCAAACAAAACAAATTCAAAACTTACTAAACAACGATATATATGGGTTTCCTCCCACAAAGTGTTTGGTTTAATGTCGTCAACCCAACATTCCCAGTCTTATTCTAGGTGACCCAACATTATAGTCTCTTTAGAATCTGGTCTTTGACAATCAAAATATTATTTCAATCTTTGCCCATTAACTTTAAATATTCTTCCATTCTTGGGGTATTCAATATTAACTACCCCATAGGGATAGACTTTTATAACTCTAAATGACCCTTTCCACCTAGACTTTAATTTTCTAGGAAAAAAATTCAATCTTATATTATATAATAAAACTTCCTGTCCAGGTTCAATTTCTCTTTTTATTATCTTCTGATCATGTCATTCTTTCATCTTTTCCTTATGAATCCTTGCATTATCATAAGATTCATTTCTAGTTTCCTCAAGCTCATTCAATTGTAATAATCTTTTCTCATTAGCTTGTTCCAAATTAAAATTAAAGACTTTTATTGCCCAACAAGCTTTATGCACTAATTAAACTGGCAAGTGACAAGTCTTACCAAAAATGAATCTATAAGGGGACATTCCTATAGGTGTCTTATAGGCTATCCTGTATGCCCATAATGCAGTATCCAATCTAGTAGACCAATCCATTTTACTAAGATTAACACTCTTTTCAAAAATTCTTCTAATTTAATGATTAGATACTTTTGCTAAACTGCTAGTCTGGGGATGATAAGCAGTTGCAATTATATGCATTATACTATATTTTTTCACCAATGCAAATGTTGCATTCCTAAAATGAGATCCTCCAACCGTAATGATTACTATCGACATTCCATATCTTATAAAAATATTTTTAATTAACATTTTTGAAGAAATATAAGCATCACAGCAAGGTAAAGCAATTGCTTCAATCCATTTTGAAACATAATCCACTGCAACCAATAAATAAAAATTTCCAAATGAAGGTATAAATGGTCCCATAAAATCCAATCCCCATGCATCAGAAATTTCAATTTCCAAATTAAAATTTAGAGGCATCTCACATGTTCTTAAAATATTACCTACTCTCTGACACCAATCACATGTTTTGATATACTTATTAGCATCTCTAAATAGATGAGGCCAATAAAATCCATGTTGTAAAATTTATAAATAGTTCTATCATTCCCAAAATGTCCTCAAAATTTAGAATCTTGACATTTTTGAAAATTTTCCTGAATTTCTTTATGAGACACACATCGTCTCATCATTGATTCTCACATTGCTTATATAATTAAGGATCATCCAAAAAATAAGACTTTGCATCATGAATGAATTTCTTTTCCTGCTATTTTGTAAGTACATATGGTAAAATATCACTAACAATATAATTTACAATATCAAAATACTAAGGTATTTCTCCCATCCTTTTACAGCATAAAGTTGTTCATCAGGAAAATTTTCATTAATCTCTTTTTCTAATTCAAGTAATTCTTCTTGTTTAAATCAAGACAGATGATCAGTAATTTGATTATCAATTCCATTCCTATCGACTACTATAAAATCAAACTCTTGAATCAGAAGTACCCATCTAATTAATCTTGTTTTAGCCTCCTTTTGCATCAAATATTTAATAGTCAAATGATTAGTAAGCGAAACACATTTACCCCCAATAAAAAATGATCTAAACTTATCAAAGCATACACAATAGCTAATAACTCTCTTTCAATGGCGGTGTAATTAATTTGAGCATCATTAAGTGTCTTACTGAGCATCATTAAGTGTAATTAATTTGAGCATCATTAAGTGTCTTACTAGCATAGTATATGACTTTAAAAATCTTATCATATATCTGCCCTAAAATAGCTCCAATTGCGTAATCACTAGCAACACACATTAATTTAAAAAGTTTCTCCTAATCATGTTAAACAATTATAGCAAAAGTGATAAATTTTTTCCTTAAAGTTTCAAAGACTTTAAGGAAATCTTGATTAAAGTCAAATTTTCTATCTTTTTGCAGAAGTTGGAAAAAAAGGTTTAGTAATTTTTGAAAAGTCTTTAATATATCTTCTATAAAATCCAGCATATCCTAAAAAGCTCCTAACTCCTCTTACTATATTAGGTCTAGGTAGGTTCAATATAACATGTACTTTTACAGGATCTACTTCCATGCCATTTTCTGAAATTTTTTTTCTGAAATTTTATGTCCATATGCACAATTCCTCCAGCAACCATAAATTGACATTTTTCTCAGTTCAATATGAGATAAGTCTTTTTACAACGTTCCAAAACTTTTTCTAAATGATTTAGGCATATTTCAAATGAAGTTCCAAATACAAAAAAAATCATCCATAAAGATTTCAATCCCTTTTTCAATCAAATCACAGAAAATTGACAGCATACATCTTTAAAATGTTGCAAGTGCATTAGATAATCCAAGAGACATTCACCAAAAATCAGAAGTACCATAAGAACTTGTAAATATTTTTTTCTCTTGATCCTCTGAAGCAATAGGTATTTGATGATAACTGATATATCTAGCTAGAATACAAAAAAATTTATGCCCAGCTAATCTATTCAACATCTGGTCCAAAAAAGTAAAGGAAACTGATCCTTTCTGATTGCAGAATTTAATTTTCTATAATCTATCTAGATTCGCAAACCAGTGACTTATCTTATTGATATTAATTCATTATGTTCATTTGTCACTACAGTCACACCTCCTTTCTTCGAAACACACTGAATTGCAATAACCTAAGCACTTTCTGAAATAGGATATATTATTCAAACATCTAACCATTTTAAAATTTCTTTCTTTATAACTTCTTTCGTCATAGGATTTAATCTCCTTTGAGGATCGACTCTAGGTTTATGTTGATCTTCTAATAAAATTCTAAGCATACAAAATGAAGGATCGATTCCTTTAATATCAAATAATGTCCATCCAAAGGCTTTCTTATATCATTTCAAATTTTCCAATAATTATTTTTCTTGCATATTTGCTAATTATGAGGATATTGTAATAGGTAATGTAGATATATCTCCTAAAAATGCATATATCAAATGTGTAGGAAATGTTTTCAGTTCTAGCTCATGGGGTTTCTTAATAGATGGTGTCAAATTATTATTATCTTCTACAAGATCTAACATTTCAAATCTTTCCTAAACATAATCCGTATCCTCTTTACTCACTTCCATAGATTCATCTTGAATTTTATCCTCATATTGATATTCCATATATTCCTTTTTAAATTCTCTTTCAAAAGTTTTCTTGAAATATTCATGGCTTAAATATTCATTAATATCCATTCTGAAGCATTCAATCTCCTTCTCTTTTGCAGGGTATCTCATTGATTTTGCAATATTAAATTTAACCTCTTGATCACTAACTCTCATAGTTAGTTCTCCTTTCTGCACATCTATCAAAGCTCTTCTAGTGGCTAGAAATGGTCTTTCTAAAATGATAGGAATTTCCATATCTTCCTTCATATCTAATATAATAAAGACCACAGAAAAAATAAACTTTTTGACTTTTACCAAAACATCTTCTATAACTTCTCTAGAATAATAGGATAGGTAATCGTGCAATCAGCTAACTGATGAGTTACAGTTGTAGGTGAAATATCTCCTAAGCCCAACCTTCTGAAAATTGATAATGGCATAAGATTAATATTGGCTCCTAAATCACATAAATTTTTTCCATAAAATCGATCGCCAATAGCAAAAGGAATTGTAAAACTTCCAGGATCCTTAAGTTTTCCAGGAAGCTTTTTTTGAATTATAGCGCTATACTCTTCACTGAGTGTCGCAGTCTCAGTTTCTACAAACTTTCTTTTCTTTTTAAGCATATCCTTGATAAACTTCACATAGCTTGACATTTGTTCCAAAGCTTTAACAAATGAAATTTTTATCATTAATTTCCTCAAAATTTCCAAAGATTTTGAAAATTTTTTATATCTCTGTTTCTGCTTCAATCTTTGAGGAAATGGAAGTGGTGGTCTTTCTACATTGATTTTCGTTGGTTTAATTGGACTTTCTGCTTTGACATGAAAATCTTCACCAGATTTTACATTTTCCACCTCATCTTTTCCAACTTCAACTTTTTGTTGAACTCTATTTTGTAATTCTTTTCCACTTCTCAGTTGAATAGCTCTAATTTGCTCTTTATTCTGATCTTTAGGATTTACTCAATATTACTAGGCAATGTTCCTAAACGTCTATTGCTAAGTTCAATAATAATACATCCTAATTGATTTTCCATATTTCTGATAGCAGCTCCTTGACTTTATAATTGACTACCCATTTGTAATATCAACTTTTCCATTGATAGCTTTTTCTCCTTACTCTGCAAATTATTAAAATCTGAGGGGTAATAAGGTTTATAAGTTTGAATCCCTTGATTGTTGGAGTTTCTCAATGGGTTCGCAGCAGTGTTCCCCCATAGCGGATTTACAACATTAACATTATTGTTACTCCAACTAAAGTTTGGATGATTCTTCCAACCAAGGTTATAATAATTGGCATAAGGGTTATTAGAAGAATTGTTTATTATATTTAAAGTCTCATAAGAAGATTGAGATTCTATCATTTGTCCCAATGAGTTTTCCTTAAGCACAAATGATGTCTGAGAATAATTCATTCTATATTAATCTATCTTCTTTGATATAGCTGCTATTTGGGCAGATAAAATAGATTTAGCATCAAAGTCATGAATAATAGCTACTCTTTTTGGATTTACCCTTTTGGAGGGCCATTGAAATTATTTGTAGACATCTCTTTAATTAATGAATTTGCTTCATCGAATGGTTTTGACATTAATGATACACCAGCAGCAACGTCAATTATCGATCTAAGAAATTCAACCAACCCATTATAAAAAGTTTGAATTATTAACCAATCTGGCAACACTTGGTGTGGACACGTTCTAAGGAGATCTTTAAATTTTCCCCAGGCTTCATAAATTGACTTGCCTTCAAACTGAAAAAAAGATGTGATATTATTTCTAAGCTTAGCAGTTTTTGAAGGTAGGAAATATTTAGATAAGAATTTTTGTTATAAATCTACCCAAGTTTTGATAGACCCAATTGTTAATAGTTTAACCACATCTTATCTTTATCCCTTAATGAAGAAAACAAAAATGTCTAAGTATGACGGCATCATTCGACACTCCATCATATTTAAATGTAGCACACAATTCTAGAAAACTAGTAAAATGTAAATTATGATCTTCAGTATGGCGTTTCCCCAAACTAATTATTTGTAAGCATTTGGATAATAGCAGTTTTAAGATCAAATTAATTGACAGCTACAACGGAGTTTTGAATACTCAAATGAAGCTCATCTGCTGTGGGATTAACATAATCTCTTGAAGGTCTCTGATGATGTTCATTGTCATTTCCAACATTGTTTAAATTGTAAGCCATTTTGCTAAATTGATCTTTCTCTTTTTATTATTTTCAAATTTTTTTGACAATTCTTTCTAACTCAAAATTATAAGGTACTAAATTTTTAGATCTTGCACTACGCATAAACAAAATAAAGCAGATAATTAAGAACAAGCAAACACACTTAAATAAGAACATGTTGAGCAAAACTACAAACACTCCTTTTTTAATATTTTATATTTTTGAAATAAGGTAAAATAAAATAATAATATTTTATGTTTCCTCCCCAGAAATGACACCAAAAACTTGATTTGGGGAGATTTAGTATGATAATTTTGCATATATTTTTTAATATTACAAAATCACATACGATAGATAAATAAGAAATATGCAATATAATCCTAATTTATCTTTTAAAACTCTTTTTAAACTCTAAAATCCTCTTTAAAATCAATGCAAGTATATGTATCGCTCAAGTAATAAAGGGCTCTAATTGAGTCCTAGATATCGATCCCATAGGGAAGTTGGAAAATCTTAAAGAAAATTATGAAAGTTATTTTAAAAATAAAGTAAAAGTAAAGTGTGAAGTTTGAAAATTAACTACTCAAGTGAATGCTAATTAAATGTAGATGTAAGATAATAAAAGATAAACTAAACTAAATACTAAACTTCCAAAAGAAAAATTACTAAAATTAAAAGATATTTTTGTTATGATTAAAAAGTTAAAATTTAAGAAAGCATTCTTCCCCTTTACAATGAGTATATGGATTGTGAAGAAATTGTAATCATTTGAAAACATATATAAAAATTATTTTGTGCTAAATAGGAGCAATCCTATTCTTTACCCTCTTCCGAGTGCTATAAAGAAAATTAAATAATCTAGAGTTTGGTACCTAATTCCGTAGTTAGGCTGGAAGGATACCGGCTGCCACTCTAGAGCTCTCAATACACCCTCTGTTGAGGGATAATAATCTCGCATTAGTTTCAAATCAACTGGACCAAATTGAGGACTTTAATCTGTCACCCTAAAATCTCCAATTCTGCATCCAATAAAGTATATTTCTCTATTTATTTGTACCCAATCGCATGGGTGACATACTCTCTCATGAAATCAAATGTGATTCTCTAGATGTTGTAGAAATCATATCTCAATTAAGAACATATGTCTCTCAACATATGTCTCTCAACAATTCTCTCAACAATTTTTAACATTTCAATTATCCATATCAAAAAGTAAATGAAGATCAAAGTTCAAATCATCACAAATTATTATTATTTAGAATTGTGGGAAACAAATCTATTCTTCACAAAACCATTTCTTAAAGAAGGGTGAAAGATAAAGAAGACTACTCAAAATTCATGACAAGGATGCGTCAAAACATAAATTTCATATATAAAAACAAGTTTACAAAATAAAAGAATTAAAAATACAACTTATCTCACAATCCTTCTCGAGCAAACCACTAGAAGTTCTCTCCAATCCTCTCTTTACAATCACCCACAATTCTCGCTTAGAATTGTAATGAAGAAGAAATCTCTCACCTTTCCTCTCCTCTTATAATCCTAAAATAAAATCTCCACTTCTCACTCTACTCTAACTCACACCCCCTTTCTTCTCTCTCACGCCACACACAAAAGCCTCCTGTTCAACTCTATGAAGTCTTCTTCTTTTATTTTTGGGCTCCTCCTTTAAAAAATAATTCAAAATTCCCTCCAAGATTCCCTCCAAAAGTCAACTCTTTTGAATTTAAAAGATGTAACATTTGATCCAATAGTCATATCCCTTCATAAAAAAACCTTTCGAAGTGTCTATATGCATTGTATTACTCCAAGAGGTGTGTAGAACAAGTGTCCCATTAAAACACACTTAAATAAGAAAAATGTTCAATACTAAACTATAAAAATTCTTTTTTATTATTTTATTTTTATAATAAAATAAAATAACTTACTAATATTTTCCTTTACTTCCTAAGCAACGACACCAAAAACTTGATGCAGGTAGATTTAGTGCGTAAATTTTGCAAATATTACAAGATACACATTGCAGATATAACAATAAATATGTAATATAATCCCAACAAAATTAAATTTTATGAAAATAGTTTATCCTTAAAACTCCTTTTAAACTACCAAATCACCTTTAAAATCAATACAAGTATATATATCACTCAAGTAATAAAAGGCTCTAATGGAGTCCTAGATATTGATCCCACAGGGAAGTTGGAAAAACCTATAAGTGAATTCTTAAAATTATTTTATAATTTAAAAATATTAAAAATAAAAGTAAAGTGCAAAGTTTGAATATTAACTACTAAAATGAATGCTATATAAAATGCAATTGAAAGATAGAGTTAACTAACTAAAAACTAAACTCTCAAAATTAAAATTACGAAAACTAAACAAAGTTTTTGTTGATGGAAGATTCAGATATAAGAAAGCATCCTTCCTCTTTACAATGAGTATATGGATTATGAAGATATTAAAATCATTCGAAAATATATATAAAAACTATTTTGGGCCAAATAGGTGCAATCTGATTCTTTACCCTCTTCCAATTGCTATAAAGAACATTAACAAATCCAGATTTTGGTCTTAATTCTGTGGTTAGGCTGGGAGGATACCGGCTGCCACTCTAGAGCTCCCACTACTCCCTCCCCTGAGGGCTAACAATCTCCAATTAATTTTCAATTGATCCCAAAAATATATTTGTGCAAAATTTATAAAGTTGACTCCACTTTGTAACGGTGTCAAAAACTTGATCTCTTATTTAATTAATAAGAAATTGAAGTAATTTATGTAGGAATTCTACGGAACTATACGTATAGTTATCAAGTAATACAGGACTTTCTGTTTAAGCCACAAATATCAATCACACAAGAAAGGTTTAATTTGGAATGATAAATTAACTAGGAAATTCACAGCAATAAAATAAAATTATTGTCACTAATTACGAATATTTAAGGTACTATCAAAACTAAATTATTAACTAATAGCAAAACTGTAATGCAAAGTTTAGAATAGTAACTACAAAACTATGTTTATGTGATGAAGTTATCTTGATGAAGTTAGTGATGAAGTTATCTAATATGAAAAAACATCTTTCCAACTACAATGAGTTTTTGGTTAAATGAGATGAGATAAATGGTTTAAATCTATATTGTGCAAAAATAAGATCAATTTTAATTCTCTATCCTGATTCAGTGTTATAGAGAATCATTGGCTAATCTTAGGTCTAGTCCCTAAATCTGTGGCTAGGCTGGGAGGATACTAGCTTTCACTTCAGAGCTCCCACTTCCCTTCCCCTGAAGGGTAACGCTTATTTTAGCTCCTAAGCACTAAAGCGAAATTAGAGATTTTAGTCTGTCACTCTAAAATCTACAATTCAACGCCCAATAAAGTACATTTCCCTATTTATTTTCACTTAATTCTATGAACAAAAAACTCCTCCATGAAATTAAATGTGAGTCTCACTTTGTTATAGAACCCATACTCTATTTCTCAGATCATATGTTTCACAACAGATTTTAACATTTCAATTGGCTAGATTGAATATTAAATTAAGAAAGGAGTGAAAAGACCATCATAATTTATTTTATATTTTAAAATTGGCACATCCAAATTATCTCTTCATTTCACCATACCTCAGAGTAGGGAGAAAATAAAGAAAACTACTCAAACTTCATGAGAAAGATACAACAAAACACAAATTTCATATATAAAAGAAAGTTCACAAAACAATGATAACCAAACAACACTTATATGTAACTCTTTCTCAAAGCAAAGCCCTTATAGCCTCACTTGACTCTTTCTCTCTTTACAAGTCTCTTGATTTTCTCTTAAAAGATGTAAGGAAGAAGAAATCTCACTTCTCTCCCTTTCTAACAGCTTTTAGAAAAAAATTTACACTTAAACTCACCACAAAACTCAAAACTCTGAGGAACTAAATGACAAATGGACTCAAAGTGGTTGGAAGGGGGCGAGAGGGGGATTTTTTTGATCAATTATCGCTCCAAATAGAGCCTAAGGTCGGTTTTTCAATAGTTGCATCTAAAAACTCTTAAAAACCTTCCAAATTTTATGAATCTTCTAGAAATTGGTCTTGCACCAACATTGGCGCCAATGACGCCCATTCTAGAGCCGACAGTGGCCCGTGAATTAAATCATTGCTCTCTATCAAATGACACCGTTGGCACTGCTCCTGGCACCTCCTACACTGAGGAAATTTGAGACTCCATTCTAAGGTTTGCGCCGTCGGTGTCCCGCGTGGCGCCGTCGACGTTGAGTATTTCTTCCAAAACGACATTTTAACTCCAAATTCATCCTTTTTGCTTCTTTTTTTACTTCAAGTCTTAAAAATTAGTAATATGCAATAAAACATGAAAAATACCTTCCTTTAAAGTGCAATATTACCAAGAATGAATATAACTTATACGTCTAAAAATGCATATTTTTTTTGTGCATCAAAATCCCCCAAACTTAAATATTACTTGTCCTCAAGTAACACTTTTACTACATAAAAATATGAATTATGGCAAAGAATTTAACTTTTAGGTTTCCATATTTGGTTCTACTAAATACTATAGCATAGCTTAAGAAAAATTTAAAATAACTCTAGTTAATACTAAAGGTATAATAATATCTAGCAGTCAAGTCTAAGATTTCTTATTCTCTATTCTTTTCAAGAAAAATTGCCAACTATAATATTAAATCCACTTAGAATATCCACATGAAAAATGACTTCAAGAAAACTTTATTACAAAATATGCTAATACTTAAATACAAGTTTAGAGAATGTAGTCAAGCTGAATCCTTAAGTTGATTTAAGTGAAGCCATTTTTTTATTAGGCATCTCCTCAAGCTTCTCTTCACATCTTTTTCTTTCTTTTTCTTTTCTTTCAGGATCATTTTCAATCCTTTTTCTTTTATGTTCTTTCTTCTTCTCCTTTTTTTCTTTTTTTTTATGTGAGGATTACTATATCTGGATAGCTTTTAATGATTTTGAACTTCACTATCCTCTTCTTAAAGTTAAAATATTTTCACATTCCTTCACTTTATAAATTCATATTAGCTTTAAAGATTTTCACATTTCTTTGGGGATATTCTTTTCTTCTTACATGAGACTCTAAGATTCTTAGTATATCAAAAATACAAATTCCCTTACTTACAATAGAAAAACATAGTCTTATTCTCTTATACCAAATATCTTAATCTCTAAAATTAACCTTTATAATTGATAGTTTTTACTTAAGTTTACTATATATTTAGAAACATAAATATAGTTATCTAAAGTCACCCTCTAATACCAAAGGTCATGTTAAATTTAAAAATTTTGAAAATATAGCTAATTAAGGAGAAATAAAATTAGGTTTTTTTCTTTAAAAAGTAATTTTTATTTCCCCCCAAACTTAAATTTTAAAATAAATTAGCATGAAAAACTTAAAAAATAAAGGGTGAAAGAAAACATTTAATACATAAAGAAAAAACTTACCTATTGAAGGTTATGTTATTGAAATTTAATTCTGAAATATTGCAGGTGCTAATATGAAAAGCTATAAGACTTAAAACATTAAATAACATATAACACATATAAAAATTTTCTGAGAAAGAATCAAATACAATTACATTCAACAAAGTATATAAAAACTAACAACAGTTTTAAAATAAATTCCAATGCAAACATAGTTTTACAATCCTACTGTTTACAAAAGAACATAACATCTAAAATAAAGCAAAGTATCACACTCTAAAAACAAATAATAACAACAAACAAATCACACTCTAAAAACAAATAATAACAACAATAAAGTACAACCAACTATAAACTAAACAAAAGATCAAATTATGACTAAGTAAAAAACACCATTCATCATCATCTTCTTCATCTTCTACATCAAAGCTTTGTTTTTTATATGGGGTAAAGACAGGGTGTCTAGGAAACTAAACTAAGTGGTCATTCCTCATGTATCTAACCATCGCATCATCATAAGCCGCATCATATTCAAACTTCTGCCTTTTTAAATCATCATTATGTGCATTTCTGACCTCCATATTTTCCATCCTGCTTTCATCCTTAAGATATCTGCCTATTGGATCATCTTTTGCTCCATAAGTCCCTAAAAGGCAGGGGTACTAGAAGCAGAAGGAATATCCCTACTCCTACCTCCAGATCTCCATCCAACATGAGATTCATAAGTCTTACTATTTGTTGGCCTAATATGTTTTATAGGTTCAATCCTCTCCTCGTTCATTCCAAAATCAACTCCTGCGTGCTTAAATAGTGTGAAGATCAGGGCAGGGAGTGCTAAACCACCACTCATCTCACCTAAAGCAATAGAACGAGTATTTCTACAAATAATATAGCCTACATCTATCCATCTCATCTATTGAATACAAAAGTTTAAGATGGTTCTATCATTTGTAACCTCGCTATGATGATTTGTTGGTATCAGTCTGACATATATAAACCAGTGTCAGTCCATAGATACTACATTTAACCTAGAAAGATGGAAGTTTACCTTAACATTATTCTTCACCTTCCAAGCTCCTCTTCTATCAGTCAAGAAAGAACTAACTTCATCTAAGGCTTCATTCTTTGTACTCATTGCTTTGTACTCATAGAGATATTCTTCTTGTAACTGATAAAATTCATTGAGTCTTCTTGGAGTAAATTCCACCATTTTCCATGAACAAAAACATAGTCCTCAGAAGTTTCCTTAAAGGTGGCATAGAAATCCATCACTATATCAATAATAGCCTCGATAGTAAAAAAATAAAAATTCTCTCACTGCCAAGCAATGATTAATCATTCAACTTCTCTACCCTTTAAATGCTCGATTCGGAATTACTTTCTTGGTTGTGAGAAGACTGTTGAAACAAATGTTAGCCATGTAGTTAACAAACTTTTGATCGTCAAAATTCACTTTCCTTTTTCCCTTGCTCATTCTCGGTGCCATGATAATCTAAGAAAAATTGATAAAATCTAAATAAATCCCCAAAATTCTAAAAATTGTAATGTGGAACATTCTAAACTTGAATATACTAAGTAAGAGTTCTTCACCAAAGGATTTTCTCAAAACCTTCCTAAAATTTTCAAAATTTTGGATCTCAGCAATGAATTTTGGATCTCAAAATTTTGGATCTCAGCAATGTAAGATAAATCCTTGATGAAAATAACAAATTTTGAGTTCAAAGTGTAGCTCTTACCTAGAGAAGATGAAATCTGAACTTCTTTTGCTTTCAAATCGCTTCAAATCCAAGCACTAATAAGCCTTAGGTGCACAAACCAGAGGTTGAAGGTGACCAAAAGGGTTAAAATTGTGTTCTTACTATGCAAATCGTGAAATTTAAAGGTTCTGGGCGCTTTCGGGTCGAGGGCGTTGTCGGTGCCCATGCTGGTGTCATCGGTGCTAGTGCCAAAAATTTCATATTTTTTGTTTTTTTTTAATTTCAAATTGCTTTTAATTCACTCCAAAGTTTAATTAGTATTTTTTAAACACTAATATTCATCCTAAAATAATTCACAAACAAGCATTTTCACAAACAACACCAAACTAACTTTTCTATATGAAAATCCATTTTTTTACACACACAACTCTAATCGCACTCACACATACATAAAGCAAACTAAACTATAATTCAGCGTTGAAATCAAGCCACAACACTAGAACACTGACACAAAACTATACACATAATTAAAGTTATAAGAGTTTTAAAGTAAAGTTAATCCAAAATAATCACATTAAAAACATACAAAATTTAAAAAATTAGAGATTCCAACTTCTTCAATTACTCCTCTTCATCTTTAATTTTTTCCTCCTCCTCTAATATCGCCAAATTGTACAAGAATTGATTAATCAAATTTTCATCAATCCATCCATTTTTTCTTAAACATCTGCACCAAACCTGCTTAAATTGTTCCAGTATGATCAAAGTTTTCTTTCATCCTCTAATCTAAGTAATCAAAAAGGTAGTTAAGATTTCTTATTGCATTCATGCTACTATGAAGTTCTCTTTCTATTTTCTTCATTTTCTTCTCCAAAGCTATTGAACTTCCAAAAGTATGTGGCATTAATGGTGTCAAAGCATGTGAAGAATGATCCAAGATACTATCCAATGCTTCATTTCCATTTTTGTTATAGTTTTCATCAGTAAGAATCATGAGATCCGAGGGTAATAATACTTTCTCCCAACTTTCATATGGCACTTGAGATTGACTGTAAAGTAAGAAAATTGTAGAAGAATGCCCCAGTCCATATATAGGCCCATTCATAATAATACCCATAATCGATTTGAAAATAATTGATCCCACATCATTGAGCTTTCCCATTTGAATGCAATAGTTTAAAATTGTACTTTCTTTTGTAACTCTATTAATCTTCATTTTAGGGAGTAATTTTGCAGAGATGAAAAATGTCATTGTTTAGATATTGGGTTAAGTAGTGAAGCAGAGAAACTAATGTATCCATCATCTCTAATTTCCCAATTATCATTTTCACCTACAGAAATTATTATACTTCATGCATCATATCTTTTGTTGGGATAAAATTCATATAATGATAGATTAGCACACTTTCTATCATATATAAATCATTAATTTGTGAGGAAGTAAATGGTAAAGCCTTAGTTAAACGAAGATGACACCTTGGGTAATTCCATGTAAGTTAGTATAGAATTACTTTACCATTGGAACAACAACTGCAGCGGTAGTGAAACATAAGACTTTCCAACATTTTTGTATATTGAGAAAGCCTCTCTCCTTGATAAGTCTCCTCTTTGTGATGACTTTATCGTATAATCTATGTGCGTCAAAACTGATAAAATTTCTTCTATTGAAAACTCCATACCTTGAAGTATTTCAGGATTTGGAAGCCATAGATTTCAAAATTTGGAAGTTTCCGGTCGTCCAAGGTAGTTTTCACGCTTTTAAAAACACCTCTATGCAGTTATTTTGGAGTGCACTCCCGTCAAAGTCCGTCAAATTTATCCTAAACTTTAGGAATTGTTCTAGACATTCTAGGCGCTTTCGATGGCGTTGTTGGTGCCAAGGTTTGTGTAGAAGGGCGCTGTCAGCGCCAAAGCCTATAGTTGTGTCGCTTCTATTTTTGTTCAATTCAACTCCAAATTTTATTCCAATACCAATATTTATATTAATTTATGATGTATAGAATTGTGTAGGATTCTAAGATATTATTATTTCCTAATATATATAGAAAAATTATTAAACAAAATAGTAAGATACATAGATATACAAAAATAGATATATATGGGTTGCCTCCCACAAAGCGCTTGGTTTAACGTCGTCAACCCAACATACCACTTTTTAATCAGGAGGACTTAACATCAAAATTTATTTAAATTGTGGCACGTGCCCTTCATAATAATGTTTTAATCAAAGCCAATTAACTTTAAATATCTTTCCTGTCTTAGGATATTTAATAACTGTCGGCACTATTTTTGGTGTGGGGTTTGCCCGTAAGAAGCTGTCGGTCATTGGAATTGAAATCCCTTTGCCCGCTTCGGAAAGACGTTTAAAAAGCTGGGTTTTGAAAGAGATGAAGTCAAACTGACCTCATAACTTTCATAGTTTAGATGAAAGAGCGCTTTACCTCAAATCCTGTATCTATCCAGAAGGAAGAACACAAGAATTGAGGGTAAGGCTCGATCAAATAAACTAAAGAAAGTTATGACATCCATTTAGTCTGCGAAACCAATGTATTGGCCGACAAATTCCCCTATTTAATATAAGGAATTAAATAGGGTTTATATTATGCTGGGTTCGGGAAAAACTTCCTATAAGGGCAAGCCCCTATAGTTAATTACATCATAGATAACTGAAGTTACCTATGAATACTCTCGATAAAAGTCAAGAAAAATTACCTTCAAGGAGTTCAAATGGAAAGAACATTTCAAAGATATCGGACTAAGAAGTGTGAAGGGAGATTAGTTCAAATTTGGAACACTTTGTTTTGGAGTCCAAAGGAGGAAACACTGAGGATGTCACGGATCCGAAGGAGAACTTCGGTGATTTCCCAAGCTATCCTATTATTTGGCTTCAATTCAGGAGAAATCATTTAGATGTTTCATCCTGCAATTTTTAATTATTAGGTTTTACATTTGTGTGAAGTAATCAGCACAAATAACCTTGAAGATGTGAGGATTTAGGTCATAA
>NW_018164444.1:6703049-6705756 GCF_001263595.1 Phalaenopsis equestris
ATTTTTTTTATTATTTTTAATTATTAAAAATAATTAAAAATAAACTAAAAATCAAGTTTTTATTTTAAATATATTTTTATTTTTATTAAATTCCCCTGATATCAGAGAACTCAAAAAACTAAGTTTGGTAATTTTTGGGATTATGTTTGATTTTTAAAAATTATTTAAGTGTTCAATTTAATAATGATCTTTAAAAATCAATTAAAAATATCAAATGATCTCAAAATCCTTTGAAATATATAGTAAATTCTCTGACTTCTAAATCACAGTAGAGAATAAAAATTAAATGATTTTGAGTTTATGTTTTCCAAATTAAATGTTTTAAGCAAATTGGGGTTTGCTCAAAATAATGATATTTTGATTCTTAAAAATCATGAAATTATTTCCTAAGACTACTCTAGCCATAGGGAACTTACATGAATTTTGGTAGAATTTTCTAAGCCACATATAATTTTCTATAATTATTTGAATAGAAAATTCATAACAACTTAGACAATTAAGATCTCTGTCTAGAGATCTCCTATATCTTTGGAAAAATGCTCAAATTGTGCATCTAGACAGAGGCTACAACATATATGTTTAAAAATAATTTATTTATCAAATTAATGTGAAAATAACTCCACATGGTTCTCCTCTATTCACTGAGCAAGTGGGTATTTTTATTTTATTTTTGTGAATTTTCTACACAAAGATATGGTTTTTTGAAGTTTAGGAGCTATTTTCTGAATTTATTAAATACCCTATTTATTTATTCAAACACGGGCTTACTGGATCATCGGATCCGTCGAAAGGCCACGCGGCGCGCTCCCATTTGACGCCGCCTTCCGAGTCAGCCGCCACGCGTTGCATTGTATCGCTCCATAGGATCAGCTGGCTTGATCTCCGCCGTTCATTCAATACACGTGAGGATGGACGACATCCGTTCATCGTCCCTGATAGCCTTAACCGAGAGCCGTCCATTTTAAAAGCTTAATATCTCCCACATTTCTTAATGGATTTTAGTGATTATTTTTTTAAATTACTCGTCTTAAAGAGACAAATACATTTATATGGTAAACATAATATGAAATTAAGCCATTGTAAATGTAGAGCTCGCGAAGGCTCGAGAGAGTAATAGGTGAGTTATCCCTTTGCTCCGAGAGGTGTAGCCTCAATCAGAGATCCTTCACACCTTCGTTAGATCCCAAAGAGCTTAGTGGTGAAGCCTCAGGCTCTGGTGTAAAGCCGTGTAAAGCCTATATGATTTTGATCAAGGCCGATTTTGGGTGTTGGTTGAGAGCTATGGTGGAGGCTATTTTGGGGGCGTAATTGATGGGGGTTTGGCTTCTTTCACTGTTGTGAAGGTGTAGGGCCAATCTATTGGGGGTTTGGTGCTGTGTAGGTTGAGATTAGAATTTGTTCTGATTTCGGGCAGGAATTCAAACCCAAAATTGGATTGTCATGGTGGATTTGAGAGGGGAAAGTGGATTGAAATTTGTTAAGGGTCTCCTAGGGAAGCTTTCTGAGGAGATTGGTAAGCCTTGGTGAAAATTTTTTTACCACACACTATTCATGGCCGTGGGGGTGGATTTTATAGAAAATAGCTATGGGGATGCTTGGTTGGCCAATTGAGAGGTTAGCCCCACCGCTTAGGTGTCAAGAAGAGGAGCTCTCAGCTCAATTTGGGCTGAGGTGGCCTCTTGGCATGAGTTTGGATGTGGGGGCTCACATGGGGGCTCACAGTTTTTGGATTTTATCTTGGGTTAAGGTGGCTAACCAAGGGTTGGATCATGGTTAAAGCTTATGATGCTCAGTAAAAATGGCACCATAGGGTATGGACATGTGTTATGGCTGGCTTTATCCTCTTTATTATCCCTTTAAAAATTTTTTTTCAAAAATTTACCGATGGGATAAATATCAAGCTTAACCATGGGTTTTCGGTTGGCTTTAAACTCAACCTTAGGGTCTAAGATGAGTTAGGTCAAGGCGCATTTGACCATACCAAGCTCAATTGATTTGGATTTGACCATAAGTCCAACGAGGTGCACATGACCAAATCTTATGTTTGGACTAGGTTAGGCATGCCAATTGGCCCAATTAAATATGGAATTTGGTGTAGAAGACCATGAGGAACAACTTTCATGAAGGGTGAAAGTCATTTTGAGGTCAATTGGTTAATCAATTTAGTGGATTTTTGATTTTTGAGCCATTTTAAGCATGTTGGGCTAAGTTTGGGTAAAACTTGCGCTAGCTTTAGGCTAAGCTCAAATTGATTATTATTATTGGTGTAAAACATCATAATGAACAATTTTCATGAAGGATGAAAATTGTTTTGAAGTTGATTTGGTGGTCAATTTGGATGGGTTTTGATGGGTTTGGTTTTAGACCTAAATTAAGCATGTAGGGCTAAACTTGGGTCAAACTTGGGCTAGCTTTGGGCTAAGCTAAAATTAATTATTGGAATTTTCATGAAGGATGAAAATTGTTTTGAAGTTGATTTGGTGGTCAATTTGAATGGGTTTTGGTTTTGGACCCAAATTAGGCATGTAGGGCTAAACTTGGGTCAAACTTGGGTCAGCTTTGGGCTAAGTTCAAATTGATTGTTGTGTTTTGTCACAAATGATCTTATAAAGGATTTTCAATAAAAATTAGATGCCAGATTGAGGTTTAAGGCATTCAATTGTTGAGATTTCGGGTGTTAGCCAATATTGGGGCTAATTGGGGGTTT
>NW_018164444.1:6706013-6707704 GCF_001263595.1 Phalaenopsis equestris
TATGTAATTTGGAGGTGCCTAGGGGCAAAAGGCCAAGTTGGGCATTTCAAATGTAATTGGGTAGAGAACCATTTTAAATGAGTCATAGACCAATGAAATCCCATTTAGGGTCCTCATATATTGGTCTTAGCCAAGGCATTGTGAGGGTATTATGAAGATATTGTGAAGGTATAGTGTACCTTAGCTCCAAACCAACACCCAAGGTCAATCCTAAGGCCAAGTAACCTTATAGGAACTCTTCTAGAGCTCCCCCATAATGATCTTACCATCTAAATATTAGAGGTTAGGACCAATATGTGGAACTTCAAGTCGAGTAAAGCAAAGAGTTTTTGAGATTCTAATGGTGAGGGTATATTTTCTAGTTTTCTAAGACTAGTCAATAGGAATGATATGGCTATACCTAGGCTTACTAAAGAAGTTTTCTAGACCTCAACCAAAAGTGAGGTCCAACAAATGGACCCCAATAGGTGTGGTGTGCTGGGGATGCACACCGCATCTATTGGCGTTGACCGACGAGATCAACAAGACCAATATAGATTTTTATAAGTCATCAGACTTAGAAACATCAGACTTAGAAAGAAGTGTGAATATGTGTATGCTATTTGTTTCCGCTGGGGATTATTATTATTTTTTTAAATAGGGATCAACATGTAAGGGTTAACCTTAAAGTGATGATTCAAGATACGCATATTGATATCAAAGGAGATACAGACATTTGGAACTGACTTTCAAGAAATCAGAAGTGTAGGACTGATCTTAAAGTGAGAATTGAAATTATAGGATCAATTCTTAAAGAATATAAATTAGAAATATCAGACTACTTTAAAGTGAAAATTCTCTGATCAATTTGGGAATAGCATAAATCAGAAGTATTGAACTGATTTAATCTAGAAATCAAAATTGAACTTATGATTTTGAATCAAAAGTATTGGACTGATTCTATGAAACTGATTCGATGTGAAGATTGAAATTATCGGATCAATTTTGAATCAGAAGTATTGAACTGATTCAAAGTAAAAATTGAAATTATCAGATCAATTTTTTTTTTGAATATTATGAATCAGAAGTATCGAACTGATTCGATGTGAAGATTGAAATTATCGGATCAATTTTGAATCAGAAGTATTGAACTGATTCAAACTAAAAATTGAAATTATTAGATCCATTTTTTTTAAATATTATGAATCAGAAGTATCAAACTGATTCGATGTGAAGATTGAAATTATCGGATCAATTTTGAATCAGAAGTATTGAACTGATTTAAAGTAAAAATTGAAATTATCAGATCAATTTTTTTTAAAATATTATAAATCAGAAGTATCAAACTGATTCGATGTGAAGATTGAAATTATCGGATCAATTTTGAAAAGTAGTAAATCAGAGTTATTGGACTGATTTAAAATATCGTATGTTTCAGAAAGTAAAATGTGTAAAAATTTATATGATTTTGAAAAAGATTTGCGAAATTTATTTGCAAATATCATATATTTGTGATTCCATAGGGATATCACAAAAAACATAATTATGTAAAAATGTGTGATTTTGTGGGGATGTAGACCGAACGAGGTCATACTGCACAAGCAAGGAATCTCAAAAATTGAGAAAACTTATTTGGCAAATTTAATTTGTTGTAAATTTCTGTTACTGATACATACAGTCATTTTTACAATATATCATGTATATATCTCAAA
>NW_018164444.1:6708009-6708453 GCF_001263595.1 Phalaenopsis equestris
GGAATGCAATGTTTTGCTATGTCAGCCCCATTTCCTTTCAGAATCAGGACGGATCCTCTTGGTAACAAAATCTCAACAGATCCTTGGAATTCTCCTGGACCGATTATGTTTATATCTGTGCCAAATAGCATACTGCTGTCTGATATGAAAGAGACTGTACAGAACGGGCGATCAAATTCATAATGATCAATATGTGGAGGGATACAATCCCCTTCTTCATAAATGTTGATTATGCAACTATTAGGGATACAATTTGATGGAATTATGCTCCATTGAACTAGTCGTGTAATCATTCATTTTATCGTAGGTGGCATTGGCTCCACCTATTCATGTTGTAAAATTCCCGGCAGATTTCCTTATGGATCGATTTTATAATTATAACAACAGTCACATTGTATCGTGATGCGACTCTTGCCTCTCATCCATTTTTTTGGGTCTGTGTAT
>NW_018164444.1:6709231-6709546 GCF_001263595.1 Phalaenopsis equestris
CAAACTATCAGAAGACTCCTTCATGTTGACATTACACATGTACCATCTGAGATTGCAAACAACTTTTCTTTTTCTTTCCTGGCTTTGGCCAAAGCTCTTTGTTCTTTCCGGTCGGCATTTATTCGCTGAGTTCTCCGCAACGAAGTGAAAGGTATTTTCTCTTCATCAGCCATTATCAAATGTCCTGCTGTAGTAGCCACCATGGAGGGCAGACGGCGGCTTGGCCCTTCCATTGGATCTTGTTCTTCGATGATTTCTTTCCCTTTTGAGGAAGAGAGAATCCTGGTACTGAATTTGAGTAATGAGGGCAATCCC
>NW_018164444.1:6710807-6712379 GCF_001263595.1 Phalaenopsis equestris
GTACCCCAACACTCAAATGGCCACGAGGCAATCGTTGGGTGTAGCACATTCGGTGGTTGGTGTAAGACCACTCCGTGTATTTGGCACTGATGATATTTTTTCACTGTATCCATGCAATCAGACATCATTGTTGTCCAATAATATCCGAGTCTTTTGATTTTCATTTTTCATCTTTGGTCCCGACTGGTGAGCACCACACAATCTGGCATGTATTTCTTTGACAATATCCTGTGCCTCGGCTCTGCTCAAACACCGTTGCCACATTTGATCAAACGATCTCCTATATAAAACATTATTTATGAGAGCGTATGACAAAACTCTCTTTGTAATCTAGTTTGCCTCGAACTTATCCTTTGGCAGCTTTCCGGTATGCAAATATTCTATTAATGGCTTTCGCCAATCTTCATTGATATTTACAATCGCATTTGCTGTATCTTCTTTTCCGAGTTTATGTAGGGTTTCCATGTCGATCTTGGATAGAACTTGTCTGCCCTGTACTGTTATTTCTATGGAATCCTCCGGGGGAATGCCAATTATTTAGTGAGTTTTGCTAGAGCATCAGCGTGCGCATTATATACCCGGGAAATTTGATAGAAAGTCACGTTGGGAATCTGCTCCATTAGTTTCATCGTGTACTCGTAATATTCTGACAGTCTGGGCTTCAAAATTTTGTATTGTCCAGCAATTTGTTGAATGATGAGTTAGGAGTCACCATAAATGGTAATATCTTTTATGTCCATTAAGATTGCCAAATCTAATCCTGTAATTAAAGCTTCGTATTCTGCTTCATTATTGGTGCAAGTCTCTGTCAGGTGGTACGAGAATATCAATATACCCTTATCTGGAGTGATGAAAATTAAACCAACTCCTGCTTTTCCTTGTATGATTGTGCTTGAGTCCTTATCTTTTCTGGCTGAAGAAGCACCGTCGAAGTACATCTCCCAGCATTGTGCACTGGAAGAATCTGTTTGTAGAATTTGTTCATCTGGTAACTCGTCATTGAGTGGGGACCCAACTCATAACAGGTGTGCAACAAGAAAGTCTGCTAGTATGTGTCCCTTGATAGCACGCAGGGGAACAAAAGTTATGTCGAATTGCAATAATATCACCATCTTGCTAGACGTCCGGAGAGTGTTGGTCGTGTCATTAAATATTGCAACGGATTAATTCTTGAAATCAGAGTTATCTTGTGAGAAAGCATGTAATGCCTAAGCTTCTGGGCTGCAAAAATTAAAGCTAGACAGTGCTTCTCAGGTAGTATAGTGCAGTTTCTTTGCCCTCGTTGTTAACTTGGGCTAATAAAGCTCCGAGGGAATAATCTAAAGCCGCGGTATAAAGTATCAAAGGTCTCCCTTGGATAGGGGCTGCCAAAACAGGAGGTGTCATTAAATATTGTTTAACGTCCTCAAAAGCCTGCTGGCATTTTTCTTCCCAAATAAATTTGGTGTCCTTTTTAACCAATGCCGAAAAAGGCTGACACCTACCTGAGAGGTTAGAAATAAAGCGTCTCAGATATGCCAACTTCCCCTGAAAGGAACGTAATTGTTTCAAAGTTTTAGGGGGAGGCATTTC
>NW_018164444.1:6712595-6713066 GCF_001263595.1 Phalaenopsis equestris
CACGTAGCATTCTACTTGATTGTGAATGAGGTCATCAAAAATCCTTGTCATTGCTCGTTGGTATGTTGCTCCGGTGTTCTTCAAACCAAACGGCACTACTTTGTAGAAGAAAATTCCGATTAGTGTTTTGAAAGCTGTAATTGCTGTATCTTCAGGAGCCATCTTTATTTGATTGTATCCTGATGATCCATCCATGAAGGAGAATATTTCATGTGTTGATGCAATATCCACCATCATTTCTGGTATTGGTAGTGGAAACTCATCTTTCAGACATGCTTTATTCAAGTCTCTAAAGTCGACACAGACTCGTATCTGTCAATTTTTCTTTTTAACTGGAACAATATTAGCTATTCATGTGGGATATTCTTCTTCTCGTATAAAATTAGCATTTATCAACTTCCTTACTTCGGTGGTGACTTGCTGTTCAATTTCAAGGCGCATTCTCCTTGGGGCTTGTTTTATTGGGGTTAT
>NW_018164444.1:6716176-6716838 GCF_001263595.1 Phalaenopsis equestris
AATCTACTAGGGTTTCTCCAGATTTTTATTTTTCCATCATTAGTTCTCCAATAGAAACATGATGTTCCACGCCGACGAATCTTTTTATAAATAACTGTTCCAATTCTGTAAATGTTTTGACCGAATCATTCGGCAAATTGGCATACCAGTCAAAGGCAACCCCTGACAAACTGGTGACGAACTATTGGCAAAGCAAAGCTTCATTACTTCTTGTGATACCACAATTAGCTCTGAAATGTGCTAGATGCTGTCTGGGATTTCCAGTCCCATCAAATATTTTGAAGTTCGGAAGCACAAAACCCTTAGGAAAAGGTTTGTTTTGTCATCATTATTTCATCTTTGGAATTGTCTACATCACTTATGTTGATGATCAGCATAGTCCTTTCAACGATGTTTTCTTCTTCGTCCACGTCCCCGGCCTCGATCTCGAGTGCGAGAACTAAAAGAACCTTCATCATTATGTTGTAAGGAGGTAGTTGAATAGTTTCCTTTTTGTTCTTTTTCTGAATTTTTATTTGTTATAACTTCTCGGGAAAAGACAGTTTTCTTTGGAGGTGTATAATAAACAGCATCTTCATGAATATCAACCTCATGTACCGAAAATGGCTGTAGATCTCCTTTAATGCAATATTCTTGTTTTTCTTTGCAGTATTTGATGCATT
>NW_018164444.1:6716942-6717901 GCF_001263595.1 Phalaenopsis equestris
CATAAGTAATGTAATTGATCCAAGGGCTTTTTCTCCCTTTTGGTTGAATCCTCTTAACATCATCTTATCGAGGATGATCTCCTGAATGTCGAAGTCTAAATATGCTAACGTCCGTAGACTCATCAAATTAAGAGATGCTCCAGGATCCACTAAAACTCTGGATAGCACAAATTTGTCGATGTTAACGGAGATATAGAGTGGTCTGTTGTGATCGGTGGTACCAAGTAGTAAGTCTTCATCTGTGAAAGTTACTCCTGAGTGTTCTCTCAACGAGCAAACTTCATCTAAGGATGTGCTGGCCAACTGAGCTAAGGAAATCTCTGGATCAAGTAAAGCTGTAACTAGAGCTTCCCTCATCTCCTTTGACAGGATCAGAGCGTCATAGATTCTTAGTCGGACCGACAACTTTCTAAGATGTGCTAGCACATTGTAATCAACTTTATTTGTTCCTGTGGCTTTATCTTGACCATGTTGTTTTTCTACTGATAGAGGTGGAGGTAATACTTCTTGAATTACAATTTATTGTCCTTTATCCGTTGGAGCTGTTCTTGGAGGTAACATTTTTCCGCTCCTTAAATTTATTTCTGTAATTTCTTCTCGAGATGTTGTTGTTGAATCTTCCAATTTATCTTCTTTATCAGAAACTTCCAAGTTGATTATTAATGGTGTGCCATGGCATTCGAGGATTGGTTCTTCTCTTTCGATACTGTCGTAAGCGGTATCATCGGAGTCTTCTTTGGTATTAAACGTATTAGACTCAATTATGATTTGAGGATCATTTTGAGGATTGAGATCGATATTAGGTTGGTTATTTACGTTATCACAAAAGATAGTAAAAACGTAGCCAACACATTATCATTATGTTCATCAGGTCCCGGAGGAACAAAAAGATAATCATACAAAGTCAAGGGTTCGAGGATTTTCTCTCCCGAATCCGAGACAACATATCTAGTAGAGGC
>NW_018164444.1:6720146-6722002 GCF_001263595.1 Phalaenopsis equestris
TGAGAAGAAGTATGCTCCTCTTTGTGTATACCATATACAGTGTTAGATAAATATCTTTGAGAGATTCTTGGACCCAATCTTGATTTTATGGGTCGATGTCTTGTAGTATCAAATCTATTTTTCAAACGGGACCAAACAGAAACACGAAGAGATGTATTTTGTTTGGATTTAATATCCCTCAGAATCTCTTCTTTCATTTGAGGAGATATTATGTGTCCCATTCGTCTGAGTAAATCATGGACTGAACAACCTTCTTTGACGGCCAATTGTTGAAAAACTGTACTGACTTGAGAAATGGGATGGAATTTCTTCCTTCCCGTACTCTGTTTACGATAAATTGGCAGAGTAGCAGCTATATTTTGGATATTTTCGTGGTCATCGGGATTCATAAGAGGATAGAATTTGCTTCCTCTCAGCAGTGGATAGATTTCTGATAATTCTTCTTCCTTCTGAGTAAGTGTTTTCTTAGGGATCTGAATTTTAGTTTCTTTTCGGGCTTTCCTGTTGCGGTTTCTTCTCTGAGACCGGGTCAACGGTACAATCTTTGAACTTGATCCGATTTCGAAAGTTGAACGTAAAGATGTTAACCCTTCAATCGGATTTTCTTTTATCAAAATTTCTTTTCCTTTAGTAACGGGGACAACTGTCTTTATTGGTGTTATGGCGACAGTAGTAGAGGTTTTGATTTTCTTGCGAACAGGAAAGTCATCAAGGGAATTCAAGTTGAATTCAGCAGCTGGCTCTTGTACTTCTGGAGCAGCAACTTTCACAACAACAAAAGGAGCCTTCCCAAGTGTGACCTCAAGTTCTTCAAATCCTTTTCCAAACTTGATGGTAGTAGCAACATTGCGGGCCTCGCGACTTGTTGGCAGGTTGCAGGTGAATGTTAGCGTCGGGTAAGTCATTTCAGCAACTTTGCAAAAGAAAGTGCTAAGGTTGGTTATATGGCCAAAGTGTTGTAGTTTTAGCGCAAACACTAAAGCTAACAAAGGGAAAGTCTAAAGACCAGGTTAATGAAATATTTTAGGACCCAGTGCGGGAACCACTTTACGCAACGCCTGGAACTAGTCCATCTACACACTTATTGGGGGTCCGACCCCATATAAAGATCAGGATGTCCTTAATGGCCTTCTGAATTATTCTGTCCCAGGATGATTGAACAGATAATCCTGAAGGTCAAAAGAGTTAACTGTACTTTCCCAAGACAGAAATGGGTAAAGTATGTCAACGGAAGTAAGGTAATCTTAATTTATGAGGGACATGAATGCATTACCGATGTATGAAGATATTTTTCCTTGATTTGAATGGAGAGAGAAGCTTATCCCCAGCGGAGTCGCCAGAAGCTGTCTGCACTATTTTTAGTGTGGAGTTTTCCCGTAAGAAGCTGCCGGTCATTGGAATTGAAATCCCGTTGCCCGCTTCAGAAAGACGTTTAAAAAGTTGGGTTTTGAAACAGATGAAGTCAAACTAACCTCATAATTTTCATTGTTTAGATGAAAGAGCACTTTACCTCAAATCCTGTATCTATCCCGAAGGATGAACACAAGAATTGAGGGTAAGGCTCGATCAAATAAACTAAAGAAAGTTATGACATCCGATTGGTCTGTGAAACCAATGTATTGGCCGAAAAGTTCCCCTATTTAATATAAGGAATTAAATAGGGTTTAATTATGCTGGGTTCGGGAAAAGCTTCCTATAAGGGCAAGCCCCAATAGTTAATTACATCATAGATAACTAAAGTTACCTATGAATACTCTTGATAGAAGTTAAGAAAAATTACCTTCAAGGAGTTCAAATGGTAAGGACATTTCAAAGATATTGGACTAAGAAGTGTGAAGGGGGATTGGTTCAAATTT
>NW_018164444.1:6722703-6726702 GCF_001263595.1 Phalaenopsis equestris
TCTTCCAATAGAGACATTTTAATTTAGTTGAAGTTGTATTTTTTGTGATATTTGTGATTAAGTTTTGAGTTGTCTTATATTTTTGAAATATTGTGGGGGTGATTTATGCAATTTTATATTTTCTATGCAGGTATATAAATACAAGCATAAATAAAAGTGCGGTAAGAAAGTACAAGAAAGATTGTAAAACGCTGTAAACTGCAAAAGTGTACCTGGCGAGTCTTCTCGTTTCACCACCTGAAACTCAAAATGCATGTCAGAGCATTTATGTATATAGAGATGGAAAAGTAAAGGTTTGGAAACCTTCCTAACTCAATGTTGTGTATTGGGGGTCCTTAAATTTTAAGGATAATATTATTAAGTAAAACATATTAAGTTTAATTGATACCTAAGGTATTCACCAGGTTAAGAGTAGGGAGCAGGTCCATGCAACCTTCTTAATGTCTGGTAAAAGGCATTGGGTTCATTTAAACTTTATTATGTTACTTAATAATTCATCCTGATTATCCTGATACTCAGTGAATATTGATGTCTATTATTCTTAAGAATAGGATGAATGTTATTTGCCTTTCAACTTGAAAATTATGTGGGTGAAGACCCTTTAGGAGACAAATTATCAAGCATGTAGCCAAATTTTAGTCCTAATTAGACTTGTGGTGTTTTAAAAGAGTTTGATTATGTTGATTTTTCTGGTCCTTTTTCAACAAGTGGATTTTAACTTAAGTTCACCGCTAAGTCCTTAAGACCTAAGTGAGTTTATTAAGTGTGTGTATTAATTTTGAAAAGTCTTAAAACTTTAAGTGATCATTATCAAGATCATTTTGATTGTCAAATAAGGGTGTGAAATCATTAATTTCCAAAATTATACCCTTAATTTCAAAAGTAATTTTTATGCTAATGAAATTTCCAAAATTTTAATAATTATGGGAATTATCTTGTATTAGCCCATTTTTTTTTGCAAATCAACAAATGAGTTAATTAATATCAGAAATTACCGATTTCCCTTTTTGATTACATTTTGATTAAGCGTAAATGTTCATTAAGGCCAAAATATCCAAAATTACAATTTTGCCCATAACGGTCCAAATTTTCATAATTTGTTAAATTTAAGTCAAATGACTTTGGGATTGTTATGATGACTCTGGGATTGTTATGTAACCCTACTAATAAGTTAATTAAGACATCAGAAGAGAAAATGTGAATTTCCACAATTTAATTTAATTTGCATAATTATTTTCATGCAAAAATATGCATTTTCAAAGGAAATTCCAAAAGATAATCAGGACAATTTTTAATCACTTGAAATTTTTATGTGAGCTAGCCCTAGACGAGAAAGTCATTTGGCCAAAATTTCATAATTTTCTGAAGTTTCTGTGATTTATTAAAATTAATTAAATTTTTGAGGATTTTAATGAAAATAAAATATTTAATAAGTTGAAAAATATGTTTTATTTTTTTGAAAAATATCTCTGAGGTTAGGGAACCTAGAGAAATTTATTTTATATTTTTTTTTATTTTTATTTGATTTTTTTAGTATTATTTTGGTGAAAAATCTATTTTTAAGCCTTAAAAATCATTTTAAGGATTTAAAAATAGATATCTTTACTTTTATACCTTGGAAAAATATTCCAATGATTCCTAAGTGTTTAGGAAATAATTTAGAACATTTCCATGAGTTTAATATTTTATGATTTTTTTTATTATTTTTAATTATTAAAAAATAATTAAAAATAAACTAAAAATCAAGTTTTTGTTTTAAATATATTTTTATTTTTATTAAATTCCCCTGATATCAGAGAACTCAAAAAACTAAGTTTGGTAATTTTTGGGATTATGTTTGATTTTTAAAACTTATTTAAGTGTTCAATTTAACAATGATCTTTAAAAATCAATTAAAAATATCAAATGATCTCAAAATCCTTTGAAATTCTTATGGTGAATTCTCTGACTTATAAATCACAGTGGAGAATAAAAATCAAATTATTTTGATTTTTATGTTTTCCAAATTAAATGTTTTAAGCAAATTGGGGTTTGCTCAAAATAATGATGTTTTGATTCTTGAAAATCATGAAATTATTTCCTAAGACTGCTCCGGCCATAGGGAACTTACATGAATTTTTGTAGAATTTTTTAAGCCACACATAATTTTCTATAATTATTTGAATAGAAAATTCACAACAACTTAGAAAATTAAGATCTTTGTCTAGAGATCTCCTATGTCTTTGGAAAAATGCTCAAATTGTGCATCTAGCCAGAAGCTACAACATATAAAAATTTAGAGTCAAGGTAATAATTCAATATGAATGGAGAATTGAAAAACCCCTAACCCTAATTCATTTTTTATTTATGCATCAAATTAATGCGAAAATAATTCCACATGGTTCTCTTCTGTTCACTGAGCAAGAGTATATTTTTATTTTATTAAATATCCTATTTATTTATTCAAACCGCGGGCTGACCGGATCCTCGGATCCGTCGAAAAGCCACGCGGTGCGTTCCTATTCGATGCCGCCTTCCGAGTCAGCTGCCACGTGTCCCGATGTACCTTCCTGGATGATCATCTGGCTTGATCTTCGTTGTCCATTCAGTACACGCGAGAATGGAGGGCATCCGTTCATCGTCCCTGATAGCCTTAACCGAGAGCCGTCCATTTTAAAAGCCTAATATCTTCCTCATTTCTTAGTGGATTTTAGTGATTATTTTTTTAAATTACTCATCTTAAAGAAACGAATACATCTATATGGTAAACATAATATGAAATCAAGCCATTGTAAATGTAGAGCTCGCGAAGGCTCGGGAGAGTAAGTGAGTTATACCTTTGCTCCGAGAGGTGTAGCCTCAATCAGAGATTCTTCACACGTTTGCTAGATCCCAAAGAGCGTAGGGATGAAGCCTCTAGCTCTGGTGTAAAGCCTATGTATGATTTTGATCAAGGCCGATTTTGGGGGTTGGTTGAGAGCTATGGTGGAGGCTATTTCAGGGGGGAATTGATGGGGGTTTGGCTTCTTTCACTGTTGTGAAGGAGTAGGGCCAATCTATTGGGAGTTAGGGACAATCTTTTGGGAGTTTGGTGCTGTGTATGTTGAGATTAGAATTTGTCCTGATTTCAGGCAGGAATTCAAACCCAAAATTGGCTTGCCATAGTGGTTTTGAGAGGGGGAAGTGTATTGAAATGTGTTAAGGGTCTTCTAGGGAAGCTCTCTGAGGAGATTGGTAAGCCTTAGTGAAAATTTTTTTACCACACACTATTCATGGTTGTGGGGGTGGGTTTTATAGAAAATGGCTATGGGGATGCTTGGCTGGCCAATTGAGAGGTTAGCCTTAGCCCCACTGCTTAGGTGTCTCCCCACTGCTTAGGTGTCTAGAAGAGGAGCTCTGAGCTCAATTTGGGCTGAGGTGGCCTCTTGGCATGAGTTTGGGTTATAACCATGTGGGGGCTCACAATATTTAGATTTTAGCTTGGGTTAAGGTGGCTAACCAAGGGTTGGATCATGGTTAAAGCTTATGATGCTCAGTAAAAATGGCACCATAGGGTATGGACATGTGTTATGGCAAGTACCATGATTTAACCACTTTATTATCCCTTTAAGAATTTTTTCAAAAATTTACCCATGGAATAAATATCAAGCTTAACCATGGGTTTGTGGCTGGCTTTAAACTCAACCTTAGGGTCTAATATGAGTTAGGGCAAGGCTCATTTGACCATACCAAGCTCAATTGATTTGGATTTGACCATAAGTCCAAAAAGGTGCATATGACCAAATCTTGTATTTGGACTAGGTTAGGCATGCCAATTAGCCCAATTAAATAAGGAATTTGGTGTAGGAGACCGTGAGGAACAACTTTCATGAAGGGTGAAAGTCATTTTGAAGTCAATTGGTTAATCAATTTGGTGATTTTTTTATTTTTGACCCATTTTAAGCATGTTGGGCTAAGTTTGGGTCAAACTTGGGCTAGCCATGGGCTAAGTCCAAATTGATTGTTGTGGTTGGTGTAAAA
>NW_018164444.1:6726824-6741305 GCF_001263595.1 Phalaenopsis equestris
TGGTCAATTTGAATGGGTTTTGATGGGTTTTGGTTTTGGACCCAAATTAGGCATGCAGGGCTAAACTTGGGTCAAACTTGGGTTAGCTTTGGGCTAAGCTCAAATTGATTGTTGTGTTTGGTTACAAATGACCTTATAAAGGATTTTAAATAAAAATTGGATGCCAATTTTAGGTTTAAGGCATTTAATTGTTGAGATTTGGGGTGTTAGCCAATATTGGGGCTAATTGGGAGTTTTGGTTAAAGATGGTCAAATTGACCAAATTTGGCCATGGTGTAGTTGGACAAAATGAAATTAGGAATATTTTGGATTTATTGGGATTTATTGGGAATTTTTGGAATTTTTAGATTTTTGGGCCATGGAGGGGCGTTTTGGTCATTTGGCCATTTTTGTCAGTTTTGGCAAATTTGGATATATTCAAAGTGTTTGGAACGAGTTTTTATCAGTTTTGGATATTTTGGCCAAATTTGGAAATTTTGACCAAACTTGGGTCCCAAGATCAGTTATGTAATTTGGATGTGCCTAGGGGCAAAAGGCCAAGTTGGGCATTTCAAATGTAATTGGGCAGAGAACCATTTTAAATGAGTCATAGACCAATGAAATCCCATTTTGGGTCCTCATATATTGGTCTTAGCCAAGGCATTGTGAGGGTATTGTGAAGATATGGTGAAGGTATAGTGTACCTTAGCTCCAAACCAACACCCAGGGTCAGGCCAAGTAACCTGTAACCTTATAGGAACTCTTCTGGAGCTTCCCCATAATGATCTTACCTTCTAAATATTAGAGGTTAGGACCAATATGTGGAACTTCAAGTCAAGTAAAGTAAATAGTTTTTGAGTTTCTAATGGTGAGGGTACCTTTTCTAGTTTTCTAAGACTAGTCAATAAGAAAGTCCTATGGCTAGACCTAGGCTACTAAAGAGGTTTCTAGACCTCAACCAATAGTGAGGTCAACAATAACAATAGTTTCATAATGATAGATTTTAATCACATTGAGTGGTCCTAACCATCTTGGTTTCAGTTTTCCTAAAAATAATCTCAATCTAGTATTATATAATAGAACTTCTTGTTCGGGTTCAATTTTCTTTTTTATAATCCTTCGATCATGTCATATTTTCTTTATTCTCTTTATAGATTTTTTGCATTATCATATGCTTCATTTATAATCTCCTCAAGTTCATTGATTTGCAATAATCTTTTGTCACCAGCATCTTTTAGATTAAAATTAAATTCCTTAATAGCCCAAAATGCTTTATGCTCCAATTCTACTAGTAAGTAGCATGTTTTTCCAAAAATAACTCTATATGGGGACATTCCAATTGATAACTTATAAGCAAGTCTATATGCCCATAGTGCAGCAAATAAGCTAGCAGACTAATTCAAATTATAGGGATTTGTAGACTTTTCTAAAATTCATTTTATTTCACAATTTGATATCTCTACTAGACCGCTTGTGTGGGCATGATAAGAAGTAGAGAATATATGCATAATATTATATTTTATAATTAATTTCTCGATTCTCTTGTTCTTAAAATGTGATCCTCCATCTGTAATAATCACTCTTGGCATTTTATATCTTGTATAAATATTTTTATTTAAAAATTTAGATACATTCTGAGCATCACATTTAGATAAAATAATAACTTCAATCCATTTGGACATATAATCAATAGCAAGTAATATATATAAATTTCCAAATAAAGGCATAAATGGTCCTATAAAATCTAATCCTTACACATCAAAAGTTTCAATTTCCAATATGTAATTTAGAGGCATTTCATTTCTTCTAGACATGTTTCCTACACGCCGACATCGATCGCATGTTTTAATATTTTCATCAACATTTCTAAAAAGAGTAGGCCAATAAAATTCAGCTTGCAAAATTTTATATGTAGTTCTCTTTGTTCCAAAATTCCCTCTTAATTTAGAATCATGACATCATATAATTATTTGTTGAGTTTCTTCCTAAGGCACACAACTTCTAATAATTAGATCTTTACACTGTTTATATAACTATGGGTCATCCAAGATATAGAATTTTGAATCATAAATAAGTTTTTTTAATTGTTGATTTTTAATATCTGTTTGTAGAATATCACTTACAATATAATTTACTATATCGACATACCACAGTATATTCATTATATCAATATTATATAATTATTCATCCGAAAAGTTTCCAAAATTTCATTTGCAAATATAGTTAATATTTCTTGCTCTAATCTAGGCAAATGATCCACTAGTTGATTATCATTTCCCTTTCTATCAACTACCATAAAATCAAAATTTTACAAAAGAAATATCCATCAAATTAATCTTAGATTAGCATCCTTCTTTTGCATCAATAAATTTAATAGTAGAATGATGAATGATTTGTATGCACTATACATTTGGCTTCAATTAAGTAAGGTCTAAACTTATCAAAGGCATGGACAATAGCTAATAACTATCTTTGAGTTGTAGTGTAATTAATTTAAGCATCATTTAGAGTTTTACTAACATAATATATTACTTTAAAAACCTTGTTATACCTTTATCCTAAAACAATTCTAATAGTATAATCACTAGCATCACACATTATTTCAAATGGCTTGTCCCAATCAGGTGGAACTATTATAGGCACAGTGATTAATTTTTCTTTCAACGGTTCAAATGTTTTTATGCATTCCTCTTTAAAATCAAATTTTGTATCTTTTTTCTAAAAGTTCGCATAATGGCTTAATTATTTTCGAAAATTTTTCTATATAACATCTCTAGAAATCAACATGTCCTAGAAAAACTTCTTACCCCTTGATCTTGATTTTTTGTATGTACGGATTTATGAATTTGACACCACTACAATGCCAAAAACTTGATCCTTGTATGAAAATTAAGTTGTGTAAAATATATATAATTATATGCAATTAATAATGGGATTCTACTCAAGTATATGGTTTGTTATCAAGTTATAAAGGACTTTCTATTTAAGCCCCAAGAATCATTCCAACAGGAAAGGTGTAAATTGGCAATGATAAGTTTTACTAGGAAATTTATTTTACTAGGAAATTTACATAAATTTACATAAAATCAAACGAAATTAGTGTCACTAATTTTGAATGTTGAGACTTTATCAAAACTAAAGTACTTAAATATTAGCAAAACAGAAATGCAAAGTTTAAAAATTAAATGCTAATCTACTAACTATGTTTATGTATGAAGATTTCTTATATGAAAAAGCATCTTTTTCTCACTATAATGAGGTTCTGGTAAAATGGGAAGAGATAAATGTTTAAAATTTGTATTGTGCCAAATAGGAGAAAATATAATTCTCTACTTTGATACAGTGCATAGAAAATAATTGGCTAATCCTACGTTTAGTCCCTAAATTCGTGGCTAGGCTAGGAGAATACCGGCTCCCACTCCAAAGCTCCCACTTCCCTTCCCCTGAAGACTAATTCTAACTCTCACTTTAGTTGAAGACTAACTCTCACTTTAGTTTTTAAACACTAAGACAGAATTGAGGATTTTAGTCTGTCACCATAAATATTCTCCAATTCAACACCCAACAAAGTATATTTTTTTATTTATTTACACTTAATTCCATGAATAAATTTCTCCTACATGAAATCAATTGTGATCCTCACTATGTTGTAGAACTAATACTCCATTTTCGGATCATATGTTTCACAACATATTTTAACAATTCAGTTGGCCAGATCAAAAATAATTAAGTTCGGAGTTCAAAAATCATCACAATTTATTTTTTATTTTAATATTGGCATATCATATTATCTCTTCAATTCACCATATCTTAGAGTAGGAATAAATATAGAGGAAAATACTCAAATTTCTTGAGAAAGACAAAACAAAACACAAATTTCATATATAAAAGATTGTTCATACAACACTAATAAATAAAAAAAAAAACTTATCTGAAACTCTTTCTCAAAGCAAATTTCTTGTAGCCTTTCCTTAGAAATGCAGGAAGAAGATATCTCCTGCTTTTTTCCTTCTCCAACACTCTTACAGAAAGTTTCACACTAAATCTCACCACACAAACTCTAAACTATAAAAGAAAAATCACTAATGGACTCCAATATGGTGGTGGAATGAAGATAGATTATGAAGAATGGTGAAAGTAGAGCTTGATGGAACATTTTGGAGTGAAAAGGATTCCATTTCCTGATCAATTTCGACCCCAAATAAAGCCCAAGGTTGGTTCTCAAAGAGGTGTCTCCAAAAACTCTTCAAAAATCTTCCTTATACATCGAACCTTATAGAAACGGGGGCTGAACTGCAGTCAGCGCTAGTCTGACATTGTCAGCGCTGAGTAAAAATTTCAGCTGTTCTATTGTTCTGCGAAGTTGGCGCTGCCCTTGGCGCAGTCGACGCTGACTACTTCTTCAAAAATGTCATTTTGACTCCAAATGCCATTCTTTTTGTTTTCTTTTTGATTTAAGTCCTAAAAATCAACAACCTATAAGAAAACATTAAAATACCTTCCATTAAGGTGAAATATCACCAAAAATAAGTATAAAATATGGGTCTAAAAATGCATATATTTTCGGTGTATCAAAATCCCCTAAACTTACATGTTACTTGTCCTCAAGTAACTCTTCTACTACATAAAAAGATGACTTGTGGTAAAGAATTTAAATTTTAGACTTCCATATTTAAGTGCTCTAAACATAAGAGAATAACTTAAGAAAAATTCAAAACAACTCCAGTTAATACTAAATGTGCTAGGATATTCAGTAATTAAGTCTAAGATTTTTGATCCTCGATTTCATTCAAGAAAAATTGCAATTGGTCATATTAAAATCACTTATAAAATTCATATGAAAAAGAACTTCATAAAACTTTATTAATCTTTAAGCTAATACTCAAATTAAAAAAGTTTAGAAAATGTGTCCAAGTCTTTTTCCTTAAGTTGATTCAAGTGAAGCCAATTTTTAATTAGGCATCTCCCCACATCTTTTTTCTTTTTTCTTTACTTTCAGAATCACTTTTAATCCCCTTTTTCTTTTCTTTCTTCTTCTCTTTTTCTTATGTATGTGAGGGTTACTAATCTGGATAGCCTTTAATGATTTTGAACTTCACTATCCTCTTCTTAAAGATATAAAATTTTTACATTTCTTCACTTAACAAATTTATATTAACTTAAAAATTACTTAAAGTTTAATTCTTTTCTTTTTACATGAATCTTTTAAGATTTTTAATACTTCAAAAATACAAATTCCTTTATTTAAAATAGAAAAACATAGTCTTATTCTCTTTTCCCAAATATCTTAATCTCTAGAATTAACCTTTATTATTGAATTTTTTTTACTTAAATTTACTACATATTTAAAAACATAAATATAGTTATCCAAAGTTAACTTCTAATACCAAAGGTCATGTTAAATTTAAAATTTTTGAAAATATAGTTAAGTCAGAAAAAATAAAATTAAGTTCTCTCTTTTTTTTTTAAATAATTTTTCTCCCCCCAAAATTTAAATTTTTTTAAAAGATTTACATGAAGAACTTTAAAAATAAAAGGATGAAAGAAAGCATTAAATACATAAAGAAAATTCATACCTGTTGAAGATTTTGATTTTTACAAATAAATTACGAAATACTGCAGGTGCTAATATGAAAAACTGCAAGGCTTAAAATATTAAATTGCACATAATATATATAAAATTTGCTGAGAAAGAGTTAATTACAATACATATAACAAATTGCTGAAACTAACAACAGAACTAAACTAAATTTTAAAAATGAAAATAGTTCTACACATTATACTTTCACATTACAACATAACAAAAAAGTCTCAACAATATAACAAAACAAACAATACAATCACAAAGTCCAACACAAACAAACAAACAAATAAAAAGATCACAGTCATCATCTTCTTCATCATTAACATCTAACTTTTGCTGTTGATGTGGAGTATAAACAGGGTGAATAGGGAACTGAACTATATGATCACCCTCAGGTATTTTACTAAAGCATCATCATATGCAAAATCATATTCAAACTTCTGGTGAATCATGTCATTTGTATGAGCATTTCTATCCTCCATATTCTGCATCCTATGATCCATCCTCAAAATATCTCCCTGTTGAATCATCATCTGGTCCAATAACTCCCAATTACTAGGGTCACTTGAAGTAGGCTCACTAAAATTAGGGGTCGTAGAAGTAGAAAAAATATCCCTGGCCTTACTTCCAGATCTCCAATCAACATGGGACTTATAAGTCTTAATGTTTTCAGGCCCAATCGGTTTCTGAGGCTCAATCCTCTCCTCATCAGGTCTGAAATCAACTCTTGCATGCTCACAATGTGTATAAATAAGAGCAGGGTGTGCCAATCAACCAGTGGTCTCTCCAAGAGCAATAGATCAAGTGTTCATATAAATGATAGAGCCAACATTTATATCCATCACTTGTTGAATACAGTAGTTCAGGATGGCTCTATCCTTAGTCACTTCACTATGATGGTTTGTTGGAATCATCCTCCAGAAATAAAATAATGTCAGGCCTTAGATAATACATTTAACATAAAAAGGGGAAAGTTGACTTTAACTCCATTCTTAACTTTCCAAGCGCCTTTCTCACTAGTCAGAAAAGAAATAACATCATCTAAGCCCTCATTTGTAGCAGAGAATGAATGATACTGACATCTATAAACATCTTCTAACTGATAAAAATCATTTATTTTTCTTGAATTAAACTCAACCATTTTTCCTCGAACAAAAACAAAATCATCGGAAACCTCCGGAAAGTTGGCATAAGATTTCATAACTATCCCAACAATCTCATCGGCAGTAAAATAGCAGAAGTTTTCTTATTGTCGAGCCATTATCAATCGTTCAACTTCTCCTCCAAAATTTTTGAAACCTCGATGCAGATTCACTTTCTTATTTTCTCAAAGATTATGAAATCAAGCACTAGCTTTAAAGCTAATAAACTTTTTCTCGTCATGTTCTATTTTTCTTTTGCTCGATCTAGGTGCCATAAGAAATTTAAAACAATTTGATCAAAATCTGAATAAATTCAAAAATTCTAAAAATCAAAATTTAAAGCACTTTAAACTTAAATCCACTAAGTAAAAGTTTTTCACCAAAGCATTTTCTCAAAATATCTCAAAAATAACCCAAAACTTTTGAATCTAGGCAATGTGAGAAAAATCTTCTAGAGAAAATGAAATCTGAAGTTCCTTTGCCTCTAAATTACCTCAAATCCGCCCAAAATCAATCCCTAGGTGAGAAAACCAAAGGTTGAAGGTGACTTTAGAGGTAAAAATGGAGGTTTTAAAGTGAAAATTATGAATTAATGGGTTATTACTGCTCTCAGGTCGAAGGCATCTTCGGCGCCCATGCCAGCGTCGTTAGCGCTGAAGGCCCGAAATTCACTATTTTGATTTTTTCAAATTTTCAATTTCCTTTTTATTCACTCCAAATTTCTCTTAGTATTTTTAAACAAAAAAGTTTGTCTAACAATAATTCACAAATAAACATTCATAAACAATCATTTTCACAAACAACAATAAACTAACTATTATATATGAAAACACACTTTTTACAAGCACATTTCACAAATCACACATTCACGACTATTAAGCAAACTAATGATAAATCAGTGTTGAAATCAAGCCACAACACTAAAAACTGACACAAAACTATACACATAATCAAATTTCATAATTCTAAAGCAAAAAAAAACCAAACTAAATCAAATCAAATCCACACAATTACATCAAATACATAAATATTTGTAAGCAAGAAGTGAATCCCAAGTCTTCAGTCATTCCACTTCATCTTCAGTGCTTTCACCTCCTCTAATATCTCCCATGGATTGATAATGAACATATAGGTTATAGAAGGATTGGTATAGGAATTGATCTGTCGAATTTTCTTCAATCCACCCATTTTCTTTAAACATTCAAACTAACCCTGCTTCAAAAGTTACAGTATGATCTAATTTTTTTTTTCATTCTCTAATCAAGGTGATCAAAAAGGTACTTAAGATCTCCCACTGCATTCATAATACTCTAAAGTTCCCTTTCAATTTTCTTGAATTTCTTCTCCAAAGCAAGCAAACTTCCTACTGTTGGTGGTATTAATGGTGTGGAAGCATGTGAAGAATGATCCATAATAGCATTTAGTGATTCATTTCAATTACCAACATACTGATCATCAATAGGGATCATGGGCTTCCATGGTAGTAAAACTTTTTCCCAACTTTCATATGGCACTTGGGATTGACTGCAAATCAGAAAAATTATAGAATGATGCCCTAGTCCATAAATTGGCCCATTCATAATGATACCCATAATAGATTTAAATATGATTGATCCTATATCAACAAGCTTTTCCATTTGAAAACAGTGGTTTAAAATAGCTCTTTACTTGGTGACTCTACTAATCTTCATAGTAGAGAGTAATTTTGCACAAATAAAGAAATCCCACTGCTTTGAAATTGGATTAAGAGATGAAGCGGGAAAACTAATATATCCTTCATCTTGTACTTCCCACATATCACTTTAATCTGTCAGAAAATTATAAACATCTTACATCAAATCTCACGTAGGAATGAAATTTGTATAATGATAGATTGGAACATTTTTTATCATATACAATTCATTAATCCTCACAGGAGTAAACGGTACATTCTTACCTCATGCGAACTTCTTGCCTATGTTCAAATTTCTTCTGAATAATCTTCTCATCATGCCATATTTTCATTTTCTCTTTTTAGATTTTTATTTTATCATATGCTTCATTTCTTATTTCCTCAAGTTTATTGAGTTAAAATAATCTTTTCTCACCAGCATCTTTTAGATTAAAATTAAATAACTTAATAGCCCAAAATATTTTATGTTCTAATTCTACTTGTAAGTGTCATGTTACCTGTCTATATGAGGACATTCCTGTATGAGTGTTATAAGCAGTTCTATATGCCCATAATACAGTATCTAGCCTAGCAGATCAATCCAATCTATAAGGATTTACAGCTTCTTCTAAAATATGTTTAATTTCACGATTTTAATATCTCTGCTAGATCGTTAGTCTGAGGCTTCCTCCATCAGTAATAATTACTCTTGGCATTCCATATCTTGAAAAAATATTTTTAATTAAAAATTTAGAAACACTCCTAGCATCACATCTAGGTACAACAATAGCTTTAATCCATTTAGACATACAATCAACAGCAAGTAATATATATAAGTTTCCAAATGAAGGCATAAATGGTCCCATAAAATCTAATCCCCACACATCAAAAATTTTAACTTCCAATGTGTAATTTAGAGGCATTTCATTTCTTCTAGAAATATTTCCTACTCATTGACATCTATCACGCATTTTAATATATTCATTAACATCTTTAAAATAGTAGGCCAATAAAATCCAGCTTGCAAAATCTTATATGTAGTTCTATTTGTTTCAAAATATCCTTCAAATTCTGAATCATGGCATCTTTCAATTATCTTTTGAGTTCCTTCATAAGGAACACATCTTCTAACAATTAGATCCTTACATTGTTTCTATAAATATGGGTCATCCCAAAAATAGCCTTTTGAATCATATATAAATTTCTTTATTTGTGAATTTTTTATATCAGGTGGTAAAATATCACTTACAATATAATTCATTATATCAACATACCACGGTACATCCATTTCATCAATGCTATATAACTTTTCATCATGAAAATTTTCTAAAATTTAAAATTTCATTTACAAAATTAGTTGATATTTTTATTTCTATTCTAGACAAATGATCAGCTATTTGATTATCATTTACCTTTTTATCAATCATGATAAAATCAAACTCTTGCAATTGAAGTATCCATCTAATTAATCGTTGTTTAGCATCCTTCTTTTGCATTAAGTATTTAATAGCGGAATGATCTGCATGCACTATACATTTAGTTCGAATAAAATAAGGTCTAAATTTATCAAAGGCATAAATAATAGCTAATAACTCTCTTTCAGTAGTAGCATTATTAATTTGAGCATCATTTAGAGTCTTACTAGCATAATATATAACTTTAAAAACTTTATCATGCCTTTGTCCTAATACAGCCCCAATAGCATAATCACTAGCATCGCACATTATTTCATAGGATTTTTTCCAGTCAGGTGGTAATATTATAGGTGCGGTGACTAATTTTTTCTTTAATAATTCAAATGTTTTTATGCATTCCTCATCAAAATCAAATTTCTTATCTTTTTCTAAAAGTTGGCATGGCAGCTTAATTATTTTTGCTAATTTTTTTATGTAGCGCCTGTAAAAACTAGCATGTCCTAGAAAACTTCTTACACCTTTAACACTAGTAGGTGGTGGTAATTTTTCTATAACTTAGATTTTTGCAAGATCTACCTCCAAGCCTTTTTCAAAAATTTTATGCCTAAGTGCAATACCTCCTTCAACAATAAATTGACATTTTTCCTAATTTAATACGAGGTTGACTTTTTCACATACTTTCAGAACTTTTTCTAAATTATTTTGACATAACTAAAATGAAGTCCCAAATACAGAAAAATCATCCATAAACACTTTGTAGTAAAAGTAAAACAAGTAGTGAGAGAGATTATGATAAGTAGGAGCAACTATATTCTTTACCCTTACTAGAGATGCTATAAATAACATTATTTAATCTAAAGTTTTAAAAGTTCTGAACATAGGATAGGCAGGAAATATACTAGCTCTCACTCTAGAGTTCCCTCTTATCCTTCCACCTGGAGGCTAACATCTCGCATCAAAACCTAAACAATAGACCAAATTAGGGGGTTTTAGCCCGTCACTCTAAAGTCATCTAAATCTACACCCATTAAAGATTATTTCCCTATTTATTTGCACTCAACTATATGTGCTACATTCTCATCCATACAATCTCATGTGATTCTACCACAGTTGATTGAGACAACACCATCACAGATAGTTGATTGAGATACCACAGTTGATTGAGACAACACCATCACAGATTTTACATGTTCTCACAACAAGTTGATCAACGCAAGTTGATCGACTTTACATGTAAATGAAGAACAAAGTAAAATCATCACAATATATTCTAACTCTACTCAATTCTATATCCTACACATTCATACTAACTCATTACAAGAGGAAAGAGTAAGGAAACTACTTACTACACATGGAGAAACAACAAGAACTTTTCGTTGAACAAGTCTTTGAAACCATACTAACAAAGTACTAAATTTAAATCAAAATATAATAAAAATACTTATCCCCAATAGAAACCAAACTCTCCTTATATATCAAAAGAAATCTCCTTACAATTCTCTCCAAGAACAAAGTGAAAAGAAAAGAAGAAATCTCTCACTCTCTCTCTATTTCCTCTCTCTCTCTCACCTTGTCGCCCCACTTGGGGCTCACGCCCAAGCCTTCTTCTTCTTTTCCAAGCCTTATTCTCTTCTTCTAATTAATTCAAGAGTCTAAGAGATATTTTAAAAACATTTGTAAGCCTTTTCTTATAATTTCCCAAGAGATGCTTATGTGTCTCTTCAAAAATGTCTAGATTCAATGAATCTTCTAAATGGTGTGTGAAGTGCCTCTTCAAAACTCCATATAACTGCCACAAATTCTTCTAAAAAGTCCATTTTCTCATTTACAATGAATTTCTTAAGAGATTCAAGAAGCAACGCTTCAAAAATCATCCAAATCCGACGTATATTGAAGAAGTTATGCTAATAACCGTCTACGACACCTGAGCACCGATTCTGGGGCGCTTAGGCGCCCTCCTCTCTATTTGGTGGGGCAGTTACTTAAGCACTGGTCCCAGGTACTTAAGTGTCTGGTTTAGGCCCCCTTGGCTCCGGTGAGCCCCAGTTCGATCTGATTTACTCCGGTTTGCTCCATTTTGCTCCATTTTTGTTCCTTTTGCTCAAATCACTCCAAATTCTTCAATTTGATGTATCTACAACAAAAAACACAAGAAAAATTACCTTTAAAGTGCAATCTCATTATAAAATAAAGCATAAAAAATATTATAATTTTAGGCGTATCAAAATCCTCCAAACTTAAACATTACTTGTCCTCAGGTAATACTATATTTTTTAAAATAATTTATGTAAGTTAGAGTTAATGGGTCATCCTTTAGAATTGCTAACATTTGTTCTAAAAATGTGATAGTTCAAATTAGAAGATCTTTTAGTGAATCATACTAGCCCATCGTCTAAAATATTTATCATCAAACTTGGGAATTTGTTTTCCTATCTAATTAAGAAATATATGCAGATTTTTCAAACTACGGATTCTATCAACTTTAGTTTCTAGACTTAAGCAATCTCTTAAGAATAATTTTTACTAATATAAGTATAAAAATCAAGCTTAGGATTGTTGTAAGTTCTTTACTCTAGAAACACTCAAGTGAAACCAATTTTTGATTAGGACCTTTCCTCAAGCTTCTCCTAACCTCTTTTTTTTTCTTTTTTTCTTTTTTGCATCTTCTTTGTTCTTTTTTTTTTCAGGATATTTTAGATCCATTTATTATTCCACTATCCTCCTTTCAAGTTAAAACTTATTACTTTCTTTCACTTGAAAAAAGGTATTTTTTAAATACTTTTTAAAAGAGCCTTAAATGTTTTAAAATAAAAATTCTAAGAATCCCTAATTTTTCAAAAATACGATTTTTCCTCCTAAAGATAGTTATTCATTTTCCTAAGCTCTCCAATAAATATCATTAACTCTAGGTTCAACCTTTTCACCAAAAATATCAACTAAGTTTTCCTACTCCATTTTTATACTTAAAATTCTAAGATCCTTAAGATGACTCCACATAACAATAATCATTAGAAATAAAATACAAACTTATTTGTAGTACTTTTAAAAATAAGTAAGGTTTAAATTTGAAACATTTTTCTTTTCCCCCAAACTTAAGCTCAAACATGTGTAACAATGAAGTACAAAAATATACGACTGGGAAAGAACACTTTTACAATTTACTGTGCATCCTCCAAAAATATCAACAAGTAATACATGGTAGAACATTGTAGTAGAAAGTAAATATAGCCTAAACATGCTTGACATAACACTATAAAAGAATTTTAAATAGTAGAATAGGTACAAACTGAAGATAACTTTATAAAGAAATTAAAACTTTATAAAGAAATTATTGGATGCTAACAAGTTCAAAATATTGAGATATGTTTTGTCATCTTTAATGACTCATTCAACTTGACTCATAAACCTAGACACACAAAGTCTAATACATAGATTCACAGGTTCATAAACAAACAACGACTGAGTTTAATTTGATCTCCCTTATACTCACATTTCCTCTCATTACTTTCAATTTCTAACAGAAGAAACTACACTAATAACATTGGTGTATTATAAAACTTCATATGGTTATCATCCATGGACTAGAATTCCCTCATTTGTTGCCAATTTCAAGGTCATTTTAAGTTGAAGGTATACACACTCTGATAAATAAAAATAGTGTAGTTCATCAAAATAGTGCAGTTCATCCAGTAGTTCATCCAGATATTGTTCACTAAGTAAGTTCATGACCTTACTCAGTGAATACAAAGTCAAATAAAAGAAGTAAAATAGTTGAGATGGAGTGGTCTAAGTCTAAAACTCTACATGCTTCAAGGTCATACTCAGCTCCTGTTGAGAACTAAGTCGTAACAAACTCGTCAACTTGCTACTACCAAAAATCATAAACAAATCTAGCCATGATAAAGGAATTTTCTCACAAAATTAATCCAATCCACTCTTATACATCAAACATAGATCAAAGTCCAACTTCTCACTAATATCCAATCTAAAATAACAACAATCACACTAAATAGATAACAAAAGATAACCATGGTTGCCTCCCACAAAGTGCTTGGTATAACATTGATGATCGGATGTATGCAATGTTACATTGGTTTCTCGAGCATCAGAATCTCATTCATTTTGTCTGTATACCACAGAATATGTCGTTCAATGATTTTGAATCACTCTTTCTTAGAAGATCTTTTACTGATTTCATCATTCAATTCAGATTCTTCTTTTGATTAAGTCAAATCCAAAGATATAAAGAGTAGTGATATAGATGAATTCCCTAAATAGGTAGGCTCTAAAATTGTATGGGGTACATTCATCTTAAGTTCATGAGATTTTTCAATAGATGGAGTTAAAAGTTTACTATTTTCAGGAACGTCCATCATTTTGCACCTCTCCTGAACATACATACAGTCTTCTTTAAATAACATTTTCAACTCATCATGAAAGTCCAATTCGATCTCATTTGTTAACTTACTCTCAAAATTTTTCTGAAAATAATCTTTACTTAGATAATCAATTTCATCCACCCAAAAACATTCATCTTCTTTTTTCTTAGTTGGATACTTAATAGCCTTTAAAACATCAAAAGTGGTTTCGTGGTCATTAATATTCATAGTCAACTCTCCTTTTTGTGTGTCTATCATAGCTTGTCCAGTAATAAGAAAAAGGTCTCCCCAAAATAATTAGATTTTCTTTATCTTCCTCCATATCTATTAT
>NW_018164444.1:6741428-6775548 GCF_001263595.1 Phalaenopsis equestris
GATCAGCTAACTGAAGGGAGAAATTAGTGGGAGAAATATTGGCTAAACCTAACCTTCTAAATATAGATAGAGGCATCACATTAATGCTCGATCCTAAATCGCATAAAGCTTTTCCACATAATGTTTCTTCAATTGCACAAGGAATTGTTAAGCTAGAAGGATCTTTTAGTTTCTTAGGAAGTTTTTTTCTGAAATATAGCGCTACACTCATCACTTAGTGCAACTATCACGTAATCCCCAAACTTCTTTTTCTTGTTTAATATCTCCTTCATAAACTCCTTCATAAATTTTGCATATCTTGGCATTTGTTCCAAAGCTTCAGCGAAAGGAATATTTAGTTTTAACTTTTTAAGTACTTCCATGAGCTTTGAAAATTATTTATCTAATTTAGTAGAGGCAGCCCCTATCCTACTCTAAGTCTTTGAGGAAATGGAGGTGGTGGTCTTCCTAAATTAATTTTAGTTGGAGATATTAAATTTTCCAAATCCTTAGAAACATATTCTTTAGGTCTTTTAGTTTCATTTGTTTTTCTCACAACTTCTTTCTTTTGCTGAATATCTCAATAATTCATAAGGATTTAGGAGTTTCGAAGAGAGATAAAGGATGTGGTTAGAAAAGAAAAAAAATTCATAAGAATTTGCATGATTATTTTCTCATTTTTGGTTTCCACCATCAATAGTATGATACCAGTTAAAATTAGGATGGTTCTTCAAACTTGGGTTGTAAAAGTCAGAATACAAGTTGTTTATGGTATTTAAAATCATATATGACAAGTTAGAGTTAATCATATGCCCTAATGAACATTCCTCACATACTTGAGTAAATTGAGGTTGGTTCATTCCAAATTGGTCCAACTTCCTTGATATTATAGCAATCTAAGATGCAAGAATTGCAATCACATTTGTATCATGAACACTGGCTACCTTTTTAGGATTTACCCTTGCAGAGGACCATTGAAATTTATTTTTAGCAATTTCTTCAATTAACGCATATGCTTCATCAAATGATTTTGACATTAATGATCCACCAACGGCAGTGTCAATTATAGACCTAAAGGATCCTGCTAACTTATTGTAAAAGGTTTGCATTATTAACCAATCGGGCAAAGCATGGTGTGGACACTTTCTTAGGAGTTCCTTAAATCTTTCCCAGGCTTCATATATTGATTCCCTTTTATACTAAAAAAATGAGATAATATCGTTTCTAAGTTTAGTAGTCCTTGAAGGTGGAAAGTACTTAGCTAGGAATTTCTGATTTAACTTCTCCAAATTTTTAATAGAGTCAGGTGCTAATGAGTAAAACCACATTTTAGCCTTATCCTTTACTAAGAAAGGAAACTTCCTTATTCTAACAACATCATCTGACATGCCGTTATAACAAAATGTAGCACAAAGTTCTAAAAAACTTGATAAGTGTAAATAGGGATCCTCTAAAGGAGTTCCCTCAAACTGGTTGTTCTGCACCAGTTGGATAATCGCTGGATTTAGTTCAAACGAGTCAGCTTCTACGACAGGGGTTTGTATACTTTAGTGAATTTCATTTATCGTAGGATTTCCATAATCTCTCAATAATTTATGATGATTTTCTTAGTTATTATTTTGAATGTTTTCTATTTCTATTTCTAGTTTTTCAAGTCCTTCCTGTTTTTTTCTATTTTTCTAACTCGGGATCATAAGGCACAAGTCCTGCAGATCCTTTATCTTGCATACGCAATACAACAAATAATACATTAATAATTAAATAAATAAAACAAAAAATATATTCAACACCATAAAAAATTTTCACAAACACCTTGTTTTTCACACAAACAGTATTTTTCACAACACTTTCCATACAAAAAAATACTTTTCGCACAAAAACAGTTTTTACAACACTACAGTTTCCAAGTCTAAGCCTAATTACTTCAACTAAAATTATCCTAAAAATCAAGATCAACAGTTGTGATCCCCAGCAACGGCGCAAAAAACATGATCCTGATATTCTTTTTTATATGTAGAATTTAAGAAATCGACACCACTACTTGAACTTTTTAATCCCCGATAATGACACCGAAAACTGTCATCCCAACTAAATAATTAAAGCAAAGTAATATTTCAATTATATTTCTAGAGATTATACGTAAGTATACGTATCATTATCAAGTAATATAGGACTTTCTGATTAAGTAATATTTATCAAGTAATATAGGACTTTCTGATTAAGCCCCGAATATTGATCCCACGGAGATCGAGGTTAATCATGACGACTTTCAAGAGAATTTCTTGTCTATAATAACACGCCCTAGCTTGGAAGGTTGATAAAGGTTTGGTTTTTATTATATCCTATAGTTATCACGACCATACTACTTATACTCCTAAACTAAAATACTTAGTAAAAATCAAAAATCAAGTAAAAATCAAAAAGTGGGGTTTAATATATTAAAAGCACTCTTCCTCATGCAATGAAATTAGTGACATGTGTAAAAGTAAAACAAGTAGTGAGAGAGCTTATGACAAATAGGAGCAATTATAGTCTTTACCCTTACTAGAGATGCTAAAAATAACATTATCTAATCTAAATTTTGAAAATTTCTGAAGACGAGATAGGCAAGGAAGATACTAGCTCTCACTTTAGAGTTCACTCGTATCCCTCCACCTGGAGGCTAACATCTCGCATCAAAACCTTAAATAATAGACCAAATTAGTGGACTTTAGCTTGTTGCTCTAAAGTCCTCTAATTCTACACCCATTAAAGATTATTTATTTCCCTATTTCCCTATTTATTTACACTCAATCATATGTACTACATTCTCATCCATACAATCTCATGTGATTCTACCACAGTTGATTGAGACAACACCATCCAAGATCTAACATGTTCTCACAATAGATTTTAACATGCATGTTGCTCAAGTTTACATGTAAATGAAGAACAAATTATAATCATCATAATATATTCTCACTGTACTCAATTATATATCCTACACATGCATACTAACTCATTACAAGAGGGAAGAGTAAGGAAAACTACTCACTACACATGGAGAAACAATAAGAACTTTTCATTAAACAAAACTTTGAAACCATACAAACGAAGTACTAAATTCAAACAAAAATACAATGAAAATACCTATCACTGATAAAAATCAAACTTTTCTTTTATAGAAAAATCAATCTCCTCATAATCCTCTCCAAGAACAAAGTGAAAAGAAAAGAAGAAATCTATAACTCTCTCTCCCCCTCCCTTTCTTTCTCCCCTTCCCGCCCCACTTGGGGCTCACGCCCAAGCCTTATTTTTTTCTCCAAGCCTTCTTCTCTTCTTCTAATTAATTCAAGAGTTTAAGAGATATTTTAAAAATATTTCCAAGCCTTTTTTTATAATTTCCCAAGAGATGCTTAAGTGTCTCTTCAAATCTGTCCAGATTAAATGAATCTTCCAGATGGTGTCTGAAGTACCTCTTCAAAACTCCAAATAACCACCCTAAATTCTTTTAGAAAGTCCCTTTTCTCATTTCCAATGAATTTCCCAAGAGATTCATGAAGTAACACTTCAAAAATTGTCCAAATCTGACGTATATTGAAGAAGTTATGTTAAAAACCATCTCTGACGCCTAAGCACCGATTCTGGGGTGCTTACTCACCCTCCTCTCTGTCTGGTGAATCCTAACCGCCATTTTGGGTGCTTAAGCACTGGACACAGGAACTTAAGTGTCCCGTTTAGGCCCCTTGGCTCTGGTGTGCCCTAGTTCGACCCGATTTGCTCCGTTTTGCTCCATTTTAGTCCACTTTTGTTCTTTTTTGCTCCAATCAATTCAAATTCTTCAATTTGATGCACATACAACCAAAAACACAAGAAAACATACCTTTAAAGTACAATATCATTATAAAATAAAGCATAAAAAATAATACATTTTTAGATGTATCAGTGCCTCCAAAAACTCTTCAAAAATCGTCCAAATACATCGAACCTTCTAGAAACGGGGGATGAAGCGCCTTTGGCATTGTCAACACTAGTCTGGCTCCATTAGCACTGAGTAAAAAATTCATTTGTTTTATTGTTATGCACCGTCGACACTGTCTTTGGTGTGGTCGTCGCTGAGTACTTCTTCAAAAACGTCATTTTGACTCCAAATTTCATCATTTTTTCTTCCTTTTTGCTTTAAGTCCTAAAAATCAACAATCTGCAAGAAAATATCAAAATACCTTCTTTTAAGGAGCAATATCACAAAAAATAAGTATAAAATATGGGTCTAAAAATTCATACATTTTCTCTGTATCACCTCTCTAACCGTAGTACGAGGTGGTAATTTCTCAATGACTTGAATTTTTGCAGGATCTACTTTCATGCCATTTTCATAAATTTTATGCCCAAGTACACTTCCTCTTGTAACCATAAATTACCATTTTTCTAAATTTAGTACTAGGTTAATTTTTTCACATAATTCTAGAATTTTTTTTCTAATTTATTTAAACATAATTTGAATGAAGTTCCAAATACAAAAAAAATCATTCATACTTCCATTCCATGTTCAATTAAATTACTAAAAATTAACATCAAATATTTTTGAAATGTCGCAAGTGCATTACATAGTCCAAAAGGCATTCTACGAAAAGCAAATGTTCCATAATGGCTTGTAAATCTTATTTTCTCTTGATCCTCATGTGCAACTGGAATTTAGTGATATCTTGTATATCCATCTAAAAATTAGTAATATTTGTTTCAAGTCAATCTATCCAACATATGGTCTAGAAAGGGTAAAAGAAAATGATCTTTCCTCGTGGTCATGTTTAATTTTCTATAGTCTATACAAACTCACCAACCAATAACTTGTCTTATTTGAAATAATTCATTTTTCTCTTTTACTTGAACTGTTACTCCTCCTTTCTTTGGAACACAGTGAATCAGACTTACCCATGCACTAGCAGAAATAGGATATATAATTTTAGCATTTAACCATTTTAAGATTTCATTTTTAGCAACTTCTTTCATTATTGGGTTTAATCTCTTATGAGGATAAACTTTAGGTTCATATTGTTCATCTAATAGAATTCTATGCATACAAATTAAAGGACTAATTCCTTTAATATCTGCTAAAGTCCATCCAAAAGTCTTTTCATATCTTTTCAACATTTCTATTAATTTTTATTCTTGAATTTCAGTTAAATCAAAAACTATAATGATAGGTAAGCTAGATGAATCTCCTAGAAACACATAGTTTAAATGGGCAAAATACTTTTAGTTCTAGTTCAGGTGGTTTAATACTTGAAGGAATAAGATTTTTATTGACATTTTTAAACAAGTCTAACATTTCAAATTTGTCTTGAATATAATCTAACTACTATTTTTTTATTTCATTCTCATTCTCGAAGTACTCTTCTTGCATTATTTTTTCTTTAAACACTTCCTTAAATTGCTTATTACTCAGATAATCATTAACTTCCATCCTAAAACATTCATTATATTTTTCTATTGCAAGATATTTCATAGCTTTTACAATATTAAATGTTACTTCTTGATCATTAACTCTCATTATTAATTCTCTTTTTTGCACTTCTATCACAGCTCTCTCTATTGCAAAAAATGGTCTCCCCAAAATAATAAGAATCTCTTTATCTTCCTCTATATCTAATACAATAAAGTCTACGAGAAAAATAAATTTAGTCACTTTCACTAATACATATTTTATAACTCCTTTAGGTTAAGTTCTTGATCGATTCGCTAACTTAAGAGTTACAGTAGTAAGGGAAATCACTCATAAATCTAAACGTTTAAAAATTGATAGAGGCATAAGATTGATAGTGGCTCTTAAATCACATAACTTATTCACCAATAGCACAAGGTATAATAAAAATACTAGGATATTTTAACTTTTTAGGAAGCTTTTTCTGAATGATTGCGCTACACTCTTCACTGAGTGCAATGGTCTAATGATCTACAAACTTCCTTTTCTTGTTTAGTATATCCTTCATAAATTTCACATAACTTGGCATTTGTTCCAAAGCCTCAATGAAAGGGATATTTATCGATAATTTTTTAAGTATTTTCAAAAATTTTGTAAATTGTTTATCTTTATTCTTCGACTTCAATCACTGAGGAAATGGAGGTGGTGGTTTTTCTAAAGGAACTTTTATTGGTTCATTTTCATTATTATCGCTTTCAATCTCTTCATTCTCCTCCTCTACTTCAATTTCTCTTTGGATTCTTATTTCCACTACATAATTGAATAGCTTTAATTTGCTCCTTATTTTGATCTTAAGGATTAACTTCCAAAGTGCTAGGAAGAAATCCTGAAGGTCTGTTACTATGTGTAGTAGCAATATGTCCAAATTGATTTTCAATATTTCTAATAGCAGTCCGTTGGTTTTGTATTTGATTTCCCATGTTCAACATTACTTCTTCCATTTTCAAACTCTTTTCCTTAACTTGTGTGTTAGGGTTAGAGTTGAATCCAGGAGGATAATAAGGTTGACAGTTAGGATTTCCTTGGTTATTTGAATTTCCTGAAGGGTTTACTAAAGTGTTATAATTATTCCAACTAAAATTGGGGTGATTTTTCTTTCCAGGATTATAATAATTAGAATAGTAGTTGTTATTTCAATTATTTATAGCATTCAATGTTTCATAAGATGATTGAGTACCAATTATCTATCTTAGAGAATTTTCCTCCAAATGGTAATTGACAATAGTTCACTTCCATTTGATTAATCTTTTTTAATATAACAGCAATTTGAGATGCTAAAATAGACATTGCATCAGAGTCATGAATACTAGCTACTTTCTTAGGATTTACCCATTCTGAGGGCCATTGAAAATTGTTAGTAGCCATTTCCTCTATTAAAGAGTATGCTTCATCAAAAGATTTTGACATTAGTGATCCACCTGCAGCAGCATTTATAATAGATCAAAGTGATCCTACTAATCCATTGTAACAAGTTTGAATTATTAACTAATATGGAAAAGCATGATGTGGACATTTCTTAAGGAGATCCTTAAGTCTTTCCATGGCTTCAAATATTGATTCCTTTTCAAACTGACAAAAAGATGTAATATCATTTCTAAGCTTAGCAGTTTTTGAGGGTGGAAAATATTTAGCCAAAAATTTTTGTGATAGTTCTCCCAAAGTTCTGATAGATCCAAGCTCTAATGAATTTAGCCAAGCTTTAGCTTTATCCTATAATGAAAAAGGAAAAAGTCTAAGCCTAAAAAATCTAAGCCTAACAACACCATTAGACACTCCATCATATTTAACAGTAGCACATATTTTAAGAAAAGTAGCAAGTTGTATGTTAGGATCTTCAGTAGGTGTTCCTCCAAATTGATTATTTTGTACCATTTGGATAATAATAGGTTTAAGCTCAAATGAATTAGCAGCAACATTAGGATTTTGAATAGTCAAGTGAAGTTCATCTGCTATAGGATAAGCATAATCTTTTAAAGGTCTTTGTCGATTTTCATTTATTTGATTATCTAAGTTATTCTTCATTTTGTTCAAGTTCTTAATTTCTTTTTGTTGTTCTCAATTTCTTCTAATAGTATGTTCTAATTCTGAATCATAAGGTACTAAACCTTCAGATCTCATATTTTGCATAAACAAATATAATAAGCAAAGAAAAATTTCTTAAAAAATACTCTTAAATATATATATTTTTTTGAATTTTTGATTTTTTTATTTTATATTTAATATTTATTGCTTAATTTTCTAATTTACCCAATCTATTTAATTTACCGTTACCTTTCTTGGCAACGACGCCAAAAACTTGATCCCGAAAATATAGTTGTGCAAAATTTTTAAAGTTGACTCCACTTTGCAACTGTGCCAAAAACTTGATGTGTCATTTTATGAATAAGAAATTTAAGAAATTTATGTAGGGATTCTATGCAAATATCTATGCAAAGGATTCTATGCAAATATATGTATCGTTATCAAGTAATACAGGACTTTCTGTTTAAGCCCCAAATATCGATCCCACGAGGAAGGTTTAAATTGGAAATGATAAATTAACTAGAAAATTCATAGCAATAAAATAAAAACTCTGTCACTAATTACGAATATTTAAGGTACTATCAATACTAAATTATTAACTACTAGCACAACTGTAATGCAAAGTTTAAAATAGTAACTACCAAACTATGTTGATGTGATGAAGTTATCTAATATGAAAAAAGTATCTTTCCCACTACAATGAGTTTTTAGTTAGATAAATGATTTAAAATGATTTAAATTTGTATTGTGCTAAATAGAAACAATTTTAATTCTATTCCGTGATCTAGTGTTATAGAGAATCATTGACTAATCTCAGGTTTAGTCCCTAAATCCGTGGTTAGGCTATGTGGATACTGGCTCTCACTCCAGAACTCCCACTTCCCTTCCCATGAAGGCAAACGCTCCCTTTATTTCTTCAACACTAAGACCAAATTGGGGATTTTAGTCTGCCACTCTAATAGTCTGCCACTCAATTGGGGATTTTAGTCTGCCACTCTAAAATCTCTAATTCTACGCCCAACAAAGTATATTTCCCTATTTATTTGCGCTTAATTCCATCAATGAAACACTATTCCATGAAATTAAATGTGATTCTCACTCTATTAATGAACTCGTACTCTATTTCCTAGATTATATGTTTCACAATAGATTTTAGCATTTCAATTGGCCAGATCAAAAAGTAAATTAAGAACGGAGTGAAAAAACCATCACAATTTTTTCTATATTTTAAAATTGACACTTCCAAATTTTCTCTTCATTTCACCGTATCTCATTGTAGGGAGAAAGATAATGAAAACTACTCAAACCTCATGAGAAAGATACAACAAAACACAAACTTTATATATAAAAGAAAGTTCATACAAAAATAAAAAAAATGTTTATCTTTAACTCTTTCTCAAAGCAAATCGCTTGTAGCCTCTCTTGGACTCTTTCTCTCTTTAGAAGACTCTAGATTCTCTCTTAGAAAATGTAAGGAAAAAGAAATGTCTCACTTCTCTCCCTCTCTAACAACTCTAAGAAAAGAATTCATAATTAAACTCACCACAAAACTCAAAACTCTAAGGAACTAAATGACTAATGGACTCAAAGTGGTGGGAAGGGAGGCGAGAGAGAGATTTTTTGGTCAATTTTGACTCTAAATAGAGCCTAATGTCGGTTTTCCAATAGGTGCATCCAAAAACTCTTAAAAAAGTGTCCAAATTTCTTGAATCTTTTAGAAATTGGTCTTGCACTGACATTGGTGTCGTCGGCGCCAGTGGCCCGTGAATTAAATCATTGCTCTCAGTTAAATGGCTCCGTCGGCACTGCTCCTGGCACTATCTACGCTGAGGAAATTCTAGACTCCATACTATAGGTCTGCGCCGTCAGCGTCCAGCTTGGCGACGTCGGCGTTGAGTATTTCTTCCAAAATGCCATTTTGACTCCAAATTCATACTTTTTGCTACTTTTTTTTACGTCAAGTCCTAAAAATCAGCAATCTGTAATAAAACATGAAAAATACCTTCCTTTAAAGTGAATATCACAAAAAATGAATATAACATATACGTCTAAAAATGAATATATTTTTTGTGCATCAAAATCCCCCAAACTTAAATGTTACTTGTCCTCAAGTAACACCTTTACTACATAAAAAATATGACTTATGGCAAAGAATTTAACTTCTAGGTTTCCATCTTTTGTTTTACTAAATATAATAGCATAACTTATAACTTAAGAAAAATTAAGAAAAATTTAAACTAACTCCAGTTAATACTAAAGGTATAAGAATACCTAGCAGTCAAGTCTAAGATTTCTTATTCTCTATTCTTTTCAAGAAAAATAGCAAATTATAATATTAAATACACTTAGAATATCTATATGAAAAATAACTTCAAGAAAACTTTATTAGTAAATATGCTAATATATAAATACAAGTTTAAAGAATGTAGGTCGAGTCCTTAAGTTGATTTAAGTGAATCCAATTTTTTATTAGGTATCTCCTCAAGCTTTTCTTCACATCTTTTTCTTTTCTTTTTCTTTTCTTTCAGGATCATTTTCAATCCTTTTTTTTTTCTTTTCTTTCTTCATCTCCTTTTTTTGTCTTTTTTCTTATGTGAGGATTACTATATCTTGATAGCCTTTAACGATTTTGAATTTCACTATCCTCTTCTTAAAGTTAAAGACTTTTCACGTTCCTTCACTTTATAAACTCATATTAGCTTTGAAGATTTTTCATAAAGTCTTATTCTTCTCATCTTACATGAAACTTTAAGATTCTTAATACTTAGCAATCAGTAACCTGCAATAAAAAATGAAAAATACCTTCCTTTAAAGACGCAATATCACCAAAAAATGAATATAAAATAAAGGACTAAAAATGCATATATTTTTGGTGCATCACCAATCAAGTGGACTAAATTGGGAATTTTAATCTATCATCTTAAAACTCCAATTATCCATCCAATAAATTATATTTCTCTATTTTTTTGCAATCAATTCTATGGATGACATACTCTCCCATGAAATCAAATTTGATTCTCCCCCTGTTGTAGAAATCATAACCCTTTTCAAAATATATGTTTCTCAACATGTTTTAACATTTCAATTGGTCAAATCAAAAAAGTAAATGAAGATCGGAGTTCAAATCATCACAAATTATTAACATTTAAAACCATAAAAAAGATAATCAATTCTTCACAAAACCATATCTCAAAGTAGGGAGAAGGATAAAGAAGACTACTCAGAATTTTTGAGAAGGATATGGCAAAACACAGATTTCATATATAAAAATAAATTTACAAAATAAAAGAAATAAAAGACACAACTTATCTCACAATCCTCCCCAAGAAAATCCCTAAAAGTTCTCTTCAAGCCTTTATCTTTACAAGCACACTCAATTCTCTCTTAGGAGTGTAATGAAGAAGGAATCTCTCACCTTCCCTCTGCTCTTAGAACCCTAGAAGAAAATTTCCTCTTCTTCTCTCCTTGCCTTTCACGCCACCCCCACTTTCTTGTCCTTTTCGACCCCCCTAAACTTTTTGAAATCTTCCTCTTTTTTTTGGGCTACCTCTTTTCAAAATGAATTCAAAATTTCGTCCAAAATTCCCTCTAAAAGTCAACTCTTTTAAATTCAAAAGATGTGTCATTTGATCTAAGAGGCATATCCTTTTATAAAAGAAGTTTCCAAAGTGTCTAAATGCATTGAACTACTCCAATAGGTGTGTAGAACAAGTGTCCCTTTGAAAATTTGTTTAAAATTTGTCTTGAATCACCTTAATCTGCAAAAGATATGAAATGGCGCATCATGCGCCAAGCCTCTGTCAAATGGCGCATCATGTGCCAGAATTACAAAATTCATTGTTTTGGCTCCAAATTTTTTCCTTTTTGTCATGTTTACTCCAAATACCTAAAAATGATATACCTGGAAAAAAAACATGAAAGTACCCTTCTTTAAAGTTCAATACCAAAAAAAATAATCATTAAATTTTTTCTTAAAATAATATATAATTTTGGTGCATGAATAATCTATAATGTAAAAAAAATTCAAACTATAAAAATTAAATACGAAATTTAGATCTAAGTTAAATTAATGTATGCTAAATAAAATGCAATTAATAAAATTTACTTAATTAAACTAATTGCTATATTTCAAAAGTAAACTTATAAAAACTAAACAAAATTTTTGCAATAAAAAGTTCAAATTTATGAAATGAAGAGTGGTGGCTACTGGCGACTGTCGTTCTCTGAGGTGGTAGTTTGTGAGCTGACTCCTTTGGTGGTGGTGGAGGGCTTCTTCTGGATATTTTTTGTTTTACTGTTCCATTGAGTTTTTCTCTGTTGCTCCCTTGCTGTGGCTCCCCACTGGGACAGGTGGACTGGCTTTTATCTACCTAGGTTCTCTGGTGGCTGGCTTCCACTTTTTGGTCTTTTTGTTTGTTTTGTCTCTACTGCTGGGTGGGATTCTTGTTGTCCTATTTAGTGCTTATAACTGTTGTGTAGAACTTTACTGTTCCATTGAGGGTTTTCTCTCTAGATCTTGGCCCTCTGACTTTGTTTTATATTGTATCTATCTTAATGGAGTTCAACCCCATTAATGTGGAAGTTAATGAACAATGGACCCAAGCCACTTATGCTGGTGTTGTTGGTAGAGGGAAAGATTTTCCCAAAAACTTTCACCATCTGGTTTTCCCCCAAGCCTTGCATGATGAAGGAGTTGGCAAGACCTCCTGCCCTTATATTTCTCCTATTGGAGTCAAAGAGGGTGAACCTGCTGTAATTTTCACTCCTGGGGAGATGCAGTCTCTGAATGATTCAATCAAGTTCACCTTGATTGGCAAGTTTCAATTTGGCCATCCAAAAATGGACTTTTTTAGAAAATTTTTTGAGGAACTCCAGCTCACTGGTGCTTGGCAGCTGGGCTTAATGGATGGTAAACACCTCTTAATAAGTAGTCTAATGAGAAGGATTATTCTAAAGTTATTTCTAAACAAACTCTCTTAATTGTTGATACCCCCATGAAATTACTTTAATGGACACCTGAATTTGATCCAAGCAAAGAACCCCCAATTTTTCCAATTTGGTTTAAATTTCCTAACCTCCCTATTCAATATTACCATCAAAAGTTTTGTTTAATATGGGAAGGGTGCTTGGCTGCCCTTTAAAAGTTGATGCCCCAACTTACAATCTGGCTGGACCAGTTGGTGCTAGAGTGCTGGTGGAAAGAGATATCTCATTGCCTGAAATAAAGAGGGTTTGGATTGGAACATCTGAGGAAGGGTTTTGGCAAAGCATTATTATGGAACAAAAACCTTTATTTTGCCCTCACTGCAGGATGTTGGGACACAATGTGGATAAATGTTATAGGCTGCATCCACCAAATAGAAAAACAGCTCTTAAAAGCATGTTTACTCAGGGATTTTCTGTTGTAACCCAAGGACAGGATATCAGAAAGACTAATGAACAGGCAACAGTCATTGGTGAAACTGATATGGCAATCTGTCATAAGCTTCCAAGTATTATTAAAGAGGTCAATGAAACAAATACTCCCTCCAAGATTGTTCTGGAATAGGTAGTGGAGGGTAAACAAGTAGACTGTGCTAGAAGCAACATAGACATCACTCCCCATTAAATCCAAAACTCTACTGTGGAATTAATAGCTGAGGTGCTTACTGAAGAATGGCAAATTCAAAGGAAGAACAGGAAAAGAAGGGGCAGATGGAATTGAAGCTGCTGAAGGATGCTCCCTCCTTGGAAGGAAATATTCAGCTTCTAGATTACATACAAAGAACGAGAAGGAAAGGGAGAACCCTTTAACAATGATTAAGTTTTTATATTGGAACATTAGGGGTGTTGCACACCCCAACTCTCTCACCAGGCTAGCTCACCTTGTGAAAACTCATCAAATATGGTGTTTTGCTCTTTTGGAACCCATGGTTTCTAAGAATTACTCTAATATTCTCAAAAAATTCCCCAAATTTTCTTACTATGCTAATTATAAAAACAAGATTTGGTTATTTGCCAGAACTGAATTACAGTGGCAGGTTATTCTGAACAGCCCCAAATATCTTCATATTCAATTTGTTGTTGGTGCTCAGGTGAGTTATGCAACCTTTGTTTATGCCAGCAATCTCCCTAGGAATCAAGAGTTGTTGTGGAAGGAACTTACCCATATCAGCCAGTCCATTAACTCCTTTTGGATTGTTGGGGGGGATTTTAATTGTATTATTTCTTCTGAGGAAAAAAAAAGGAGGCAGGCCTCCTTCTCAAACTTCTATGTTGAAGTTTAATGAATTCCTTATAGATGCTCAGTTATTTAATTTGGGTTTTCAGTGTCCTAAATTCACTGTAAGAAGAGGGGTTCTATAGGAAAGGCTTGATAGAAAGTTGGGGAACTCAATATGGCTTAAAATCTTCCCTTATACTGTCATCACTCCCCTAGCCATGTCTGGGTATGACCATAAACCCATCCTTTGCTCTATTCATAATGATGTGAAGCCTGCGAGTTCATCTTTTAGATTCCAAAACATGTGGACTCTTCGTCCTAATTTCATCAATGAGGTAACTAGTGCTTGGACCATCAATGAAGACTGTGGACCTTGGATAAACCTATGGAAATTATAGAAGAAGGTGGCCATCCACTTAAAGAATTGAAATTGGAATACTTTTGGTGATGTTAATGAGAATTTAAAAACTGCAAAAAAAACAAGTGCTTAGCATTGAAGAAGACTTCCAGAAGAGCTTAAAAACTGAAATAGAGCTTCGTAAAGCTAATGAGGAACTAATTGCTCATATCACTTACAATGAAGCCTTCTTAAAGCAGAAAGCTGCAATTACCAAGTTCACTGAGGGGGACAGAAACTCCAGCTTCTTTCATGCCTGCATAAATTTTAGGAGAAAATGTAATATGATTCTGTAGATTAAGAACTCTAAGGGTATAAAGTTAACTAAGGCTGAAGACATTTCCCTTGATGCTGTCAATTTTTTTCAACAAATTTTTAACTCCCATCCCACCACAAGAACTTTTGTAGATGCCAATTTATTTGCTGACGGGACTAAATATGTCAGTAGGCTGACCCTTGAACAAATTCTTTCTTTAAGTGTGATTAGAGTTGCTCTTGATTCTATAGATGATGACAAAACTTGTTGCCCAATGAAGTTATTGACACCATATTCGCTATTGTTTAAGTGTTACGTTTATTTACTGTGGTTAAGAATGAAGTTATATCTGCTATTCAGGAATTTTTTAGAGGAAACAATCCACCCAGGTACTTTACCTCCTCAACTATTACTTTGATTCCAAAAAACCAGGTTAGAAACAATTGGGGAGATTCCAAGCCCATTAGCTTAACTAATGTTATTACCAAGGTAATAAGTAAAATTCTGGTCTTCAAAATTCAGCCACATCTTCAGCAACTTGTTTGTGCTAACCAAACTGCCTTTATCATCAAAGGGAGATAAGGGAGATCCATTTCTGATAACATTTTGCTTGCCCAAGAGATGTTGCTTGACTTGTATAGGAAATGTAGAGGGGGTAATGTTATCTATAAATTAGATATTAAGAAGGCTTATGACATTAACAACTGGAATTTCATCCTTAAGACCCTTGATGCTAGGGGCTTTGCTGAAGGCTTCATTATGCTGATCAACAGATGGCTTCTTTGTAACAATCATTTTGTGCTTATCAATGGTTCTTGTCATGGCTTCTTTTCTGCTTCCAGAGGGATCAAACAAGGGGACCCCCTGTCCCCTACAATTTTCATTTTGGCTATGAATTATTTCTCTAGATTGTTGAATCAATTGTTCTCAAGCTCCCCCCATTTGGCCTATCAGTACAAATAAAATCTAATGTATGTATCAGTCATCTAGCTTATGCTGATGATGTGATTATTTTCTCTAAGGCCACTAAGAGTGCTACCAAAATGTTGTATAAGGCCCTCAAACATTTCCAGCTCATCTCAGGTATGGAGTTAAATCTTCCTAAATGCTAATTTTTTCCTAGACCTAATATATCTCAACAGATAAAACACTGGATTTCTAGTTACACAAGTTTCCACCTATCTTCATTGCCTATCAAATATCTGGGTGTTCTCTTAATCAACAGTAGAAATAAATAAATCCAATTTAATGAGGTAATTGATAAGATTAAGACCCAATTGCAGTACTGGACCAATTCTTTTTTGTCCAATGGTGGGAGGATCATTCTACTAAAAAGTACTCTTACTGCCCTCCCCTCTTATGCCCTACAAATGTTTTCTATGAAGAAATGTACTCAGAAGCTGCTGGGGATAATGTTTAAAAAATTTATATGGGTTGGTAAGAAGAAACAAGTTCACTGGCTCCCTTGGCAAAAGCTATGCAAATGGCAAAAGCTATGCAAGCTATGCAAACCTTATTGTGCTGGAGGTTTGGGATTTAAAGAGTTTCAGCATATGAGTTTCATTAACTTATGCAAACTTTAGATTAAATTTAGATCCCAAGTTATCCATTGGGCTATTCTTATGAAAGGGAAATACTGTAGATCTGCTCACCCTGGCCTGGTTAACAAAAAGCTAGGTGACTCTAGACTTTGGGGCAAACTGTTAGAGGTTAGAGAGCAAGCTGAGGAGACCTTCATCTGGGAGCTAGGGTAAGGTCAAATTAATTTCTGGCTTTGGAATGGTGAAAAAAATGGTGAAAAAATCCAAGGCTCTATCTCAAACCCCAATACATATGATATGGTTAAAGATTATTGGAATGGGAATCAGTGGAATTACACTCTTCTCTCTAATATTCTCAACACTGAGCAGTTGCATCTGGTTTAGCAAACACTTATTTATCCTGATCAAAGAGATAAGATTGTTATTAAAAAAGCTAATTCTTAGAATGTTGCTTCTTTTATCTATAAAACCCTCTTTCATTGGCCTTCTGTTCACTGGGGCACTGATATTTGGGGGAAACATCTAACTACTTCTATGTCTTTCTTCAGCTGGAGATTATGGCTTTCTATGCTCCCAACTGATGATATATTGAAAATGAAAGAACTGAGAGACCTTCTGTTTGTCTTCTGTGCCGTGAGGAGGAGGAGACCTTGGATCACCTCTTCTTTAAATGCAACTTCTCTCAAAAAGTTTGGACTGAGTTATTGACCAAGTTAAAAATAGATAAAATTAATCTCAAGTGGATCAACTTCTACAATTGCTAGGAAGAGTGCAACCAGATCAATTTACAGGTTATTCCTTGTATAGTGGCTTGGTTTATATGGATTTGCAGAAATAGTGTCAAAAATAAAGTTTCTACACCTCTTGTTAAAGTTGTGACTACACATTGCACATTTTACCTACAGAAAATCATCAAATATCACAAGTTCCCTAATATCTTCAGGAATTGGGTTCCTCAAGCTGCTATTCAGTATAATTTCAGTTTCTCATTAATTGAATGGGCTCCTCCTCCTGATGGCTGGATGAAAGCTAATACTGATGGAAGTTTTCTAAAAGGATCTGCTGGTTGTGGTGGTGTTTTCAGAAACTCCCTTGGAAACCATGTTATCCATTTCTCCTCACCAACTTGGGCTTTAGATGCTGCAGAAACTGAAATGATAGCTATTTATTGGTCTCTTAAAATTGTTCTCCAATGTAATATTGGACCATTAATAATTGAATCTGACTCCAATGTTTGCATCAAGTTTTTACAGCATGAGGAGGACCCCCCTTCGCACATTGGAAGATGGATAAGGAAAATTCAAAAAAATTTTGGCAGCTACACAGTTAAATTTCAGCATATCAACAGAAAAGACAATGGGCCAGCTCATCATTTGGCCACTTCTAGTAGATGTTCTGAACAAGTTATAGTGGCAAATTTCCCTTCTCCTGAGTTAGCCTATCTACTGCATGGGGATAAATTATGCATACCTCAAGTTCACACCCTCTGAGGAGGATTTGTTTGTGGTTACACTTTTCAAATTGCTTCTAACCTTGGTGGCTGTTTTGATTTCTTTGTTTCCAACTTGCCCCCTTCTCTTGTGTGTTTTTCCTTAGATTTTTGGGAACCTTTATGCTTCCTTTTAATTTTTATTTGAAGCCCATTGGGCTGATTGTTGTTTTTGTATTGTGTCAAATAGGAGCAATCTTATTATTTACCCTCATTCAAGTGCATAAAGAATATTGACTAATCATGAATTTGGTCCTAATTTTGTAGTTAGGTTGGGAAGATATTGGCTCTCACTACAGAGCTCCCCCTTCTCTTTCACCTGAGGGCTAACAATCTCACGTTAGTTTCCAATCAACTAGACCAAATTGAGTATTTTAATCTGTAACCTTAAAATCTCCAATTCTGCATTCAACAAAGTATATTTCCCTATTTATTTACACTAAATCCCATGTATCACATTCTCATCCATGGAATTTAATGTTACTCTCACCATGTTATAGAAATCATAGTCCTTTCAGATCATAGGTTTCTCAACACATTTTAACATTTTAATTGGCCAAATTGAAAAGAAAATGAAGATCAGCGTTCAAATCATCACAAATTATTGACATTTAAAACCACATAAAAAAATTCATTCTTCATAAAATCCTCTTCATTTCACCATATCTCAGAGTAGAGAGAAGGATAAAGAAGACTACTTGAAATTCATGAGAAAGAAACAACAAAATATAAATTTCATATATAAAAATAAGTTTACAAAACAAAGAAATAAAAGACACAACTTATCTCACACTCCTTCCCAAGCAAATCTCTAGAAGTTTTCTTTAAGAAAATTTCCTCTTAACAAACACTCTCAATTCTCTCTTGGAAATGTAATGAAGAACAAACCTCTCACTTCCCCTCTCCTCTTATGAACCTTAAATAAAATCTCCAAGTCCTTTACTCTCTCTTTTATTAGCCTCTCTCTCTTCTCCACTGAACACTTTATACGCCACCCTCTTCTCTTTACGCTACACACTTCAACCCTAGACTCCTCTCCTTTTAATTAGTGGCTACCTCCCCTCAAAAAACTTTAAAAAAGAATTCAAAATTCCTTCCAAAATTCTTTCCAAAAGTCACACCTTTTGAATCCTAATTGACCTGTCCATTCACTCAAGAGGTATATCCTTTCATTACAGAACCTTCCAAAGTGTCTAGATACATTGAATCACTCCATGGGGCATTTGAAACAATTATAGCCTTCAAAATCCACTCAAAATTCATCCAAAATAAACTTAATTCATCTTGTATCATCACTGGCACTTCAGATGCTAAGTTACTTAAGTTTACACTGTTTTTGGGCTCTGGCACTTATGGAGCCGATTCTGGCGCTTCAGGCGCCGCCTCTCTATATAATGGAGCTTCAGGCACCAATCTAGTGCTTCAAGTTCCAGCTTTCAGGAAAATGGCGCTTCAGGTGCCAGAGTCACAAAATTCGCTATTTTGTCTCCAAATTTCCTCCTTTTTGCTACTTTTGCTCCAAATTTCTAAAATTGATATATTACAACAAAAACTAAAAATAATCTTCTTTAAAGTGCAATATTCACCAAAAATAAGCATAGAATGTAAACTTAAAATAACACATTATTTTGGTGTATCAACAAGTTAGTTTTATTTTTATGCATTTACTATTTTCTTTTATTTAGAAAAATTATTGTACTGAACATTCTTAATTACTTAAAAAATTAACATTACGGGAAAGAAAAATTTCTTTTAAAAAAAAGTAAACTAAATTTTTTTTGTCCTCAATTAACTATTTTTTAAAAATTAATTTAACATGACGTTCGATATCAAGATTTAACTTTAAATGACTATATTTATGTTTGTAAATATTATGGTAAATTTAAGTAAAAGTTTTTAGTAATGAAGGTCAATTCTAAAGTTAAAGATATTTGCTATGAGGTGAAAGACTATGTTTATCTATTTAAAGTAAAAGAAACTGTATTTTTGAAGTATTAGGAATCTTAGAGTTTCATGTAAGAAGAAAATAATGATATTTTATGAAAAATCATCAAAACTAATATAAATTTATAATATGAAGAAAGAAAAGAAGTTTTAACTTTAAGAAGAGGATAGTGAAGTTTAAATCTATTAAAGGCTATCCGGATATAGTAATCCCCACTTGAAGAAGAAAAGAAATGAAAGGATTGAAAAGACCTTGAGAAAAAAACTAAAAACAAATAAATAAATAAATAAGAGAATGTAAGAAGAAGCTTGAGGAGATGCCTGAATAAAAATTAGCTTCACTTGAATCAACTTGAGGAAAAGAATTTATTACATTTTTTAAGCTTGTATTTGTGTATTAGCACCCTTAATAGTAAAGTTTTCATGATATTCTTTTTCATATGGATATTTTAAGTATCCTTGATATAACAAATTACAGTTTTTCTTGAAATGAATGGAGATTCAGAAATTTTCAATTTGATTACTTAGTGTTCTTATACTTATAGTTTTTAACTAAGTTATTAAAATTTTCTCTTAAATTATATTATTTTATTTATTAAACTAAAGTATAAAAGTTTATAATTTAATCTCTATCTTATGTCAAATTTTTATGTAGTAAACGAGTCATTTGAGGACAAGCAACATTTAAGTTTGAGGGATTTTGATACACCAATATAAAGTGTTATTTTAAGTATACATTTTGTGCTTATTTTTGGTGATATTGCACTTCAAAGAAGGGTATTTTCATGTTTTTGTTCCAGGTATATCAATTTTAGACATTTTGAGAAAAATTAGCAAAAATGAGTAAATTTTGAGCCAAAATGGGGAATTTTGTGATTCTAGCATAAGGGGTGCTAGATTGGCGCCTAAAGCACTCTTTTCTAGAGAGCTAGAACCTAAAGTGCCATTATACAAAGAAGCAGTGCCAGAATTGGTGCCTTAAGCGTTAGAGCCCAAAACAGTGTGTACATAAGTAACTTGGCGCCTGAAGCACCAGTGACGATACTTGATGAAGTCGGTTTAAGAAAACTTTTGAACGAATTTTGAAGGCTCTAAATCTTTCGAATGCCCTCATGGAGTGATTTAATGCATCTAGACACTTTGGAAGGTTCTCTAATGAAGGGATTCTTCTAGACACTTTGGAAGGTTCTCTAATGAAGGGATATGTCTCTTGAATGAATGGACATGTCTTTTGGGATTCAAAAGGTGTGACTTTTAGAGAGAATTTCATAGGGAATTTTGAATTATTTTTGAAAATAGGCAGCCCCAAACTAAAATGGGAGGGAGTCTAGGCAGAAGAGAGGTTTGGTGGAGAAGAGGGAGAGGTGAGTAAGAGAGAGAGTGAAGGACTTGGAGAGTGTCTTCTAAGGTTGTAAGAGGAGAGGGAAAGTGAGAGATTTCTTCTTCATTACATTTCCAAGAGAGAATTGAGAGTGCTTGTAAAGAGGGAAAGTGCTTAAAGAGAACTTCTAGGATTTAGAACTTCTAGGGATTTGCTTGGGAAGGAGTGTGAGATAAGTTGTGTCTTTTATTTCTTTATTTTGTACTTGCTTTTATATATGAAATCTGTGTTTTTTTTATTTCTATCTCATGAATTTTGAGTAGTCTTCTTTATCTTTCTCCCTAATTTGACATATAGTTTTATGTAGAATTAATTTTTTTATACATTTTTAAATGTCAATAATTTTTTTATGATTTGAACTTTGATCTTCATTTACGTTTTGATTTGGCCAATTGAAGTGTTAAAATGTGTTGAGGAACATAAGATCCAAATGCATTATTATTTCTACAACATGATGAGAGTTAAATTCAATTCCATGGATGAGAATGTAATCCATGGGGTTGAGTGCAAATAAATAGAGAAATATACTTTGTTGGATGCAGAATTAGAGATTTATTTTGTCTAGTCAATTAGAAACTAATGCAAGATTGTTAGCCCTTAGGTGATGGAGAAGTGGGAGCTCTAGAGTGGGACCTGGTATCTGATACACCTAAAATATATAGTATTTTTAGACACATTTTTATATCTATTATTGAGATATTGCACTTTAATGGAAGTTATTTTTATGTTTTCCTTACAAATACAGGTAAAAAGGGTGAAAAATGCTTAAAGGAGTGAAAAAGGATCAAATTTGGAGCAAAAAGGTGAAAAATGTGCAAAAGAGTTTTGGTGCCTAAGCACCAGATCCGGTGCTTAAGCACCGGTTAAATAGAGAAGGATGTACCTAAGCCACAGAGGCCCCACGCTTAAGCTCCAGTGGCAGTTATTAGACGAGTAAATTTGGTTTCTGCAAATTTTGAAGATGTTTTTTAGGCACCCATTGGCTTAATATGTGGTTATAACCACCATGGACGAAAATTATCACGAAAGGATGCATCTCTTGGGGAAATACATCAAATCTAGACATATTTTGAAGATAAACCAAGGCACTTTTTGGAAAATTTTAAAAGAAATTAGAGAGGACTTAGAAAAGAGTCCTGAAAGTATTGGAAAGTTTAGAAAGTTCTAATTTGGGGAGTTAGATCGGGGAGATTTTCAGGCACCCCTTTTACTTTTATTATATTCTTTTTGTTATTTTATTTTAAGAGATTGTAAAGAGAAGAGAATTAAAGGAGCTTCAAGAGTTTGATGGAGGATTTGAGATAAGTTTTTATCTTTTTGTTTTGAGACTACTTTTAGTTTTAATTGAGAATTGTTGTTGGTTTGACAATGATTTCTTCTTTTAAACTAAAGTGTGGTTTAATTTTCACTATGGATTCTGAGTAGTTTTCTTTATCTTTACTCTTAGATGATAAGTAATTAGGTTTTAGACAGAAGTTGTGGAAAGTATTGATCTTCAATGATGGGAGAAGTTGTGATGATTTAATTCCTTGCACTTAATTTACAACATAATTTGGCAAATTCAGATGTTTAAATTTATTGTGAGAATGTGTAAGAATTGGGCTGGTATTGTCTCAGTCAAAAATTGAAAACAGTCAAACTGGTATTGTCTCAGTCAAAAATTGAAAAGAATCACATGAGGTTGTACGAATGAGAATGTAGTTCATATGATTGAGTGAAAATAAAGATGGAAATATTCATTGAATGTAGTTCATATGATTGAGTTATCATATGCTTATATTACTTGATAACGATACCTATACTTGCGTAGTATCCTAATATATATAAATTAAAAGTTAAATTCTTATTTTTCTTCATGATCAAGTTTTTGATTTTGTTGTAAAGTAAGGAAATACAAGTGAAATATAATCTGAATTATTGTTGTACTGTGCATATTAGCAGTATCCAAGGATCAAGTCTTTGGCGCCATTGTCGAGAAAAAATTGATTTTCAAAGCAAACTTCTATTTTTAGAAAGTATTATTGAAACTTTAAGTTATCTTATCTTATCTTGTTTTGTTTTGATTATTTTATTTTATTTTATTTTATTTTATGTTAGTGTATGTGTAGTTCAGGTTCTGAAGGACTAGTGCCCTACTATTTTGAATTGGAAAGAACTATTAAAAAAATCAGAAAAACCAAAAAAATTATAATTTTTGAAAAATAAAAAAAATACAGAAATGGCAGACCAAAATAATTAAAAGTTGAAATTCATCAAGGTTTTAGACCCTTTAAGAGATTATGATAACCTTACTGTAGATGAATGACCAAAGGAAAATATGTTGAGATTTTTATACATGTTTTACACTATTTTTGATGATATTACACTTTAAAGAAAGGTATTTTTGATGTTTTGTTGCAGATATGATGAATTATGGTCATTGGAGCAAAAAGATGCAAAAAGGAGCCAATTTGGAGTGAAAAGGACCAAAATATGAAGATTTGAACTAGGGCGCCGAAAGTGAGCCCAACGGCACCGACGGTGAGATTTTCCTAAGATTCCAGCCAAATATTTTAGAAGGCCCGCCGACGGTAAGATCGGCTATTAATTCAAAAGGTGTCTTAAATGTGGATGATTTTTGGAGGGATGCTTATGTAACTCTTGGAAAACTCTTCTATAACTTTAAAAGAATATTTTGGCCAAAAATTAAGAGGAGTTCAAGGAGTTCAAGGGTTTGAATAGCATCCAAGAGTTCCAATAGTGTGTAGAGAGTCTAATTTAGGGTTAAATTGTGAGGAATTCTTTAAGAGATTGTAAGAGTGGAGGGAAAGTGAGAGATTTCTTCCTCCTTGCCACTTCAAAGAAGAATTTTGTGTGTTGTAATGGAAGGAAGAGATTCAGAGGAACTTCAAGGAGTTTGTTTCAGGAGGAATTAGAGATAATTGTTATTTACTTGTTGTATTTTGTATGACATTGCTTTTATATATAAATTTTGAGTTTTGTTGTGTCTTACCCATGAGTTTTGAGTAGTTTTCTCTGTCTTTCTCCTTGTCTTGAGATTTGTGAAATGGTGATTTGAATTAATTGAGCCTTGGAAACGTTAAAGAAGTTGTGATGATCTTTTCACTTAGATCTTAATTTACTTTCAATCTGGCCAATTGATTTATTAAAATATGTTGAGTTTTACAACTAAAGTGAAGATTACATCCAAGATTCAGGGAGGTCAAAACTCTTGAAAGTTGGGTGCAAATAAATAAGAAAATAATATTATCAGGCGTAGAATTGGAGATTTTAGAGTGACAGACTAAAATCCCCAATTCAGTCCTATCGTTTGGGTGCTGAAGTATGCTGAAGTATAGATGTTAGCCCTCTGGCGAGGGGAACGTGGGAGCTCCAAAGTGAGAGCTGGTATCCTCCCACCCTAGCCGCAGATTTAGTAACCAAGCATAGTAATAAACAAGCATAAGATTAGTCAATGTTATTTATGCCTGGATCAAAGGGTAAAGGATCAGTATGCTCCTATTTGACACAATCCAATTTAAACTGATTCACTTTATCCATTCACTATAATTTCTTGACAAGGAGAAGGATGTTTTGTTATATATTGAATTTCACATTAGAAACTTTATTAGTAGAATTAGTTATTTAAGAGTTATTAAAATTACATATTAGTGATAGATAAGCAATTTGAATTATATTATTGTGATTAAGTATTGATTTTCTAAAATCTTAGTTCGCAGCCTCTAATATTACTCCCTGTGGGATCGATATCTAAGACTCCATTAGAGCCCTATATTACTTGAGCGATACGTATACTTTCATTAATAAGTGTGACTTTACCAGTATTTAATATCTTATATATACATCTTTATGAAATTTATAACCGTTGTCAAGTTTTTAGTACCGTTGCTGAGGAATTAAATCTTCTAGCAGCAATATTAAATACTTGTATTTGAAGCATATATAAAGTCGTTGTCAAGTTTTCGGCACCGTTGCCGGTGAGTAAACAAGAATCATAACTAGAGTAACGGACAGATTAGGACTATTAGAAAACTTTTACTGGAATTGCAACTTATTTTCATATTTAGTTAATTGTTTTTATATGTACTGATTTCAATTGTATGCATAGATTTGGACCTGAAAATCTTATACCCTACGATTCAGAATTGGAACGCACTGTTATAAGAATTAGAAGACTAAGAAGATAAATTAGAAATTCTAACACAATGGAAAATAATGTAAAAAATCAAGGAATAGAAAATGAACACCAACCTAGACCTCTACGAGATTATGCAAATCCTACAAATCCTACAGCAGATGAAGATGAAGTTCACTTATCTATCAAAAATCCTAATGTAGCTGTTAATTCATTTGAGCTTAAACCTGCTTTTATCAAAATGGTAAAAAATAATCAATTCAGAGGTACATCAAATGAAGATACTAATTTACACCTCACTAGGTTTTTAGAACTTTGTGCTACCTTTAAAGTGCTACCTTTAAATATGATTAAATATGATAGAGTTTCGAACAATGTTGTTAGACTTAGAATTTTTCCTTTTTCACTTAAGGATAAGGCTAAGATGTGGTTGAATTTTCTAGCACCTGAATCTATTAGAACTTGGGGAGAACTTTCACAGAAATTTCTATCTAAATATTTCCCTCCATCCAAAACTACTAAACCTAGAAATGACATAACATCATTTTGTAAGATTGATGGAGAGTCGATATATGAAGCTTGAAAGAGATTTAAAGATCTTCTTAGAAAGTACCCTCATCATTCATTACCAGATTGGTTGATAATTCAAACTTTTTTATATTTGATTAGTGGGATCACTTAGATCAACTATAGATGTTGCGGTTGGTGGTTCTTTAATGTCAAAACCTTTTGATGAGGCTTATTCGTTGATAGAAGAGATGGCTACCAACAATTTTCAATGGCCCTCTGCAAGGGTAAATCCTAAATGAGTAGCTAGTATCCACAATTCTGATGCAATATCTATGTTAGCTTAGCAGATTGCTGTAATATAAAAAAAATTAGATCATTATGGAATGAATTATTCTCCAACACCTACTATGATGGAAGAGATTTCATCTGAGCAATTTGTGGATGTTCAACCATCGTATTAGACTTTAAATGCTATTAATAATAGGCCCAACAACACTTATTCAAACTATTATAACCCACGTTAGAAGAATCATCCAAATTTTAATTGGAACAACAATTCTTCTACAAATCAAAAATGGGCGAACAACCCAGTGAACCCATTAAGAAATTCATCTAATCAAGGAAATGTTAATTATAGGCCTTCTTATCCTCCAGGATTTAACAGTAACAGTCAATTTAAGGAAAAGAAGTTGTCTATGGAAGAGATTATATTAAACATGGGTTAATAATTGTAGAATCAAGGAAATCAATTACAAATTCAAGGAAATCAGTTACAAAATCAAGGAACTGCTATTAAGAATATTGAAAATCAATTGGGGCATATCGCTACTGCGCTTAGTAACCAAACATTAGGAACTTTTCCTAGTACTTTAGGACCAAATCCTAAAGATCAAGGAAAAGAACAAATAAAAGCGATATAATTACGAAATGGAAAAGAATTGGAAATAAGAGTGCAGAAAGAAACCGAAACTGAAAATGAGAAAGTGGATACAGAAAAAGAAAAGAATCGTGCATACCCAAATTTAGAATATCCACTTACACCAATAAAAATTATTGTGGAAAAACCTCCACCACCATTTTCTCAAAGATTGAAGCAACACAAACATAATAAATAATTTTCGAAGTTTTTAGAAATTCTTAAGAAATAAACGGTAAATATTCCCTTTGTAGAAGCTTTAGAGCAAATGCCCAATTATGTCAAGTTTATGAAAGATATTTTTAACAAGAAAAGGAAGTTCACTTATAATGACACTGTTGCACTTATCGAAAAGTGTAGTGCAATTATTCAAAAAAAGCTTCCTAAAAAATTAAAAGATCCCGGTAGTTTCATTATACCATGTGCTAATGGTGAAAAATTTTATGGAAGAGCTTTATGTGATTTGGGAGCCAGCATTAAGCTTGAGCCTTTATCAATCTTCAAAAGATTAGAATTAGGAGAAGTCTCACCTACTTCTGTAACTCTTCAGTTAGTGAATCGTTCAGTTACATATCCTAAGGGCGTTATAGAAGATGGGTTATTGAAAGTTGATAAATTTATATTTTATGTAGATTTCATCGTTTTAGATATGGAGGAAGATAAGGAAATACAGAAGATAAGAGGGAGACCGTTTTTAGCTACTGGAAAAGCTATGATAGATGTTCAAAAGGGAGAATTAAAAATGTCAAAAAGGAGAATTAACTATGAGAGAGTTAACTCAAGAAGTGACTTTTAACTTTGTGAAATCTATGAAATACCCTACTGTTGAAGGAGATAATGAATGTTTTCCAATGAAAATTAGTGAACTTCTAATGAACGAGCATTTTAAAGAACATTTTGAAGAGAAAGAACAATTTGAAGACAGTGATGAAATTATTTTTGACAAAATAGAAAATGAAGAATTAGATTATGTTCAGGGCAGATTTGAGATGCTGGATATTACATAAAATTCTGATAAGAATCCAGTTCCGTCAATTCTAAAACCACCTCAACTTGAGTTCTATGTGAAATCTATCTAACCACTTGAAGTATGTGTTTCTAGGAGACTCAACTACACTACCTGTTATTATATCTTTAGAATTAAATGATTTGCAATATCAAAGACTTTTGCATACATTAAAAAGATATAAGAAAGCTTTTGGTTAGACCTTAGCTGATATTAAGGAAATCAGTCCTTCGATCTTTATGCATAGAATTATACTAGATGAACAATATAAACCAAGAGTTGATCCACAAAAGAGATTAAACCCAATGATAAAATAAGTAGTCAAGAAGGAAATTTCGAAATGGTTGGAAACTGGAATTCTATATCCAATTTCAGACAGTGCTTGGATAAGTCCAATTCATCGTGTTCCTAAGAAAGGAGGAGTGACTGTTGAAACAAAAGAGAATAATGAATTAATACCTATCAGACAAGTTACTAGGTGGTGTATTTGTAATGATTATAGAAAATTAAACACTGCCGCTAGGAAGATCACTTCCCTTTACCCTTTTTAGATCAGATAGTGGATAGACTTGCTGGGCACAAAAATTTTTGTTTTTTAGATGGATATACCGGTTACCATCAAATTCCTATTTCTCCTAAGGATCAAAAAAAGACAACATTTACTATTCCTTTTGGAACTTTTTCTTTTCGAAGAATGCCTTTCAGATTATGTAATGCACCTGCAACATTCCAGAGATCTATGATGTCTATATTTAGTAAGTTAATTGATGATGGATTGGAAGTATTTATGGATGATTTCTCTGTATTTGGAACATCATTTGACGCATGCTTAAGTTATCTTGAAAAAAATTTGGAGTTATGCAAAGAACTAATGTATCTCTAAATAGGGAGAAATGTTAATTTATAGTTGCAGGAGGAACAGGAGTAGGGCATAAAATTTTAGAAAATGGTATGGAAGCAGACCCTGCAAAAATTCAAGTTATATCTAAATTAACACCTCCTACTAATGTAAGAGAGGTTAGGAGTTTTCTTAGACATGTTGGTTTTTACAGGGGTTTTATTACAGATTTTTCAAAAATTACTAAAACTCTATGCCAACTTTTAAAGAAGGACAAGAAATTTGAATTGACTAAAAAATGTTTAAATGCCTTTGAGTTATTAAAGGAAAAATTAATCATTGACCCTATTATAGCTTCATCTAACTGGGAGAAACCATTCGAACTGATGTGCAATGCTAGTGATTATGCTATTGGTGTTGTTCTCAGATAAAGGTATGAAAAGATTTTTAAAGTTATATACTACGCTAGTAAAGGTCTTAATGATGCTCAAATTAATTATACTATTATGGAAAAAGAGTTACTGATCATTGTGTATGCTTTAGAAAAATTTAGATCTTATTTAATTGGGACTAAATGTGTTGTGCACACTGATCACTCTGCTATTAAATATCTGATGCAAAAGAAGGATGCCAAACCAAGGTTAATTAGATGGTTACTTTTGATGCAAGAATTTAATTTTATGGTTATTGATAGAAAGGGAACTGATAATCAATTTGCTGATCATTTGTTGAGATTAGAAAGTAATGAATTATCTAACACCGACAATGAAATTACAGACAGTTTTCTTGATGAACAACTTTATAAGAATTAATGGGTGGAAAATACCAAGGTATGCTGATATTGTTAATTATATTGTAAGTGATATTTTGTCACCTATGCTGACATTACAACAACAAATAAAATTCATTCATGATGTGAAAGCATATTTTTTGGATGAACCTTTTTTATATAAACAATGTAAGGATCTTATTATGAGAAGATGTGTACCTTATGAAGAAACTTAGCTAATCATTCAGAAATGTCATGATTGTGAATTTGGAGGAAATTTTGGGATTGATAAAACTGCTTATAAAATTTTACAAGCTGGACTCTATTGGCCTACTCTCTTTAGAGATGTTTACAGATACATAAAAACTTGTGATCAATGTCAGCGAGTAGGCAATATATTTAGAAGAAATTAAATGCCTCTAAATTTCATGTTAAAAGTTGAGATCTTTAATGTTTGGGGATTAGATTTAATGAGAAAATTTATTCCTTCATTTGGGAACTTACATATATTAATTGCAGTAGACTACGTTTCAAAGTGGATTGAAGCACATGCTTTAACTCGTTGTGACGCTAAAAGTGTTTCAAATTTTTTAATGAAAAATATTTTCACTGGATACAGAATGTCAAGAATGATTATCACTGATGGAGGATCCCATTTTAAGAATGAATACATTCAGAGATTGGCAGAAAAGTTTAATATTATTCATAGAATCTCTACTACCTATCACCCTTAATGCAGTGGGTTAGCTGAAATTTCTAATAAAGAGATTAAACAAATACTTGAAAAGACTATAAACCCTAGTAGAGTAGATTGGTCCACTAGACTGGATACCGCATTACAGGCTTACAGGACTGCTTATAAAACTCTTATTGGAATGACTCCTTACAGACTGATTTTTGGATGGGCTTGTCACCTTCCAGTAGAATTGGAGCATAAAGCACATTGGGTGATTAAAGAATTCAATTATAATTTGAAAGATGATGGTAAAAAGAGATTGTTACAATTAAATGAATTAGAAGAATTAAGAACTCAATCTTATGATAATGACAGAATTTATAAGGAGAAACTAAAGTTATGGCATGATCGAAAGATTAACCAGAAGAACTTTGAACCAAAATAAGAAGTTTTGCTTTACTATATAAGGCTGAAGTTATTCCCTATGAAATTGAAGCCTCGTTGCTTAGGACCCTTTACTGTGATTCAATTTTATACTTACTGAGTAGTTGAAATTGAAGTTCAAAAGACTGGGAATATATTAAAAGTAAATGGAAACAGATTAAAACTATATTTCATGTACATAAATGCCCCTTTTTTACCATAATTATATTTTTATTTTTGATCAGTCAACCTGAATAATATCTGATTAGGTCGAGCTGACGACGTTAAACAAAGCACTTTATGGGAGGCAACCCATTGTTATCTTTATTTTTATTGTGATTATAGTATTTTTATTTGAAATTATTGTTAGTTTGTGGTAGTATTGAACTCTACTACTCATATTTACCCTTGAATCATCATAAAAATTGGATCCATAGAAAACTTTGGAACACATTCAGACTAGAGCAGAACTTTGCAATTTTTGCCTTGGGTGCTGACGGCGCCATTGATGTTGCCAATGGCGGATTTTTCCAGAGAGTCCAGAAAATTAAATTCTAAAAGCTTGCCGACGGTGCCCTCGACGCTGCCGACGGCGAGACCGGCGGGATTGCGATTTCCAGAGTTTGAATGGACGGTTTTTGGCGGTTTTAAGCGGGAGTTACTCCTTTTAAACTTCAAAATTTGATTCCTAAGTTTATATTTCCCCAAAAACAAAGTGAAACTCCATTAAATTCATCCCTATAGCATCCAATTCCCCGGAAAACCACAGATTGCGAGTGTTCAACCGGAGAAAGTTCATTAGTACTGAGGCGCAGCGAATCTTCAACAAAGTACTGAAAAAGAAGAGATTAATTAAGGAAAGAGGATTCAAAAATTGAGGATTGAATAATCAATCGACGATAATTGAAGACATGATTGCGCGACGAAGATGGGAAGTGTTGTGTTACACTACAGCCACCGTAGTTGTTCTTGTGGTGAAGGAATTTTATGCTAATTTGCATGGAATCAACTAGGGAGTTGTCTATGTGCGAGGTAGATGGATAAATTTTACTCCTGCATAGATCAATGAGTTATATATGATCAAGAATGTTCCTGTCTGCCATTATTCCAACTTTGTTCCGACAAGATATCTAATGAATGAAATCTATCAATATTTAACGGATGAAATTGAAGACTGGGAAATGAGTGAAATGGGTATGTTAGTTTTTCTGCGACACTTCTAAACCCCATTTCAAAACATTGGCACTTCTTCATTTCTGTAAAACTATTACCGAAGATGAAAATTGGTAAAGTTACAAAGGAAAGTGTTATTCTGAATTACTGCATCCAAATAAGACTGTTGATCGATATTGGATCGATAATTGTGTAGTCTGTTTTGGGCCTGATCATTCATGGATCAACTTATGTGCTTGGAAATCCTTCAACATTTTTCTTACTTTGCAGTCAAGTCCAAGTATCTTATGAAAATTGGGAAAAGGTACTTCTACATTGGAAGCCTTTGGACCCAATTGAGAGATTCCCAGCCAATGAAGATGAAAATGATATGACTATTATGGTAGATCAATCATCTCATAATTCACTGCCTATTCAACCTTTAGTTCCAGACAAAACACTAGTGATCTTGCTCAGAATCAAGAAATTGGAGAAAGAGGTACAAAATGTTATGAATGCAATTAACAATATCTCTGATTTTTTCTATCATCTAAACTGGAGGATGAATAAACAATTTGCTCACCCTGGACATATCGAAGATAGTTTGATACGATTAATGAGAAATATGAAATTTATAGAAGAGGAATTTACTAAAGAATTTCCATACCAACCCTTCTATAACCTCTTCATTCATGTTCAATCAATAAGTGATCTCAGCGGAGAATCTAGCACTGAATCTAAAGAATAGAAGATTTACCTTGCTACCTGTATGTCTATGTGTGTAATTTAATTTGAACTTTACGTTTGCTTTACTTTTGAATTTTTCTTTTAGATCTCAGTATAGTTGAGATTGAGCATAGGATGTTTGTTTTTAGCTTTTTGAGTGTTGTTGCTTGGATTGTGACGCTGAATTGATGTATTAAAGCTGATAAAATACCAAACTTAGGTATATCGTGTAACGTGTAATGTAACCCTTGGAATTTATATATAATTATGATGTTTTGTGTTGTGTTTTGTGTTGTGAAATTTTGTGTTGTGAAAGTTTATTTGTATTAGTACATCATTTAATCACTTAAAATTTATGTATGGAATGTTTGAACGGATGTCGTTGAGGCTTGAAATTGATCAAAATCACAAAAATCTGGAAATTAAACCAATTCAATAGAGCTCGCCGACAGCGCCATCGACACCGCCGATGGCAAACTTTTCGCGGCGGACTTTTCCCGAGACTTAGGATATTAATCCAATAGAGCTCGCTAACGGTGCCGAAGACCCCGCTGACAGTGAGATCATGAAAAAACACCTTTAACCATGATTTGACCAGTAATTTGACCAGTAAACCACTTCTATTCATCATCCCCTTCCTCTTAAAAATGGAAATTTTTATCTAGGGCTTGAAGATCATGGATTTGGGGGCAATTACAAAGCATTTAGACACCGAATTTGATCATCTCTTGGTAAAAGCTTTACTCCAAACTAAAATATTTGATTTTCACCATGAATTTCTTCCACATTGAGAAGATCCAAAAAATTTGAGAATGTGAAGAAAATATTGGAAAGAAATTTATGGAATTTAGTTTTGAACTCTTAGAAACACTCTTGGAAGCCATTATTTGCATATTTGAAGTATATTTTGGAATTTTTCTATGATTTTGATTAGATTAAAATGGCTCCATGAAAAAAGAGGCGACTTGACTTTCACGAGTCTTGCTTCGTCAATGTGAGCGCTCAATTGAGATTTACTTTAGTATTTGAAGGGAAGAAATGTGTACAAGATCAAGTTTTTGAGAGTCCGGGAGGAGAAATTGAACGAGTTATTGTCAAATGGAGGTGAGAAAACTTCTGTTATACCACCAATAAGGGTGCTGCGAATATTGTAAAAGTGTTTTATGCCAACGTGTTCTATTATGAGGATGAAATCGTTCAAGTGCGGGGATTTTCTGTTGAATTTAGTGTTGCCCACATTAACACCTTTTATGAAGTACCATACTCATAGCTTCCATTATGAAACCTTTAGTACAATGGAGGGCCCGCTGAATGATGTGATCAACTTTCTCACTGATGGGAAAGGACATGGAAGATAATTTTTCTGCTTCCATTATGAAACCATTATGCAACGAGAACGGGTAAATTTTTCTGCTTCCATGTTGAATTCCACATCTAAAGCGTGGAGCACTATTTTAGTTCATCTACTCTGTTACCGACCTATCACCATAGTGATGTAACAAGAGATAGAGCTATTCTGAATTTTTGTATTCAAAACAATAGAAATATAAATGTGGGGAGAATCATTTTTAAGAATATATTGACAACGGCAAAGAGTGAAACAAGTGGAGGTATGGGACATCCTAGCCTTATTTATGCACTTTGCCAACTTTTTGGAGTGGAAGTTGGAGAAGATGAAGAATGGGTTTACCCTATGAAACCCATTAGTAAAATTAATTTAAAGACTTATGAATCCCATGAAAAATGGAGAACTAGGAGTAGGAGTCAAGCACCTTCTACTAGTAGAGATATCCCCTCTACTAGTTATGACCTTCCACCTTCTACTTCCCCTACCCTGAATGATTTAATGAATGAGTTGACCTTGCAGCAAAATAGTATAGAGCTATTAAATGAAAGAATTGGGGGTTTAGAACGTAGATATTATTATGATAGTGAGTACCTTCAGAGGCATTTTAATCTTGAGATAGCTTACTACGAAGCTCAGTCCCGACACTACAGAGCCCGACACTACAGAGATTTTCCTGAATGCCCCCAATATACTCAGTATCAGCCCAATCCACCTACTGACCAAGGAGACAAAGATATAGTTTGGGATTTTGACATATGACAATAGTTGATGTACTTTTACTTTTATTTTTGTAATTTTTGTAATATAAATGGATGTTTGTGTGTGTTTGTACTTTCATTTTTATTTTTATGTTGCAAATGGATAGTTTTTAATTATTGTTATAATTGTTTGGTGTGATAGTTGAAATTTTTTAAATTATAATGTGATTGATGTGATTTTTATTTTGCAT